>NW_025336479.1:12737263-13077207 GCF_004798865.1 Varanus komodoensis | reverse complement strand
GCTGTGGGAAAAACAGAACAGGGAAGGGGAAAAGAAAAAGAAGAAGAAAGAAAAGAGAGAGAATAAAAAAGGGTGCCTCAAACACCACCACCCCCGCCTTTCTTTTGGCCACCCTTCACAATTATAAGCATTTATGTGTTTAGCAGTCCTAATTTAATTTTGTGACCTTAGGTCAGAAGATGGCATTTTGAGTATGCAGCATCATATAGTGTAAAACCTGGACAGAATAAGAAACCGTGAAGTAGAAAAGTGTGTAAAGGTGGTGAGTGGTTTTTCCCCCCTGTGAAAGTTACACTATTGCGGCTTTCCTCTGGAACACAACCAATTGTAGAGAAAAATGCAAATCCCAGATTCAGAATACACTCCTCTGGTGTTGGCTTCACACCTCATGTCTTCAGTTTGCAACAAGTTCTCCCCAGACTGCCAGTTTTCCCCTCCTCCATTCTCACTTGTACTGAACTCATTGCGGCTCTTCACCATTTCAGGAGATCACACGAACAGTAACTCTTGGAAGTACGTGCAAAGGATGTGGTTTCCCCTATCAGACTGCTGGTTCTTCTCGTTCACGCTTTCTTGCAATGACCAGCAGCCACATTTCTGGGTTTCAGACAGGAATCGATCCAACCTGACTGGGTTATGTCAGTGATTGAAGCTGGATGCTTCTACATGCAAAGCATGTGCTTCGAGATAGAGTCCTCCCTCTGTATTATAACTGATTGATTTGCATAGTACATCACCAGCCATTATTGTTCCTACGAAAGATGTTATCTTGCTGCCCTGGCATATTTTGTACTAACTGGCCAACAAGGCCGCCTCTTCTGTTGATCTGCTTCAAGGAAAAAATGGTTTTCTTCTGAAAAGTGTGACAAGCCCTGATCTTTACAAATGGGGGTGGGAGGGAGTGGCAGCAAGCACGAACAGTGAACAGCTAGGCCAGCAGGGGGTGCTGTTGAGTAGCTCCAGAGCCCAGTGAAGGCTGTTAACCCAAAGATGGAGCTGCCTGGACACTTACACCATAGGGCAAGGTTGAACAGGTCCACCCTGCACAGAATCACAAAGCCTCGGACAGATCTGAATCTTGTCTTTGCACACATTCGAGCCATCCAGGTAGTTGCTGAAAACCCTACAAAGATGGGTGGAACCACAAAGGGGAAAGAGGAGTCGGTTTTGCATGCACGGCAGAGCTGAGAAAACTCATGCCTCAGCTCATTGCTGCATGTCCCTTCTCATAATGAGAGCCAGTGTGGTGCAGGGGTGAGTGTTGACCTGGAACTTGAGCAATCTGTAGCCTAGTCCCTGCTTAGCCACAGAGCTCACTGGATGGCTTTGGGCCAGTCACGCATTCTCAGCCTAGCCTGCCCCACGGGGTTGGTATGAGGGTAAGAATGGGGAAGAGCAGGGGGATCATGTAAGCTGCTTTCTGTTCCTTGCAGAAATCAATGGAAAAAATTGTGAACACAGGCTAGACGACTTGGTATCCTACAGGTGAGAGTTCCACAATCCCTAACTGGGACTGATGGGAAGTGCAGTCTAAAAAAATGGAAGGGTACCAGTTGGATAGTTTGTCTTGGAACTGAGAAAACATCACACACACACACACCTTAGTTATCGAATTTTCTGCTTCATGCATCCCTCTGCTTAGAGGGGTGAAATACAGCATACTAGAGTCCTCTCTTAGACCAAGGCAAAAAATCCAGGGAATTTGTGCTACATAAAAGAACAGGCAATTATAATATAACCAAACAGATGATGTAGTGCTCCCCATAACAAAATGCAAAAAATGCAGCCTGTCCTAAACTATTTTTGAAAGCCTTGGAGGAAGAAATGCCACAATCCTACTGCATAGCTTGCTGTGATGTCGAACTGCTTTTTTACATCTGCCTTTATATTCGGCTCTTCTAGTGCTCATTCCTCAAATTTTCTTATGTGACTGTGATATCACTGGGTGGGGGTGGGATTTGATCAAAAGCCTGGAAGACAAATCTTGTAACACCTGAATTCTGTCTATGAAATTACTTCATTGTACCAAATGCAAAGATTAGGTCGATTCCAAAATGGGGCTGGTTTGCTCAATGAAGCCACACAGTTCTTTCTAACTTGACAAATAAATTGTTTCCTTTGCCCTAACACATTCCAAATAAAAGGTCAGGTTTTAAAGTCCCTTGGATCTTCCTTCTCTTTGAAAATATAAGTAATAGTGTTAAGTGCTCCCTACTCTATTCTGGATACTGTTCAATGTTATTTGATGTATAAAGCACTTAATGACTTTACATATTTTCGATTTTCTATTACTGTACTTGTTTTAAGCTATTGTATTGCTGAGCCATCTTGAAAATTTTGTTATAGGATGGCATATAAATAAACACTGGGATGATACATACTTCAGAGTATGCTCTTAATGGTACCATTGCAACTGAGAAAGCTCTGACTGTACTGCCAAACTTCAAAGGAGAGGGACTGTACAGGCATTCAAAGGGGGCTGCCCCACAACTGCGGAACTTTTCCCCCTACCAGTCCATGCCTCAATGCTTTCGAGAACATTGCTAACACTTTCTTTGCTGGGCTGCCATTCCGCAGCCAAGCTGAAGCAGACACAGGGATATATAATTGGGGTTTTCTTTTTGTTTTGGCGGGGGGGTTCACTGCTACTACCTATGTTGAGCCCTTGGAAAAGACAGGATAAATGCTGAAAGAAATGCATCAAGTAGGATCACACACCTGGTTTCTAAGAATTTGCAATTAGGAGAGCTAGCAGGTCAGAGGTTTGCCCCATTAACATTTCTGCAAATGTTGCCAGGATCTAGCAATTCAGATGGCCTGTGTTTTGAACAATTATCCAAGCCTTTGACCTTTCCCCTTCCTTGTTTTTATCAACATAAGGTCTCAGTCACAGTTTCCTCCTTGTAAAGACAAGCAGAAATCCATATTGAGCAATTCTGCCTTTGAAAACAGCACCACAGCAGCTCTTGCTCTCTCTTGTTTAGAGTGGTGCGGTAAAGGCGTTCTGTCACCTCGTCCTGCTTAGGTTATAGGACAGAAATTCTCCTCCAGGAACTGTTCCTCATCTCTCCTAGTAGCTGAACCTTGGTTTGTGCCTTCGACTCTTTGCTCACTGTCTTAACACCACTGCACGCATCTTCCCCTTTGGCTTCCTTTAAGTTTCCCTTGTGGTGCCAGAGCGATCACCCGTCCCCAGTACCTGGCCGCACCCTCCTGACCCTCCGGTTTCCATCGCCTAGACTTCAAGTGGGGGCGGGGGATGCCACAGAGCCCCTCCCTCGCCTCCAGCCTGGAGGCATGACATGAGGCTGGGGGCAGCGAGCCGCCCGCCCGTGCGCGGACACACGAGCCCAGCCGCTGCCTTCGGCGGAGGCACGCACCACCACGGCCACATTCCATTCCGCATCAGCTTCTCATGCTTCCGGAAACGGCGGGCTGTTCCTGACGATAACCCCTGGCAGGTCCTGCAAGGACCTTGCCTGCCCGCCGCCCCCTCTGCGGAAGATAACCAGTACTGTCATTCTTTGTCGAGCCCACAAGAAGGCAGCTTGGAGGAGGAGGAGGAGGAGGAGGAGGAGGAACACAGAGAGGGAGGCAGTGGCAGGCTGGTACCCAGCTTTCCCTTTAATGTCCTTCCACACCCACCACAGTCAGCCTGCGCTCCCTACCCAAGGATGGAAATAGAACCCAGGAAGCCCGAGAGCTATTCCCATGGGCCGGCCGGCCCTCCCTCGTCTCCCTGACTCACAAGGCCTATTTAGACCTCATTCATTCAGCCTGCAGTTTTCCTGGCTTCTGCTCTCTGCCATCCGTTCGCCACAGATTCCCCAGCCCAAGTCTACTGAGATGTTGCTGGACCTCAGCAGCCGCCAGGGAGGACGAGGGCTTAGTTCAGCTTCTGGAAGGCCACACATTCTCCATGGCTGCCTTAGTTCATCTTCCAGATATAGAAAGCCTATAATCAAATCATGTGTCTGACACTCAGTTCATTCTAAACCAAGATTCTCTATATCCCATCTTTCCCTATTAAAAACAGGAAAATAAAATGAGAGCATCCCAGTGCCCACCTTCCCCAATTAGGGTTATTTCTGCTCTTCAAAAGGAAACGTTACAATGCAGATCTCTTAACTGGTTTCAGATAAAATGTTAACCCAGTTTCAAGGGCTGTGCATGGGTTATTGTGCTGTCTGAAACTAGCTGCACTAACAAGTCATGGTTTATCAATCATGAACAAGCCATGGAGAGAGCCCATAGCTTGTTATTCAACGGCGAGTTGTTCGTCATGGTTTGCTATTGCAGCTAGGTTCATGCAACAACCTGTATTCAGCCTCGGAGTGTGAGTTGGTATGTCATCTGAAACGACTGTTTTCATTGCCCCAGGAGCCTTCCACAATAAAAACCTAAGGCAACCAATCACCTTTCAAAGGAAGGCAGCAACAGCCCAAGAGCGGGGAACTGAAATTGACTTCGGGCACAGTCCATGACTGCTGGAGAATGATGGGAACTTCAAGATGTGTTTGATTTAAACATGCATGGGAGTATACCCTTACTATGTTGAACATTTGAAATGAAATGAAAATGATTAGGGCAAGATTTTACCTGCATCTCAGTACCTAATCTAGATATCCAAATACCACACTATTTGGGCTCTTGCTGAGGCATCTGAGTAGCTGTTACAAGGAACTGGTTTCCTCAGTCCCACTGGCAAGTGTATTTTTCACTGAAACTTGTTCATTTCACACCTTTGGAGAACCATATAGAGGTCAAGAATGCTAACAAGAAGTTCTCCTTTTCTCAGCAGCAACATGATGATACGAGAAACACTACCACTCCCCCTTGCTCAACGCCATTTTCCCTTTGTCATCTGCGCACTATTGCACCTGAACCCATCCGCCTGAGGAGGATGGCTTGGTCACTCCAGTGCAATCACAACAGTTTGGGATCTGTTTTAATAAAGCCTGCTTGTAGTCCCAAGTTCAGGAAGTAGGAAATCCAAACACTGCCCTTCCTTAGTCTGCCCTTGCCCTGAGGGTTGATTAGAAATGCTCTCCTAAGGTCTCCCGTCCCATTAGCTTTTATCTGAGTCACCTTGACCTTTTGCTCTGGCTGCATGGTTGATGGGAAGGGAAAAAAATGAATCCCACATCCTGTCCCCATGCGCTCCCTTGCCTTGATCTGCCTACAATGGCACTCGCACATGTCCAGTACTCTGCTGGATCTTATACCACACATACAGAATGTTTGGGAGTTACATTCTTCCTACCGCAGAAATGGGGAATGTACGGTCCTACACGTGTTGGACTGCAATGCTCATCATCCCTCATAATTAGCGATGTTGGCAAAGGCTGATGGGAGTCAGGTCCAGCAATAACTGGGGACCACACACCTCCCAACCCTGTCCTGTAGGATGGCTGTACTGTAAGCTGCTGCTCTCTCAGCAGCATTCAGTGTCTGAGGACCCATGGGGCCACCCGCTCCCTCAGTCCCATAAAGGGCATTGGTCTGATGACACCAAGGCAAAAGGGTGCTCCAAATGTACTCACACACTGACAGAACCCTTCCCACCCGTCATATCAGGGGCAGCAAGGGATGTCAGCAGAGGTTATTACTTGAATTAAGGCAACAAGCAACCAAGGATCTCCTGAATTTTTAGCATGTCTTGTCCTGCGGAGTTCATCAATGGCCATGACTGAAAGAGCAGCAGCTCATAGGCTGGGGCTTACAGGCAAGCAGCAAAGGAGAGAGATCATGGGAGAGCAGCACTTCTGATAGTTCCCAGCTCAAACAGCTGTGCTGGTCCTCTTTGCTTTTCTCCCAACAGAACAGAAAGCTCTTGAAAGTCCCCTAAGAAAAAAAATCCCTGTCCTTCCACACAGTTACTACCACATCACACCACACCTACCCTTGCTATCTATTTACATCTGCCACTATGGCCCCATTGACCTGAAACTATTTCCCCTAAAGAATTTTACATTCATTGAGCCAGCCTCCTGCTCTTTTCAGAGGCTGCCTGTGGAACCAATTGCTCCATTTCTGCAGCATTTGGGGCACAAGCAGCAGGTGACGCAGCAGGTGCGTTTTAAAAGACAGCCTATGGGTCACTCTTCTGAGCCATAGCTTTGCCTCGCACTCCAGCAGGGTGGGAGTTTTAGCTTGCCCTTCCTGCCGCTCTGTGCCACAGGCGCGCCTGGCTAGCAGTTGTTTTACTCCAGCCCTGCCACAGGAGTGGGCGCCCTGTGCTCCAACTCTTGGGAAAAGAACCCATGAAGAAACAGCAAACTAAGCACAGGCAAAGCGATAGCAGTATCTATTCCCTGTTCATTCACACCTAGCTGGGCCTAACTTGCCGTTCAGCAACTGGGGAGACTCAGGCAAGGCCCCCATTTTCCAGCCATCTAAGATGCTTCAAATGGTTGTTGTTCTGCTCGAAAGAAAGGCAAGATTAACTTGTTACTGTTGTCATTATTTCCATTCGCATGGAAGGAAATTTCTGAAAGCCAGGACAACAGGCTCCCCCTTCACCAGCACAAGAAACCGAGAAGAGGGGTCTTGAGGCTGAAACGCCTGTTTACAGTTTCAGTTACCAGCATCGATAGCTGCCGTGATGGGAAAGTTTGCACGCACAAAAACACCCAGCCCCACGTGTGGTGTGTCATTCCGCACAGGGCAAGCCCGCGAACGAGGCATCCGCGCGGCCTCCGCGGGCCAGCGGCGCCCCGCCCGCCCCGGCTCGCAGGGGTTCGCGGGCCTGCAGCACGCCCTGGGGCATTCCCAGCCCCAGAGCGTCGCCTCTTCCTTCTTTGGCTGGAACTTGACATCGTCCAGAGCCCTCTGCCTGGCAGCGTGGGCGGGGGTTCCCGGAACGGAGCTCGACCAGCGAAGGAAACGTCACCAGGCAGAAACTGGCCATATATGGACATCTTCCTCTGCGTCAGCGCGAAAAGCCCCCTCCTTTCGAGCCCGGAGGCTCCGCCCACTGGAGCTGAGGTCAGAGCTGGCGAGATCGAGGAAGTGAAGCCAGGCGTGTGGGAGGCCGCCCCCTCGGGGCTTTTGCGCGGCCCCCTCCCCCTTCCCGTCCGTCGCCTGAGAAAGGGAACGACTCCAGCGGCTGCCTAAGCGCCAGAGCTTTTGCATCAAAGCTCCGAGCTTGACATCAAAAGGAAAGCGGATGGGGGTGGGGTGGGGGAAGTGAGCAACTCCCAAGAAACCTCGGGAGAATGACGCGAGGCAGAGAAAGGAGCAAGGCACAATATCGTGGCACATACGAAAACGTCAGATCTGATCGGCCGGGGAAAATACGGGGAAGACGGAAAAAAGTAGGAAAGGAGAGCTAACAGGGAAGGTACTATGCCCCAATTATCCTAAGGTTTACCTCGAAGAAGCCATTTCAAAGAGGAAACAAAGACAGCGGAGCTATTAAGCTGCTGCCAAGGTGTAACAAAAACAACACCCCTCCACTCCCTCTAAGCTCTACAGACGGAAAAGACCAGCAGTAGTTAAAACTGTTCCTGAAGAAACAGCAAGTCTTCAACTTCACAGAAGGAAAGCCCCTATTTTTTCAACATGAAAGCAAAAGAATCAAGCTGCTTTATGGGGAAACATTTGTAGCATATTAAAAGAGGCACACAGATAAAGTAGTTAGAACATGTTTACTTAAATAGTTTCAATAAAAAGTCAAACACACAAATACAATCTTTTGGGGGGGGGAAACTGAATTTGAGGACTCAAAACAAATAAGAGCACAAGTAGTAAACAATGCCCTTCTCCCTCCACAGTGATCCCTGTGTCCATGCAGTGACCTTCTGGGAGAACAGCTGAGCTGAGATCGTATCGCTTCCCAGTCAAACTTTTCTGGTCCCTTTGTTTCAATTATAAATTAAGAGATCGCCTCCTTTTCTACTGGCACAAGAAAGAGAGCAGAAGGCCAGTTTTTGGCTCTGTCCAGAGTACCTCCGGTTCTGCTGCACCATCCAGCGATGCAGAGAGGGAAAAAGGCTTTTGTTTTTAAATACACACGCGCGCACACACACGCACAAAACCTCTCTCACATGCAGATATAAAAAAACCTCGTACACGCTCAGCACGGATCGAAGTTCTGGATCCACCAGACTGAGAGTCACAGACATAACTTGGAAAATAGGCCTGCAGGACAAAAGAATTGGGGAACTCGGCGTGTCAGTCCGGTTCCGTGTAAACCTTTGCGACAAAACAAGTCCGCTTCTCGCCTCCCCCCACCCACCAAAACAAAGGTCTCTGAGGCGGCGCCGATCGGCTTGGTCCCCACCCCTCATCAGAAGGTCTGTTGCATCTTGGCCGTCAAAAGGAGCTGGCAGCCGTTGTTCACGTGGTTCATGACTTTCTGCTTCAGCTGCGCTACCTGGTCCCGCAGCGCGCTGGCTGTGTTGGACAGTCCCGCGTTCTCGCTCTTCAAGGTCTTCACCTTCTCCTCCAGCCGAGCGATACGCTCCAGTTTCCTCTTCCGGCACTTGGTGGCGGCCAGACGGTTGCGCAGCCGCTTCCTCTCTACCTTGATGCGCTCCTGATCTTCCATGTTAATAGGCGACACGGGCGGGCTCTGCACATCCGGGACGGTCTGTGGCTCCTCTTTGAAGCCCCTCGCCGAGTGGGCCAGGGGCAAGCCGTGAGACTGCGGCATGTAGCTGAGGTTGGCGCTGGGGAAGCTGGATGAGCTGCTCAGGGTGCCGGCGGGGTTGTAGCTGGTCAGGTTGGTGTAGACGGGAGGCGGCTCCTGAGGCAGGGAGGCCCCGTAGCCGCTGCTGGCCGAAGAAGCCGCCGCCGCCGCCGCCGCCGCCACCGCCCCGATCGAGACGTTGGGAGGCGGCATGTGGTTCATCTTGTGCAGATCGTCCAGCGCCTTGACGAAGCCGTCGGCGAAGCCCTCCTGCTCCTCGGTGGCCCCGCGCGGGTAGTAGTACTGGCCCGGCGGCGTGGGAGTGGTGGTGATCACGCCGTTGCTGTTCTGGACGATGAGGCGCTCCAGTTCTGGGGCAGCCAGCTTGAGTGAGGAGCTGCCGGTCTCGGCCTGCGGCTGAAGGGAGCCCGGAAAGTAGCTCGCCGGACCGTCCTCTTGACCGCGCAGATGATGCGGGAGCTGGGACTTCAGCCCGCGGAACGGTTCGGCCGACAGGTTCAGGGCCATGCCCGACTTGAGCGTCTTGTAGTCCTGACTATAGCCGGAGAAAAAGGAGTCAGGGTAGAAAGGCTGCTCCATCTTCGTGCACATCAGCCGCGCGCTGGGAGGGGGTAGAAACCCGGGCTAGGATCGTCCGGGGCGCAGAGGAAGGGCCTTCTCCCTATCTGCCTGCCTGGGGCGTGGGTCGAGTCTTCTCCCAAAGCGAGGAGAGCGAGCTTCCGCCTCCCTCCCCAAGCTTCACTTCCAGATTTGAGAGCGAGAGGCACAGCAGAAAAAGGCTCGTCTTTCCGGCGGCTTCGCCAACCACCCGCCCTGACTAAGCTCGGATGATTCACGTTTGTCCCCCACAGAAGGCGGGCCCGATGCACGAGCGTGCCGGCTTCGAGCCCTCCCCGAGAAGCAAAAAGTACCGTACCGGCTGAAGGGGGAAAACGTCCGGCGCGCAGGTGCAGATCGTGAATTATCTCAGCAGCAGCGTGCGCTTCCCGGAGCCTTTTATTCCAGCCGCGAGTATGGCCTGGGCGGAAGCGAGCCGCCATTGGCTGCGGGGCGCGCGCTGCCCCGCCCATCGAGGGCACGCGAAGAGGGAAACTGAGCTCATTGCTGGGCAGCTCGTGCTCCAGTAAACAGCCCGCGGGGCGGGGGGGCCGCGCGGCGCTCGCGTCAGAGGAGCGGGCCTGGGCGGGGGAAAGCGCGGGGGCAGCCCAGGAGCAAGCAACAAACGCACGCAGCCGCCGCGGCGGGCAAGTGGGTGGAGGAAAGGGGCAGACCGCGGGACGCGGCAGGGACGCGGAGCGAGAGGGCGCCCCGCGCTGTGGGCTGCGCCCGAGCCCCGCTTTCCTGGCAGGAAGCCGCTCTGCACTTGGGCGCAGGTCAGCTTGCGGCTGAGTGGACGCGTTTAGGATCGCGCTGTGAACTGCCGGGGAAGGTGATGCACGCGCTACGGATGTACACCACAAAAAGCCTGCGGGAGTTCCTAACCTTTTATTTCTTTTTCGTTTTACCCACAGGGTTCTTGACAGCCGGTGTCTTCCGCGTGAGAGCGCGGGTGGGGGCCAGGAGACATGAGAAGCTTGGGTTCAAATACCTCTCGCTGGGTGGTCTTTGACTCACAGTAATCCCGGGAAGGAGTTAACCTGCCGGGCATCAAAGAATATCCCGCAAGTCAGCATGACCTCCTTCGAAGAAAGGTGTACCAGATAAACGTTGCTCCCCCAAATAGGCCAGTTTCAGTCTCCAGGCACCAAATGCTTTAGCTGATACTGCAATGTTCAGAGAACTTGCAGTATTACCAAATCCAAGGGAAGCATTTTCTTTCTAAAATTATCTTGTGTTTTGCATATTCTTAGAATACCTCCCATGCAGATATTTTGTGACATGGAGCAGCCTCAAATAGGTCACAATTCAACCTGTTTGGATTCTTAGGGAGTAACCCTATGAAAACAGGATTTTTTTTCTGCCTTAACATGCATTGGATTGTACCCTTAAGCTGTCTTTGCCATAGTTATAACTGTACCCACATAGCTCATGCAATACGTGGGGAACTCTGTATATCCTGCCATGGATTCATGCATGGATATACAAGTAATACAGAAATATGTCCAGAATAATCACATGCTGAATGCAAAAGCTGTATACACAAACAGTTTAATGCCACTTTAAAACATAATTCAAACAAAGGTACACCTTGCCACGTTCAAAATAAGCACTAATGTTCAAGCTTAGACCAGCCCACCATATTCAGATTCTAGAAAATACATGTAGACCAAAGTTCAGAATTGTTTGCATGTATGTAAAGGCTGTATCACTATGAATGTATTAATACAAAAACAGTTGCATCACATGTACATGGCACGTTGGGGAGTTTCATCTACAACAACAAAAGATAGGTTCCTGCTCCCAGGAATTTTCCTATCAGAATTTTTGAGGAAGAGCAGAGGGAGTAAGGAAGAGGTAGCAGCAGCAAAGACTAAATGTGAGTATAGTTGCAGCAGTTGGGTGTGAGAAAGAAGGGATTAAACTAAAGGTTTCATAGAAAAGCTGACTTTTGAGAAGCCACACAAACACCCACACCTAAGGATTCTGAAGAATGTATGAGATATACCAACCCTGATCCTTCCCATATACCTACAGCTAAAAGTACAAGGTACAAAGCGGCCAAGCTTTGGGTTGGTCTCTCTCTACAAACATGAGTTTGTAGTTCATTTCTCTCTGTGTCTTGGCTCTTACATGTGTCTGAGTATCTACATAAACCCATTTGGAAGAACCTCAGTCACTCACATTTTTCTGCACCCTGTGATGTATCAACAAATAACCCCCAAGCCATGTATCAACCTTTAGCTTTAGTCCTGCTGATCTTTGCAGATGTGTTTTCAAAGGGACTGAACTGAAAACGGGGTTAAGCTGACTAATTATAGCTAAATTTGCCCCAACAGCCATAACTTTATAACCATGAAGCTGGCTTGCGGACATAAACAAGAACCACTATTCACAAAATCAGGCTTAGATGGTTGTACAGGAATAAGGAACATGACTAGGAACCATGTACACAGTATTAATCAGTTCATCACACATTTTCAAGGCAAATATGGTGAACCATTCTTAAACATGAACGTTGAGGATTCAACCATTCAACACATTACATGTTTGTATGTTGCCTTTAATAGAGTCAAGTAAACATACAATTCCCAGTAAGTACTGCTGAGAGTTCAGGATTCATCTTTATCTGGTGTAAAAACATCTGTTTGTCATAAATAAGATCTCTTTCCCAAGTGATAGGCCTCTCTTCTCTCTTTGAAAGCTACAGTTTGTGAGTCATACAGGGGATGAAAATAGCATAAAGTATAACTTTTTGTACCTTTTCAAATGTAACTGAGGCAAAACGCTAATACAAAATGTTACTCTTAAACCCGGCTCCTAATCAAGCACCAGAAGCAGACAAGGTTGGGGTGAGCACCCCAGTGGACTGTGGCATATTTTAGGCAGTGCTAATTTTTAAAATAAGAGGTGATGGGGCTCCTGGAAGTCCTTCCTCTTTGTCCATGATGTGTAATGACTGATAATTACTACTCAGTGGTGAAGGAAAGGCTTTTTACATGTACTTACTTCTGATTTCACATATCCTTGGGCTGGTCAGCCCCTGGAATTGGATAAAGTTTCCTGGGCTAAAGCCTTACTGAACCTTGATTTAAATCAAGCCAGTCCTAAAGATGCCCAGTTGAAACAAAACCAAAAATAAGTGGGTGAATGAAAATGGGCAATGCCGATTTGCTTTGCCTGTCCTTCCTAGTCAGAATCCTGTCTTGGCCTCTGACTGGTTGAACCGAGTCTCTGCAATCCTTTGGGTGCTGCCCACAGCCAGGAAAATAACAAACACAAGGTATCTGGACAATTAAAAAAGAGCTCTCAAAGAGAAACTGGAGCCAAACATGGTGAAGCAGGTTTGCCTCATTCTAGAAGCAAAGGTCTAGCAGGATCCCAGGGGGTATAGCATAGGAAGGCCAGTCAGCATGGGAAGCAAGGTCAAAAACATCTGGGTGGGTTGAAGAACCAGCAAACCTTAACTGAACATTGATATGGATTAGTCTCTCACAAGACTGCCCAGGCCCATTTGCAAGTGGTTAATTCAGCCTCCAAGGCCTCCTTATTCCGGAGAAGCCCCTTCCCAAGAGCCTGGCCCCTTTGAGCCTTGCGGAACACCCTTGGTCACCAGTGGTCACGTGCACCTTCTAGAATGGGTGCTGTTGAGAGCTGGGAAGAAACTCTACCTTTCCTTGGATGCTAGGACTGTCAGGGCATCATTGGAATTGGGTGCCCTGTCTGCCCCATAAGGTCTTTATACACCACACCAGCTGGTTCCTTACTGGAGGAGTCCTGGGTCAGATTGGCGCAAGGCATGCCATTGCCCAAACTTTATGGGCAAACCCTTTGCCATGGCAGTGTGGATCAGTAGACACTCTCCTGGCTCAGTTCACACACACACCTTAACCACTGACCTAATTTCAAGTGATCAGTTGAGACCTCTGGCACAAGAAGAGAAAGACCAAATACAAGATGGATCAATTCCATAAAGGGGACACAGCCTTGAGTTTACAAGAGTCAAGCAGGGTTGTCAAGAGCAGGAGATGCTGGAGGACTTCCGTTCATTGAGTTGCCCTAGGTCAGAGGCCATTTGACATCACATAACTAACCTGCACAGCATCAAATTATGGGGACACTGTAGAGTGGGGGTAGGAGGAGGCAGACTCAGAAGGGAATCTGTGATGCCACAGATGATACTGAGGTTAATAATGCAGCAATCCAGGATGATGAAAGAAAGAGATCCAGGTGGGCACTATTAGAGTGGGCAAATATCTTAGGCATCACCAGGCTCGGATGATGGCCATCCCTGGATTTTGCTCTCCCCCCAGGCACCACAGGAGGAAGTGCCAGTCCCTGGCATTGCCCTTTAATCGCTGCCTTTGTTTGCCTGCTTAACCCAGGCAACATGCAGCAGGGTGAAGGTTAGGGCGCGGCACGCAACACGCCCTTGCATGGCAAGCCTCTAAAGGTACCCAGCCTTTGTGCTTGCATAATAGAGGCAGGAAGGAGCAGACAAGAAGCACAGCTTACAGATGGCACTCTTCTGCACTGGGCCAGCCTAGCAATAAAGGGACAGGAATATCTGACCTGCGATGCTGCATCGGGCACTGTACTTTGCTATCCTTTGCAGCATGGTAAGCTTAGCCTTGCAGTATTTCTCTTTGTGCACCATTTTCTATTGGGTGTTGCTCCACTAAGCAACAACCCAGGACATACAAAACTGAGTTATACAGCTGTATAAAAGACAAAGAATGGAATTACTGAAACAGCTGAATTATTCAAAAATCAGCTGGGGGAAGCCATTTTCTTTGAACTACATGAAAACTGAGAAGTACGAAATAAATAAGCATAAAATACAAATAAGTACAAAATAAGCAGGCTGGTGTTTTTCAATATGACTAAAACGATATGCCTGGGGGTTTGTTTAGTTCTGAGTGATTATCTGATTTGTAAAGCATAGATCATACAAGTTACCCATCCAATTAAAAAAAAGTAAATGAGCGATTTCAACTGTATCATAAAGGGCTTAAGGGCTGGGGGGCAGAGGGGGGGCAGAGGCCTAAAAGGGGACTGGATGATCCACTTATGCAGTCTCTGTACAGGACTGGGCAACTTATGCCTCCAGATGTTTTTGGCTTACAGCTCTCATATCCTTCACCATTGGCTATGATGACTAAGGATGGTGGGAGTTGTAAGCCAAAATAGCTGAAGGGCCAGATGTTGCCCACTTCTGTACTATGATTGCTGATTTCAGGTCCCACCTGCTGAGGCCAGATTAGGCTAGAGGTAGGCAACTATAAATTAGGGCCACTGCAGAAGATCATGCTAAGGAAGAGAGTCCAGGAAGCTCAGAGTGGGAGAAGAGTTTTATAGCCAAAACACAAGAATACAATCTGGAGTCTGGGAAGAACTGGAACAAAGAAGGTGGGGCAAAGGAAACCAGAACACAAGGCAAACATCCAGAAAGTGCTGGAATTGCAGTCAAGGAAATACTCCTCTGTTGACCAGGAAGAGGAAAAAACACTCAGCTTCTGCTATTTATAGTGGACATAGTTTGTCCACTCTGGAGGTCTCTGACTGACTGCACATCAAAGGAAATGGCATCTGGAATCCCTCTTCCCAGCTAGGCCTGAAAAATTCTCTATATATCCTTAAGGTGGATCCCAGTCTCAGCCCATGAAGCCCGACTGCTGGACCTGGACGGATTGTATAGCCTGAGTTAAAAATGTATTGGTGGTGTTGGCATGGAGAAGTTTGGAGAGGGGGGTTGATGGATGACAGAGCATCATCATTTAACCATGTTCTGTATTTTGCCACAGAAGCATTTTATTTTTATTTATTTATTTATATTGCGATTTATATCCTGCCTGTTTCCTACAAAGGGCTCAAGGCAGCTTACATCTCCTCCTCCTCAATCTTATCCCCACAACAACAACCCTGTGAGGTAGGTTGGGCTGAGAGTCTGTGACTGGCCCAAAGTCACCCAGTTGGCTCCATGGCTTAGCGGGGACTAGAACCCGGATCGTCTGAGTCCCAGTCCCATGCTCTTAACCACTACACCACATTGGCTCTCATATTTTAAAAATATGTCTGAATTTGCTACATGAATGTGCTGGAACTGTCAGTCTGAATGCACAATCAATAAGGACAGGGAGGGAGCACTATGAAATGAATTGTAAGTGGCTGAGAAGCACTGCAGATCTGAGGAAGTTTGGTTGGTGGCAGCTTTCCAGGCAGCATGGGTTTCTGCTCTGGCTTCCTCTCAAGTTTTCAATAGTGTGGTTCTCAGAAACAACCGATTTCCCTCTCTCTTTTTTGTTGGTCCATTAGTGAGACCACACTGAATGTTTCAATCAACTATCAGCCATAGCATACAAGTTAAAAATGCACTCCTTCCTGAGCATTTCAAATGAAAGGCACAGTTGCACTCCTATTAAAGTCACTGGTAAACATTCCCTAATTTTAATGGAGCTGGACTGCATTAAAAGGAGCTTGCATCCAGCCCGTGCAAGACAAAATCATTGTTTAATTTTTCCAACCTTACTGAATGCAAGTTTACTGGTCTCTGCTTCATTTGTGTGCTGATCTGGCACACAGTATATTAATTACATTGCTCAATTGCTCTTCATTAGAGTTTCAAGCCTCAAGACATGACAACTGATAAAACTTACTCTTCAGTGCACTTAAGATGACAGCCTAACTTACTAATTATGGATTATACATACTGTGATTGAAAAGATTTCAGCAGGTGCAGAATAAATAATTCCTGCTGAGTGAATAGCTTTTCAGAATGGTATTTCTGAAATTTCTGCCCTGCTCCATGGCTCCATAGAACCCTCAGGACGGCCCACCATTATTTAATTTATTCATTAAGCTCAAGTTCTGTCTTTATTAAGCAGTTGTTGTCCCAGTAGCCTAAGTAATGATAAGTCCCCAATTCCCAACTACAATTTAAAGGGATGATTGTGACCTTTGTAGCCCCAGATGGCCTGGTTTGAGTTATCTCAAGGAGTGCTTGCTTCCATACAATCCTCCTTCAAATCCACAGATTAAAGCTTGCCTCCAGGTTATTGTCTTTGCCCCCAGCCACCCAGGTCAGTTGTCAACTGCAAGCACAGTTATTAAATAGGGGGAACCAAAAATGCACAGGTATGCTTACTTATGCAGAAGTAAATTCCACTGCATTCAACTGGATCTATTGTTAGGAAACTCTGCATGGGATTGCAACTTTAAGGCATTTCATACATACTTAGGCGTCCCATTTGAGACTTACTTTAGCAGGAAAATTTATTAATTTAAAACTTGTCTATATCATCTATCCCATCTTAGAATGGTTTCCAACACAGGAAAAATGCCACAGGCTTGGTTTGCATATGGATGAACGCAATTCTAGTTATTTCCTCTGATAAGGGAGTGAGGACGTTTAGGTTTGGGAGGAGTCTGGTGTCAGAACCCTTGGGTTCTATTCCTGGGCCTCTTACTGATTCAACATGTGAAGTCAAATGACTCACTTCCCCACTGTGGCCTCAGCTTCCCCATCTGTGGAAAGCCCTTTGGGATCCGTGGATAGGAAGCACTAAATATAACACCCACCTCCAATCACGCTGAATTCTCCAAAGGAGGAAGGGAAATAAGCAGACGGCAAATCTGCTATCCCCAAGAGGTGCAGTAGGTCCCAATAGATGGCCATGTTTGAAACATCAACTTTCTTCTACACAAAGAAAAGTCACTCAGTAGAACTAGGAAATGCTGGAAATTCCTGCATGGCTCTGTGGATTATGACGGAGCCATCCTTTATTCCTTCTGTCGGAGAAAGAGTCATGCAAATATGTACCCCCTCACTTTTAAAAAATGTATCTCATCCTACTACGAGCAGGACTGCACCTCAACCAGGGTGAATTCTGAGAACTACGGCAAGAGAGTGTTACATCATTCCCTGATGATACTGGAGGGCAACACCTATGGATGACAAAATCATACATCAGCGCAGTTCACATCTGATACTTGACAGGAGATGGTGTTTGATATTTCCCTTCTGATCTTTGACTTTCAGGTTTGAGTTGGTATTTATCATATGTACCGATGTATAAGGCAGCTTGTATATAAGATGAGGTCAGTATTTTGGGCTGTTTTTCAGAGTTTTTTCATACGTTGGGTGCATAAGACAAGCCCCAAGTTTGCTTCACTATTTTTAGTTGCAAAGGGCTCTTATTTGCCAGTATATACAGGCATTTATCAGCTAGAAGCATCTAGAATCTTATGTTGCCACATTGCCGTATTCTAGTCATGTTCCTGCTCCGATTTCACTTGGGAAGGTTTTGTAAAGTTGGAGGCCGAAGGTGGCCTGCAAGGGGGGGGGGGGGCTGGCTGGAGCCAGTCAGGGAGAGTGGCTGACCCCAGCGCACGGGGAGATGAGAGGAAGGAGACCCACATGGGCAGCACTGTGTCTCTCCACAGACAGCCGCACAGGAAAAGCTCCCCTTCCCAGACAGCAAGGGTGGGGCAGGCTCTGGACTCAAGACTCGGCCTGTGGCCGTACGCAAGGCTTGCCATTAGACGCAATGCAGGACAAGCTCCCCCAGTACCACTAAGACGGGCTTTTAAAATTATTATGAATAAAAATGAGCTTTAAGTACAATTGCATCTATCCCCTTTTTAACAATGAACATAATATGATGAAAACTTTTCACCTGGCATATAAGACAACCCCCAATTTTTGCCTCACTATTTCCGGTTTCAAGGGTTGCCATATATGCTGGCATATATGGTAACGTTATTTGAATGTTTGATATTCTATAATGAACATATACTACTGATGAGCATTTGTATTCATTCAGTCTTTAGATTCTTTACAGTTTCTTAAGTTCTTTAAATTAACATTTATTTACATTCGTTCAGCTTATATCCTACATTTACACCTGCAGATCGCCTACAACTAACATTTCAGAGCTAATACTTGATGTCAGTAATTTGACACAGTGACTCACTGGCTGCACTCACACCCATGCTATACCATGTCGTGCAGTTGTTGCACACCACGGTTTCTTACCTAGGGTCCCGGGTTCAGTCAGGCACATGGTTTCCATGCACGTGCGGTTTCCTCACTTCTCCATCTTTCTGCTCATTGTGAGCAGCTATCACATCAGCCCCCCTGGCTGAAAATAAATTCCAGGGTGCACTACCCCTGTCTGCGTTGTCTTTCCCTCATTAGTCCACACACTCCCCTGGGCATAGCATGTGTTTGTTTTTGCTGCTCAGGAGAATCAAGTGCTTACTCGCTAAATGCCTGCACACAGCCTGTGTGCTCCTTTTATGTAGGACAATAATGCTAGCTCTAAGAGTAGAGCAAGGGCACGGCAATTTCAAAGTATCGCCCAAGTAAACTACAGCAACCAGACAACTGTGCCAAGCATGGCCATCTCCAAGGTCGCTGCCGTTGGAGGTTGCACGGCACAATGCCCCACTGCCACCAGGATTTCAAAGCTGCAGGTGAGCATCAGGGTGGCAGCGCACAGGAAGAAAAGAAAGGAAGGGTGGAGAGCCCAGCACTGCACGCCTGCAGCCTGCTCAACAGTTCTTAGGCCAACCGGGATAGTAGAGAATGCAGGCTGGTGCGTCTGCCACAGGCACAGCCATTCTTGCTGCAAAACTTGCTGGCAGAAATGTGGGAATCGTGCAGAAACATGGAAACTGGGCTGAGATGATGAAGTGTGGAAACCATACAGCAAACAATTGTTTCTCTCCATTGCTCCCCACTTACCATCTTCACCAAGTTTCACCAGTCTTGCTGGGTTAACATGTAATGGCAAGCCAAGGCTGTTATATGTTAACCCATACACTGTGTAAAAGAAAGGTTCTCTTGAAGACAGTATGTATGCACAGGAAGCCTCCGCTTCCAATCCAAATGAGTGCTTTGGTTCTTCAGTCTGGCAGAAATGCCCTCATACATATTCATATGGTGCCTTTTTATTTTTAAGGGAAATATCCTGTTATAATATAAAAATCCATTCATTACACTTAGGATCCATCCAATCATAAGTGTAAGATGAAAAGAAGAAAATGCGTCTGCTATTTACAGAGTAACCCCATACTCATGCTACATCAGCTTAGGGGTTGTAGAATTTGGAAGAAGCCTTACTATGCCAGTAGAACATGATAGGTGCACCCCTGCAGAACATGGCTATTATCCATCATGGAAGTTTACATCAACTCCAGACCTGATGCAAAAAATCTCCCAAAATATGTGGGAGAAATCAGCCACCCCCACACTGAAGAGTATCCAGTTCACCAGAGCTGACATGACAGAGCATTCATTTGTGGAAGAACTCAGTACCTAATCATCGCACCTTGCCACCAGGTGTATATATTATCAAAACTACATGGCAAACTATTACTATTATCACATGGCATTTATATCCCACCTTTTTTCTTCTTGTGAGGAACCCTTACATAGCCACATTTTAACCTCACAATAACAGCCCTGTGAGGTAGGTTGGCTGAGAGTCTGTGACAGGCCCAAAGTCACCCAGTTGGCTCCATGGCTGAGTGGGGACGAGAAACTAGTCCCCCAGGCCCCCAGCCCAGCCCTCTAACCTCCACACCACACTAATTCATCTAATTCAGAGGAAAGGGGATTCAGCATGGGGCTCTTATCTTTTGGACTACATAATCTGTTGTGGCAAAGGCCAGGCCCACCATTCCCCAGCTGTTCTCATTGCTAGCCAAACATTCACGAGCCCATTTACCTGGCAAGATCACAGCCAGACAGAGCAAAAAGTCAAAGATTCTGCTCATATTTTCCAAACATAATTAATGTTGATGGAGCAGGGAGTGGAGAGCTGCATGCACACTACACTGTTGGAGGTCCCTGTGGGTGCCACAACAGGGACCTCCTAGCCTATTCTCCTCCTGTGCCTTCTGCAACTTTTGTAGTGTACAATTGTACACTACAATATATGTCAGCCTGAGATTCCCTGCACGGAAAATAGAACCCATTGTACCAGATCATGACCCTTCTTGCAGTACCTGATGCCTATCATCAGATGCCGAATGGGGCGCAGAGGGATGCAAAATGTGTTTGATTTCTTTTGCTGGTGTAGCTCAGTGGTTACAGAACTCCTCTGTGGTGCTGTCCCGTGGGTTCAAATCCCAGGAGCTCTCTCTTTTGCTCCTGACACAGAGGCAATTCTAGATGTCCCACTAGGGCTGGAGCACCAAATCCTCCATCTGGAGCCCCATCTTTCTGAGAGGCCAGTGGTCTGCCACTCATACTCCATGGACACTTGTTGGAATGGAGGTCCAGTGGCCCTGACGATTTCTCTTGCACCTGATACCCCTGGATTTGCTCTTTTTTCTTTTTCTTTTTTTGCCCATATGTCCTTCACCTCCTGCTGTCCCCCCTTGAATCCTTCTGCCTGAGTTTCCCCCCTGAAATTACATGCCCGCCTCTCCCCTGTCCATGCATCACTTTTTACAAATAGATGTATTCCTTGAGAAAATACAGAAAGAAACTTCAGGGCAGATGTAAATTAGCAAATGCAAAGCTGAGCTTTCCCCCACACTCCTGTGGGCCTGAGCCCTGGACTTTTGCAGGAGCACTGCCCCTGTCCTGACAAGACATGAGTGTTCTTAGCCAGTGGTGAGTGGCCAAAGGGCCTTTCCCCCTTTCCCTTGGAGGGAAGCTCCTGCATCATAGCACTGTGCTCTATGCAGGGAGCCCCTGGAGTGTGGCACTGTCCGTGTGGCTCTTACCTTGCATTGCTGCATGTCCTGGCTTTCCCTTTTCTGCTTGGCCGACCAGGCTTTCCCTGCATGGACAAGTCTTGAACCCTTGTCCCAGAAGGGCTCTGCGTGCTATCTGCAGCCACCCTGTCCAGGAGGGTATGTGGCCAGTGAGCTGGGTGGGCTCTTCTTTCCTTGTTTTGGTGCAGCACTCCAAAACTGTGCTGACGCACTTTCTGTGTGGTGTTCTCACTCCCTCTCAGGCTGAGCATGTGATACAGCAGCTGTCACTATCCAGCTGTTGCGTGGTATACAAATGTAATAAATAAATGCATAAGTAAAATACTAGCATTTGTCCACACTTCATGGTGAAATCAGAGGCATATCCTGTTATGTATGCATTTACAGCAGCTGGCAGGCACTTTCAAGGATTTACTCTGTATTTATGTAGCCTCTGAAATACATGCTCCTTGCAGGGGTCTCTTTGACATGCAAATAATCTGTGAGGAACCTACTTTGATTAAAGGTAGGCCCATTTATTCTATGAGTATACATCCAAGGTAAGTTAACATGGGCTATATGTTCATTTGGAACACTTTATCCAATACCTTAGCTATACCCAGTATGGGAAAATAATAAGTCTTCCCATTAGGCTTAGGACCAAAGGGATCTCCTGTCTCATTCCAAACCTGTCCAGTGATTAAGATCCACAGGAGAGGTCCTCCTGAAGACACCGCTGCTGACACTGGCCCGTCAGGCACACTCAGGACTTTTTCAGTGTCACTCTCCAAGTGTGGACTGTGTTCCCGAAGAATTACACTTTGCTCTCACTCTCTTGGGTTTTTAGAAAGGGTGTGAACAGCCCTGTATTCAATATAGCCTTTTAAATTACGCAGCTTAAATGCTTAAATTTTGCGTTTAAATGAATGTTTGGTTTTATTGCTTAAAATCATTGTACATTGCTTTGCTAGCTTGTTTAACTAAATAACTTAGCGTATAAATATCATATGTAAATAAATAGGAATTTTAATCTGGTAAACATTGACCTAGGTGTTCAGCCGGTGGCTTGGATTGTTGGCCCACTGCTTCCAAAGCAGCAGAGGGTAGCCAGAGCTTGCACCAGAGCAGGGGCCAGGATATACTTTTACCCACAATGCAGCAAACCTGTTCCAGGTTTCCAGCCTGGAAAATTGTAAGAACAGAACTAGAGAGCAACAGCAATCCTACTATGTTTAACACAGTAGAGGAGAGTGCTCTTGTGAGTGAGATGCTGGATATTTGCCTAATAAAGTTCAGTCTACACAGAAGTACATGGACTGTCAGAAGAAGCGCAGAATGTTGCAACCTCTTTGGCATTTGAGGAGTGCCTCAGATGTGGGAGAGGGTGGCTGGTACCTGGTCCTAGATGACTGAGCCACAAGAGGATCAACTGTGCTAATACAGAGGCGCTGGAGGCAACACAGCCCTGCCTGAACTGCCCTATCCAAGGTGGACATGCACACAGTCTCCCCCTGGAACGGTCCTGATTGGAAATAAACAGTCCTAGTCTGCACTAAGCTCCAGACAGTCATAAAAACAGAGACAGGGAAGAGTTCCCTCTTATCAGGGGAGAAGGAATAGCAGAGCCAGGCATGGATGCAAGCACAAGAATGGGAACCCCCTAAATATTCTCTGGCCAGCGCTGAGCTCAGGATACTACTGCTAGTAACATTTCGTAAGCTGCCAGGCAGCAAGAAATCTGTAAGATGGATGTGTACTGAGCTGGTTCTGATTTGCCCAAACCCACACCTACCTCCCTTTACAATGTCGTTCTGAACTCTTACTCAGAAACAGGAACCTGGAACTTCATAGATGTAGCAAATGCTCACAAGAGACAAATATCCCAGCTCTTCCAAACTTCTAGTCCTCACTGCCTTTCTACAGCTAGATACAGCCCTGGCTTTCCATTCCTCTCCCAACCAGCTGGATGCCACTTCTTTCCCAAAATTTAGCTTTATGGTTTTTCGGTCTGATATTTGAATGCTACCACCTACCCATTTTTTTACTTTTTTTTTTTTTTTTTTAATTCCCCTTCCTTCAAAATACCCCTCCCCGGAAAACCCACTGACTGCAACAGAGAACTAGGGAGGTACAGAGGATTTTGGCCACAGCATAGGTTCTTTGAGCAGTTAGGGGTTAATGCCAAGGGCAGGGTTCTTCCCAATCCTGGCACTTTGTGTATATGCCATGGCTGAACCCTACTAATGCCTTACAACAAGGCAAGCTTTGCCCTTGACCATGTAAAAAGGGGTAGAATCTGTTCGAGGCAAAGAGAACCTGTTCAGAGTAAGTCCTTCCTGTAAACTCATTTGGTATACAAGATAAAACCAATTGGTTAAAATAACAGCCACATCTGCCAGAATGTAAGCTCATGCATTTTTATATGTGATACTCATGGAATTATGATTACCCCATCACAATTACATTGTCTATGCATCACTCTTAGAAGAAGGAAGCACTGCAGCCATGGCTGCGCAGGTCTCAGTCCTCTCTCTCTCCCTGGGTCAAAGATGGCAACCCTAATCCCTCAGACTTGCCCAATATCTAAGTGTGAGGTTCTAGGATCATGTTCTTGTCTCTCCAAGAAGAGAAACCAGATCAACTCATTATTTGAGGGCAGTTGAAGAAGAAGAAACCCTCACATGGGCACTATGGTAATCACTGGCTAAACCTGAACAATGCAGTGCAGTTCTGTCACTCCAAACACGGGCTGCCAAACTTTCACTACTCTGAGACATACGTACACATGCACAATTGCCGATGCCAACTAGAGCCAAAGCAACTGAATGCTCATTCATGCAGATGCAAGGGTTTGCACCTTTATTCAGAAATCTTTCCGATAATGGAGCAACATTGCCTTTTATTATTTTGTGCGTGTGTGGGTTTGTGCATGTGCATGCACGTATGCAATTACACACAGAAAGGAAGGAGTTTGGCATGGCTTTCAGGGCATCAGTACTAAGAAACCACCTGCACAGTGCTAATGGAAGTGGAATTGCTTGCAAACGCACGCACAAATACACACATGTGGAAGAGTAGGTAAGCTGCCTTGAGCTCCTTGCAGAAAAAAAGGTGGGATATAAATACCATAAATTATACACACACCCCTATATATACCTATGTATACAGAACAGAGTGGCACGGAACAGTGTCTAGACATTCGCATAAGCAAGTATTTGAGGCTGCCTCACTTTGGCTTATTATAGGGTTGGCTTGTGGGTCTGGCTCATATAGGGTAGGAGAGGTATAGCTTGATGCTAAAGGAAGCATTCCTACGGGCTTCCAAGCCCTTCAGACCTCTTTTCAGAGGCAGACTTAACAGGAAGCCCCAGATGTTCTCTTCAGACCTACCCAGAGGTCCAAACAGGGATAAGTACATTTCACGGCAAAGTGCAGTGGAAGGGCCTTGAATCTGTTGCCAAGGGTCCCTGGGGCCTAACATGATCTTGACATGTTCCTGTCCTTCACTATTTAAGTCAGGAATATCTGCCTGTCAGGAATGTCAACCCAGTACAGGTGTGAGGAAATCACACCATGATACCATCATATGAACATATGGGGTTGACAACATTTTCTTTTGACTGTATTCTGTGCCATTAATAGTTTGTAGGCAGGTAGACATTCAGCAGGTGCAGCTTCGGCTGCCAAAGTGACCAGGAGTTTTTTCCTGCTGAATGTCAGAGAGGTGTTGAAGGCACAGGATCTCTGTGCATCAGGATAGCAGGACAGGCTGGAGGTCTGCTTGTAGATGAAGGATAAGTTCATAGAGAGAGAAGCTCAGGGCTGCTGGATAGGAGTGAAAGGAATGAGTTTATGGAACATATTTCCCAGGAGACTCCTCATGCTGCTGAAAATACTGAGAGAAGCCAGTGGGTATGTCAAATATTTCCCTGGGGGAGGATCCTCTCGCTAGGTCTCCAACCCAGCCTCAATCCACGCGGGCACGTTCCACCCTGGAGAAACCTGCCCCTGCAGGAGCATCTAGGCCAGAGACAACTCCCTGTCAGCCAGGGCTGGGCAGAGTATGGCGCCAGGGTGGCGTCGCCTCCAAGCTTTGCTACAATAGGAGGCCTGGCACCCAGACTGGCCAGACCAGTGCATCCCAGGGACAGAAAGGAGGAGGGGGTGGCAAAGCCTGAGTCAGCACTTAAAAGCCCTTTAACTGGCCACACCTGGAGCTTTCCTAAGGCACAAGAGAAGTTGGCTAATTATAGGCAACAGAATATAAAAAGTACCCCTCAAGCCTGAACTGAATCCCAAAGCAAGCCCTGCTGGCCCCTCCTCATGGTTGCCCTCCAGTCGTAACTTGCAAGCTTGCAGTTCCCTATGATCTTCTTAGCCCCGAGACTCTCCACCACAACTCTGTTATGGTAGTACTACAAGGTTGACAGCATCACGCTATACATGTCTGCTCACAAGTAAGCCTCATTGAGTCCAGTGAAGCTGACAGCTAGGTAGGTGGGTGTAGTATTACACCCTTAAGTTTCATGAAGATGAGAGAGCACTGGAGACTTGTGTGGTCTTTGGAATTTCTCTTTTATTTACAAATGCACTTGCAGAGCCGAGTGGAGCGATTTCTACAGCAGACAGAAGAAACACTATGCTTGCATCAGTTTCACTAAATGCAGGAATGTGGGTCCCTAACGCCCTTGGAACCTCTTACAGTCCAGCTTCCAGCTCAAAAATTCTCTCTAGTTATAGCTTCAAATTCAAACTAAAACAGCTTCTAGCTGTTCCCTATTTTGACTCCAAATTCTGACAGATGTCACATTTTCAAGGTTGGCAAAAGATTCCAGGATCTTATGGATCATTAGAACTCTTCTATTACATTAAATTTCTAATCACCCTTGTTTTCCTGATAAACTTGATCAGGAAAAAAGGGAGCAACAGACACATTTATGCTAATCGTGACAGCCAGATTTATCACAATGTATCTTACTGACATATAATCACCACACACACATGCACATTCACACATGGTGTGGAAACTGCTTTGGGCACTTGCCAAACGAGTGACCGAAGCAAAACACAGAATACATGAAATCGGCAAAATAACTAATTTGCCAATGCCATCCCACATCCAAATGTAAGAGTTTTTTTTTAAAGGCCAGCTTTAAGAAAATGCAGGCTATCTTGTAGCCTGCCTTACCCATTGGCTAAGCTTCAGTGATACCTCAAAAACATGGATATCGAAAGCTGCCCCCCCCCCACATTTGTCACAAACACCCTAGCTCTAAGGGGTTGAATGATCAATCCAAGGGGCTTAGGGACAGGAGGGGCTTGTAGGCTCTTGGGGAAAAAGCAGCTCAGACCAAAGATCTCAGTGTTGAGCAGCTGCAAGTACGAGTACACAGATGGTGCTTTTGAATAAGTGTATCAGTAGTGGCCCAAATATTGAAATTAAAATTTAAACTCTTGAATGCTTCAGGTCTCTACTTTATTATAATTACATCTAAGAACCAAACCATAACCAAGCTGTCTTCCAGTCCTAGTATATCTCCCTGAGCCATTTTTCTTACCCCTAATCTTTGATCCCATGGTTGAGAATGCAGCCATAGGTTCTCCAAGCCGCCCTTTTCTCTTGCAGTGGAATCCTCTCTGTGTTTACCTGAAAGTAAGTTCAATTGTGTTGAAGGGAGCTTAGTCCCTTGCAAATGTGTTTAAGAGGGGTTTTTTTAAATAGCAGAATTTCCAAGTTCATTTAGCACCAAAGTTTTAACTAGAAGGAGGAGTGATGTAAAGATATGATGTGTTAATACAAGATTTATTTGGGTTTATCTTGGGAACTTGTTTCCAGTGTGAGAGTTCAGCTTTGGAGCATATCATAATAGATACATCATTGCCATGAAACCACAAGCAGATGCTGGCCATCTGAGGAAAATTAAAGGGAGGGTATAATTTCCAGATAGATAAGAATTCCAGCAGCTCTTTTAAGAAATTAAGCATTGCATATATAACTGTCATATCATGTTCCTGCTAGGCAATAACAATAGTCCCAGCTAAGATCCCAAATTCTCATATTCAAAACTACTTCAATACACATTATTTCCCCTTCACTGCTCTATATATGGAATCAATTAATTCAGCAAGGTTATAGAATAGCTTAATATCCATACCTACCTACCTCTCCCTCTGTGTGTGTGCGTGTGTTTGTGTGTCTGAGAAAGAGAGTGAGAGAAAAAGACTATAATTCATATGTTAGATTGTAAGGATCCAGGAAATTATAGTTATGTTGGGCAAAATAATCCAGAGTTAATAATGAGGCTGATTTTTTTCATATACTGTGTACAAACTGTGTACATGCTAGCTGCTGTGAGATGGGAAGCATTGCAAGTAACCCCATGCTGTAGAGAAGGTTCCTGACCCAAATCCTCTTTTCTTGTTTCTTCTCTTCCCTTGCTTGACCAACACTCATTAATTTTAGGGATTTTAGGGCCTGCCCAACTTCTCTTTCCTATTAATATACTCCTTGACAAAGCTGTGAGACAGACAGCAGCATGCAGTGGCACAGGTTCGAGTGGAAAGTGCAACTGGTTTTTGCTGGTGTTTCTGCCCCTCTAATGGAGGGGAAGCACCCAAACCCTATTCTGATAATAGCAAAAAAATCATGACACTCAGAATTTCCTTCTCACAAACACAACTGAGTCAACAGCAGGGAGGAAATAAGAAGTAGCAGAAGGCTTGGGTAAAGCAGAAAGGTTGGATTGATTTCCCAGGTCTGCCTGAAGCTCTGACTGGAATATGAATGTTTAGATTTGGTGGGTTGAAAGGTAAGGATTAGAATGCAAATACAAGGCGGATATTAGGGCCAACGCGATTAAAACAAGAGAGGAAAAACAAGTTTGCTGGAACAAATTTGGCTTTGGGAATTAATTTGTCCATCACCAGAGATTCAAGAGTCAGAATGAATTACAAATTATTTCCCCTTCTAGGGAATTCTTTAATGAATTTGAATGACTTCTTAATTAATGGATTCCAAACGCATTCCAGGTTCCCAGCTCCATGTCCCCATGCTCTGTCCAGTGAATTGCACTGAGCATGCCCCACTGACTTGATCTTTGGGTTCACAACAGTTACATGGCCCAGTGAGCTGATAATAGTTAGCTCCGAGTTCATAGCTCATCTCTTCTCATCATCACCCAAACAAACTGGGAACGATAGTCTGGACTAAACCATCAATCCGATTTGTGCCCATCCCTACATCTGGAGCCTTCCGCCAAATCTTGTATTTCACAAGCACAAGGCCACAGAGAAGATAATCTGAATTAGAAGGCCTTAGAATGCTAGGCTTCTCCAGCTCATGGGACTCAGGCTACCTAATGCAGCACTTCCACGTGAGCTGTGAGTCACTGTCAAGATGAGGACAGTCTTCATAAAAACAGGGAGGCTGCAGTTGTTGGAGGGAACAGTGTGTTACATGGGGTTTCATGAAGCCGAGGATGCCTCCTGCAGAGCAGGATAGTTACATTTCCTAACAATCACATATTCTAATCTGAAAGGTACAGGGAAGCTTGCAACGTCTAGAGACATTTCACTGGTAATTCAGTGGTAGTCACAAAAAGTCTCCAATAGCTAATTACACATGGCGGTGGTCACATGGAGAAAAATCTGAGCACATGGTTGAAGGCAAACAAGGTGAAAAAGGGATGTGTTTCAGCTGTGGGGTGGGGTGGGGTGGGGTGGGGTGGGGGAGCGCTTGAAAGGTATGGAAGGACCTGTTGGGACTTGTCAGACCACAGGACCAGACAGGCTATATGAGGACAGGTTGAGAGATCCTAGAGATTCAGAAATCCCAGAACAGGGCATTTCAGTCAGCTCAGCTCAGCTCTGCAGAGCTTCTTGCCCAGGGGTAAGCCAGAATGGCTTTCCCTCCCAATCCCCATTGCTTTGAGCCGCCCTAGACCCTGTCCAAGCTTTCCTGTGCCTGTTCCAGACTGTTCTTGGAGGAGACCACTGAACACCTGGGTACCCAAGGGCTGTAACGCTAAACTCATCAGCCTGGCATTTCCCCCCCAAATGCATTGCTATCTTCAGACCTTTAATCCAAAACTAGAATCCTGCCATATTCATTAATGATCCCAGTGATAAAATCATCAGAAGCAACTCCCTGCCCTAAACATGTTGGAGGCATGGCGGATGGTTGGATTTTTATTGAGCTAATGGGGAAAGTGAGTTAGGGAGTGGCAGGGAATTTCCCAGGGAACTCAGGAGAGCCCTTGGCAGGGCAGGGATAGACTTCTGGCTTCATGACTCCCTGCCCTAGCTCTTCTGTGGAGGGAAGGGAGGGTTGGGAATTACAAGCTCTGAAGGCTTAACAGAACATTGGAACTTAGCGCTTCGGGTTCTGCCTTTTCCTGAACATCAGGGGATCTGCAGCAATCCCCTGCCATGTGCCTTCAAGTTCTTTTTTCCCCCCTGTCTCGGCTCTAGAGTCAACCAGAAGAAAACAAAGTGCTGGTACTCAGGAAGTGGTTGAGAGTGAGAGGAAATGTTTGATGTCATAGACAGACAGGCTGTTTCCCCTAGAGATCCCTGGACTCCCCTCCTCCTTTAACTATCATGGCTTATCCCCCTAGGGACCAGAGGTGCCAGATGTCCTGCGTTTTGGGGAATACCCCTTAAGGGTTCTTTCATTCTGAAACACCCAGTCTCATACAGCAGCCTTCCCCAACCTGGTGCCCTCCAAATGTCTTTGACTGTAATTCTCAGCACCTTTGACCACTGGCTGTACTGGCTGGGGATGATGGAAGGTTGTCATAGACATAAAATGTCCTCCAGATATAAACCCGGGGCATCCCTTCTTTGTTCCAACCCTAACCTCATCTTGGGATCTTCCCCCGTATCTCCCACTACAAACAGTATCATAAACTGAATGCTGACACCCATGGAGAGAAGTCTGAATTCTTCTCCTGTGATAGCTGACATCTCAGCTGAGTAGTCACCATGTGAAAATACACAGAGAAAACATTTTGTGTACAGAGGCAGAATACAACAAATCTACATTTGCAAAAAGTTTATATTCTGTGCAGGTCCTCTTGCCAAGGAACTAGAATTGGCACAGCTCCCTGACACAAAGTCACCTGAAATCTACTTCCTACAAAAAGAAAGTGAGATGAGAAACTTGGGCTCTGGATGGTGCTTCTTCAAAGTACAGTTGGGGCCTGTGGCAACTGAATGATACAAAAATAATTACTGCACATAAAAAGGGTAGATTCTATTATTATTATTATTATTCAATTACATTTACATTTCTTGCAAGAAAAGAGAGAAGCTTACTAGATTCTCTTCTTTGTATTTTATCCTCACAACATCAGCCCTGTGAGGAAGGTCAGGCTGAGAGTCAGCGACTGGCCCAAAGTCATCCAGTGAGCTTCATGGCCAAGTGGAAGCAGGAACTGAGCTCTCCCAACCCCCAGCCCAGCACTGTAACCACTATGCCACACTGGCTCTCCTATACTTCTCCCTGACACAGAATGGGAAGGAGGCTTGTGCAATCAGGGCAAGCATGTGAACCGCCAAGGACCTGGGGGGAAAAGTGCCTCCGCTGCCTTTTCCATGCCAAATATCATGAAGCACAAACGAAGCGTTCAGGACAGGGGCAAAAAGAGGGAGGGAGGGAGGGGCGGGTGTGAGATTCCTGGCCCGCTCTTGCCCGCCTTAACGAAGCCCACAACAAGAAGGAGCCGTGCCCGCGTTGCACCACGCCAGCCAACTGGGAAGAGAGCGTGGCTCCCGGGACCGGCCTGCTAAGCGCTAGGGAATGAGGTTCCGGGACCTCGAGGCAGAGACCGGCCCAGCGGGTTCAGCCTCATTCCTGCAACCATGGCTCACATCCTGGAGGGGAGGGGAGGGTGAGGCGCACGCAACCCGCGTGAACCCGCTGCCCTTTTGCGGGAGCAGAAAGGGTTCCGACCCGGCAGTTCCCCAGGCGTCCCGGGGCAGGGATCCCTAAAAGCCGGAGTCAGCCGCAGGAAAGCGCTGAGTCAGGATGCGGGCGAGAGGAAACGAGGGGAAGGGGCCACGCGACCGGCGAAACGCTGCCGCAGCTGCCCGCTCGCCCGGATGAGTCCTTGCGTACATTCTTGCGTATCTTCCGCCCTTTCTCCTCCTACGCGGCTACCGCGGACTTCGGGTTGTATTATTACGTTGCATTTATGGCCCGTCCTTTTTCTTCTTGCGACGGACATAAGGCGGCTTACATAGTTTCCCGCTCCATTTTCTCGTCACTACAACAGCCTTGTGAGGTGGGCTAGCTTGGGAGAGTGACTGGCTCAAAATCACGCGGCGAGCTTCACGTGACTAGAGCCTGGCTCTCTGAGGTCCTTAGCCCAACGCCCAAAACACCCCATCACACGGGTGGTACCCCAATTTTAGTCGTGTTCCCGTCAGCCAGCGGGATGGCTGGAGATGGTGAAAGTTGCGGTCCAAAGCCCCTGGAGGACGGCAGCTCTTCACCCCCCCCCCCCGATGGGGAGGCTGCTCTAACCGTACTCCCATTCATCCAATGGGTCTACTCCAAGTGGACCCGATATTGGACATTCCATTTCCCGTTTCCATCGCTCCGAAGACTGCAGGGTTAATAATGCAGCCTGCAGGACGGGCTGCGGAAGGGCCGCTCTTTCTCCTCCCGCCGCCCGGCCCGGCCCCGCCCTGCCGCAGCACGGCCCTTCTTCGGCTGAGTCACCAAAACGACCCCAACAGTCTAGCCACGGTCTGGTATTTTTTAGATAGAAAAAGCTTGCCTTGAAACCACCAGCGGATAAGGCAGACGGTACGAGACGGGGTGGGTGGAGCAGAACTTATTTGAACCAAGCTTTACGCCCTGGAACCGGTTTCTAATGCCAAGGGGCCCGTGCAGAGTGCCTTCCTGCGCACGCAGGACTGGGATGATTTCCGTGGCAGAAATGTGTACTTTAGGGGAAAAGGAAATTTGGGGATGCGTGTGTGCCCTAATCCAGTCACTCCTACTAAGACAACATACATGTTTCGTGTTCGTGGACATGAACCGAAGATTTAGTCTGAAAGGCAAGATTAAATAATACTTGAGGCCATGTTGGTTCATAACGGGAAATGGCAGGCACATGCAGCCATCAAGCGAGATGGCTTTCCTTTTGTCGGAAATCAAAACAAACTGTTTTCTTTTTTTGGCCAATGGTACATAAATGGTTATACAAAGACAGAAGCAGATTGAGAGAGACATGGGTTGTCACAAAACCTCATGTGTGTTCCCATCCCCAACAGAAGATGTTTCTGGGGCTGTAGTGGAAAGCTCAGTGAAAATATTGACCCAGTGTGTGGCTGCTGTGAAAAAGACAAACTCCGTATTAGGCATAACTAGGAGAGGAATTGAAAATAAAACTGCCAAAATCATACTACCTTTGTACGAATCTATGGTTTGACTGCACTTAGAATATTGTATGCAGTTCTGTTTGCTGTACCTAAAAGATATTGTAGAAAAACTGCAGAAAATGGCAACTAAAATGATTAAGGGAGTGGAGCAAATCCCCTAAATGTTTGCAACAGTTGACTAGTGGGAGATTCAGGACAGATAAAGCAAAATGCTTCTTCACATAGCACAAAATTATAAACTACAGAATTCATTGACTATGACCACCAATTTGGAAGGCTTTAAAAGGAATCACACCAATTCACAGAGAAGACTATCAATGGCTACTGTGCCTGATTTGCTATATGCTGCCTTCCATATCTGAGGCAGTATACCCATGTACAAGAGTTGCTGGGGAACATAGGCAGGATTGTGCTGTTGTGCTCACGTCCTGGTTGTGGGCATCTGGTTGGCCACCATATAACAATGCTGGGCTAGATGGACCCTTGGTCTGATGGAGCAGCGCTCTTCTTCTAGATGAGCCACCTGTGTGGGCCACAGATTAGGACAAGAATGTGACTGGCTAATCTGGGCCTTCTGACAAATGATTGGTCTAAGATATACACTGCATACAAGATTTGGGAGGGGAACAACAATGCATAATCTGTAGATTTGTCTTCTAGGGTATATCAACAGCAATAATAATAGTGCTGTGTAACTTCAGTATTGTGCTTTCAAGCATTCACACACATTATCTAGCTGTCATCCTTATAACAAACTGGCACAATACATCAGAATTATTATCCCCCATATTCTTTATGCCAGGTAGGGGAGGCTAATTGAAAGTGGCTTGTGTACAGCCACCAGTGAGTTCATGGCAGAGAAGAAATCTGAACCGTGGGCTTTCTGATTCGTAACCACAGGCAGTGTTAGGAGGCTTCCCACTAGGACTGGAACCCTAAATCACTGGGAGGTCATCTGCCCATGGCCTGCTGTCCGTGGGCACTTGCAGAAATACAGAGACGGGTCCTGATGATCGCTGCTACACCGGGCCCCTCTGGATTAGCTGGTGCTTTGCCCATGTATGCTTCACCTGTTGCTGCCTGCACCACCTTGAGATTTTATTTTTTTTATTTTATTTAGGAGACTTCTATGCCACCCCATTCGCCGAAGCCTCGGGGCGGCTTACATCCATAAATAAACATCCTTAAAATAATATAAATTAACAGTATAAATTAAGTCGCCCAGGCCAAAGAATAAAATGAATAAATACTATTAACAAAATGACATTTGAATAATGGTGCCGAAAAACAAATATGTTCTGCCTGCACATTTTTTCTGATACCAAAAGCCTTCCTCACTGCTGCCAACACATTCCCTTTAATTAATAAATAAATAAAAAGGGGATGTGTCTCCATAGAAGGTCCTTTAAAACATATGGAAACTAGCACATGCAAATCCATCATCATCATCATCATCATCATCATCATCATCTACTCTTGTGGGCTTGAGTCTCAGATCTTTTCAGCACTTAGTACTGCCCTATTCCTAACTCAGCTTCTTAGCCATTATATTGCACACCATGTGTGCGCGTGCACATTCGCAGAGCTATCACATACATTTCTTTTATCCCAGATAAATGTTTTATTTAGCTGTGTGCCAGAGTGGTGCATGTCACATAACTGGGCATTTAACACCATGCATGGAGTGCGCAAAAGTATTCGTCCTAAGAAAGGCAGTTTTAAAATCCTTTAATAAATAAGATATTAACATGAACTGTACTAAAATACAGATGAGGAAAACAAGAGAAGCCTGCCATGTATGGATCTGCAAAAATGGGGATAGGTAGTATCTTCTCTTTCTGGAGTAACTGAAGAGTTGGGGAAGTGCTGAAAAATGAGCGTAGCAAGAACTCTCAGTTCAACACTGAACACTGAAATGTTGGTGCCTTGTGCTGCTACTTCCCCCTTTACCAGTGCTTCTCAACCGACAACTTGGAGACCCTGCACAAATTAGCCTCGGGCGGGAGGCCTTTTCTCGTCAGTTACTTCCTTACCTACTGGACTTCACAGCTCCCTCTAACAGCTGAAACAGACAAAGAAATTGACCAACTGTGGTGCGCTCGCGCTCGCGCTCGCGCTCTCTCTCTCTCTCTCGGGCAGCCCTAAGAGCTCACTTGTACAGCTGTGCTATTTTCAGGAGGACAAAAATACATAAATATAAAACGTCAATTACACCTCCAATGGCAGTAAACTGAAAGAGGTAACAGAGTGGAGAGGAGACAAATCAGGTTCTGCTACAAAGGACACTAGGATATATGCTGGAACTGGCTGGAGGGGTGAAGGGAAGGAAGGGGGGAATAACCGCAGTATGCTGATCATCTGCTGGGAATATGATGGGTTGTTCAGTGAGCAACCAGCCCACAGTGGTTTTTTGGTTTTTGGAGCTTTTTTGCAGGTTGGCTTAGCATGCTGTGCAGATATGCCAAATCTGAAAATACTCTGGGTTCCACTCATTAACAAGCACCCTTGAGCCACTTTCCTTTGTATGCATGTGCACACAATAGGAAGTGAAAGAGACATTTTAAAATTGGATACATGGTTGCACTGATGTGGATACATGACACTGAAATTAAGGAAATGAGGAATGTTAAAACTGACATAGGGTGAAATGGCCTTCATTGGCATGACACGATATATGAATATTAATATGAATATTACCTACATATACAGGAAGGAAAGGGCTCCAAGGTACCAGATAAGGCTTATAATGATTGGTGATAAGAGTCAGCACATCTAAGAAGCCTATCAGTTCACTAATTAGGGTGTGTACTTCTTTTGTCTGTTTTATAAACCTGGAAGGGTCTTGGCCTCCTACACTAACTTGTGGAAAACCAATGGTAAACAGGAATAAGCTTCTATCAGGGGTTCCATGAGGCCCCTTCTTTCCAAAGAACCCCCTGTTTTCACTGGCCTTCCCAGTTCATAGGCTGCAATTTTTATTAATAAAATATTTTATAGAGTTTTATTGAATATCAATTTATTTTTAAAATTGCATTTGTTTTGTACTGTTTTTATCCTGTAAGCCACCTTGAGAGAGTTCTGCTCTTAAAACAGCGTATAAATATAAATAAATAGAAAACTCTCTAGTCTGGACTGTGTTGAAACCCCTGAGGATACAAAAAGGGGAACAGCACAAGGCTAAGACTCTCACAATGATCTTCAAGAAGAAGAAATTATAGGCTGGGGTAAACTAAGAAAGGGAAAGAAAATAATTCAGGACAACTCTGGCTTGCCCCAGAGCAAATAAATTGAAGTCTAGTGTGTGCAAACAGAACCAAGGCAGAAGGGTCTCTAGCATTATTTGCCTCAGAAGATATGAAAAAGCATTACTGAATTAAACAGTGATGCTTTGCCCAAAGAACTGCTTTAGTTTTCTCTAGGGCATTGGCAGCTGTTTATACAGGAATCACCCAGGACCTGAAATGCAGCTGCCATTGGGGTAGAGAACAGCTTGCTCTTTAATTACTAAACAGTCCTGTTGGGCAATTTAAGAAAGGAAGTGAAGGAGGTGGCTGGAATTACTCAAACTGAATGGCCGTGCATGCCTGAGTTTCACTGTTGTCAGAGAAGTGTCTCCTCCCAGAACACTGTACCCCATTCCCACGTTCAATGGCTGGGGTGCATGCTTACAAAAGGGAAAGCTTCTTGAGCCAGCGATTACAAAAGATGTTGTCTCATGACCCCAGTCACAATACCTTCTGGCACTGGAAGGGCTTGGAGGAGGCTCTGATACCAAAGGGAGTGCCCTTGCAGCAGCAGCAGCAGCAGCCTAGTTTTTCCTCAGGGCTGTCACTTCCACATATTTCCCTGGCCTGACCTTGCTTAGCTTGCAAAATCCAAATGACTCCAAGCTGGAGGCAAGGCAGCTGCAAAGGCTGGGGGAGGGGGCCCACCAAGGTAGTGCTTGCTGAGCCAGATGGGCTTGGATGGGGTTGGGGTGGACCAGCTTGGTGGGGAGCTTCTTTTTCCCAGCACCAGCACACAATCTCTCATTTCCCCCAACCCCCCATCACAAAACCTACATCCATCCCAAATTATTTCTTCCGATTAGGGCTGCTTCACATGCTTTACATGGACATATAAACATGACATATTCATGTGAATGCAGTAAATGCATGTATTAACACAGGCATGTCCCATGATTGCCTGAGGTTTTTCACTATATGTAAACACAATGTGCCACTATATAATCTGTGAGGGGGGCATAAATGAATAAGGGAAACTGTAGAGCATTCTGGGGGTCTGGTGCCCTCCTTGTTTCTGGATTGTTGTTAAAACACATACTGAGGGAGTGGGATAACACACATGACCCTTCCCAACATTAAATACATTCCTTTAAAGGTCAGAACAAAGCCCACATGTATAACATTTGAACAACTGCAGGCTTTGTATGCACAGTCAGGAACTGTGCAAAATTCATGTCCGGAGCATAGACTCTGTTCTGATGTTCAGATGAACATGTGGCGCCTGGGTGTGGGACAAGTAGGTATGCGCCCACTCCCTCTAGTCATGCATTCATTCAGTGGAAATATGCACATTTGTGTTAGTGATTTTGAGTACAGCACTTGGAGTGGTAGCAATTCCAGAGTAATTACTGCTGTGTGCAAGGGTGTGATCTTGTGTTGGCAGCCATGCACAATGACTATAGCTTTCAACGTAAGCTCACATCACATGTTACTAAATTCCAACACAGAAGGTGTATAGTGAAGGACATGCTTTGGGATTGCCTCACATGACTACTTAACCCATCAAAAGTCACCTGGCAGCAGCCATGACATCAGACTATACGAGCAGAGGGAGTGAAAGGAATCATGGCCACCAACAGCTCTCGAGAGATGACATTTCTGTCAGGCTTCTCCCTCCATGAGGCTGCAGCAGGGGAAGAGGAGAAGGAAAGCATGGCTCAATCAACTCAGCTGATTTGGTTCCTCCTCTCCTTGAACTGTTTTCCATTGCTGCTGGTCTGTAGAACAACTATATGTAACTAAAAAAATTGTGCCTAAGTTCGCTCTTTCCCCTTTCCTATTCCTTTGCCCTTTTTACAATCTCTTTTAGACTATAAGCCATACTGGGAACTTCATTTGGCTGAAAGAGGTGCATACATATCTACAGATTCCACATCTCTTCAACTTACATGTTGGAGTTAATGTTGCTACCTCTTGAAGCAAAAATATAAAATTAAAAGATCCAGTATCCTGGGAGAATACTCATGGTTCCTTTAATGGTTTAGCAGAAGAAATGTATGCTCCAGTGCTGCAAAAGGGATACACTGATTTCTAAAACCTGAAGAAAAAGGTAAAAGTCCATGAAATCACTGAGCATCATTGAAGAGAAAATGGCCTTGCTAATATTTTATTTTTAAATGACAGCTTACATAAATGCTCTGCTCTTAAGCAGTTCATCAGGGAAGAAAATCGGCCATGGTTTTGCAAATTGCAGGGTCCAGTAGATACTAGCAATGCTTAAGAACACAGGAAGAACCATACTGGATCAGGCCAACAGCCTATTTAGTACAGCATTCTGCTTTCACAGGCCAACCATATGCCCAAGGGAAGCCTACAAGCGGGACACACGGGCAATTGCAGCTTCCTGCTTGTGTTCCCCAGAAACTGGTGCCGAGAGGCATGCCACTTCTGTCCTCATATGTAGTAGTCACTGACGGCTTTACTCTCCATGAGTTTATCTAATCCTCTTTTAAGGCTGCCCAGGTTGCTGGTGATTGCTACATCTTGTGGTAGCGAATTCTACATTTTAACATTTGCATAATTATGTCCCCCACATCATTCACAATCATAATGGGTGGGGTGGACTGACATTATATTTTCCACATGGCAAAATACTACAGGAGGTTGCTGGGGAAAATGTGATATTCCTGGAACTGAAGTATTAGTTTCAGAGAGTGTGAGCTGGATCCTCTGAGAACACTTAAAAACATATGGGGCAGGAGGAGGGGAGAGAAAATTTAAGTAGGAAAGCTCTGTCTTGCATATACAACCTATCAGAAAAATAGTGCTCCAAAATATGAACGGTCATTTTGTAGCAATGCGATTTATGTGTAGATCTCCTGCAACACATGGGTTACAGCCATGTTGGGACTACCCCTTAGGAACATCCCTTTTCAAGAAACTGCCACTTTGAGCTGACTGAGGTGTGGGGATCTGAACCTTGCATTCTTCCTGTGCAGAGTGACACCAGCTGAAGTGTGGCGATTCTGTGGTGGCGACTAATGAACCTGGTTGCCTCAGGGTGTGAAGAGTGTGTGTGTGTGGGGTGGGGGAGTAGCAGCAATGGACTCATGATTCAGGCATCGTTCTCACAGAGGACATGAGTTCAGTTCATGAAAGAGAATACTGGAGGAGTAAGATGGGGAGTATTTTCCTCCCTGGTTTGCCTGCCTTGCCCCCTGCTCCACACTGTGTCGGAGTACAGCTGGGGATCCTGCTGGATGGCAGAATCCTATGTGAATCACAGCCATTTGCCCACCACGCTGGAAGGATGTGCTGCCTCCCGCACAGATTGGCACATCCTGTATCGATGCCCAGGGAAGAGTTAAGTTAAACTAGGCTGCACTCCAAGGCCTGGGAGCTGCTCCCCACACCCCATCCCTGCGTCAGCTCCGCTCCACTCCCTTTCCCAGCAGCTGTGCTAGTCCAAGCCCAGGAAAGGGAGAGAAGCTGGGGGGAGGGTGTTCTCGGATGTCAAGCCCCGCACTGGCACCCAGCCTGCCCCCTGCTGTGAGGCAACCGTAAGGCAGAAGTTGGGCTCTTGAAAGCAGCATATAACGCCATGGGAAGGATGCCAGGCTGGAGAGCTGGGCAGACTCTGGCATATAGTTATTGGCAGAACAGCATTATGCTAGTGGGGTGAAAGGCACAGTCACTCCATTTAATAGATCTGTGCTGAATGTCCTGAGGGAGATACTCTGCTGGTTAGGCACAAAGTGTTTGGCACACTGTTTAGGGGGCTGGCTGATCTCAGTGCTCTCTAGGTAGAAAGGCCATGCCTAGAAGCCAAATCCTCCCTTCCCTCTCCATCTGCTAGTGCGGATGCTCTTTCCCTCCTATGACCGGAAGTTCATTGTTGAGGCCCAGGATCTGTCAGACACTACAGGAAGCAGCCGCTACCATGGCAATGACGTGAGACAGAAGTAAACCTTGCGCCATAATGGGTGTGGGGATATGTCCCAATTCGCTGTCTTCTTGCTGTCATGGGAACGAAGATCTGTGCTAGCTGGGCTGCTCTCCCTGATCTCCTCCCATTGCAAGTCCAAACTGCTTCCCTTCAAACTCCACAGCTAGAGATGAAGAAAAACAGGGTCACTGGGTTCACTGCCTGCCTTGACCTGTATTAAATCCCCAGGTGCGCCAAGCATGACAGCCACACAAAACACTTCCCAGAAGACACATATAGTAAAAAAAAAAAACACATGCAATACATAGACCAAAAGACATATGTACACAACCATGAAAACATCTAAATAATGACCATGCCAGCACAGACAGAGAATGGAACAGTGGTATCACACACCACTGAGTAAATCCAAAAGGCAGCACAATGCAGCAATTAATACACAGCCCAAAAGCTTTTTACCAGAACACAGGAACTGAAGTGCACAAGCATGCATTTACCATCTGGGGCTACAGTAATATATCCTGAACTAGAAGCCCAAATCACGTATGTGGTACACATGCGACATGGACACACTGCTTGTCACATTACAGAAAAAGGGTTAAGTAAAAAGTAACACACAATATAGTCTGCATACCATAGTCACTGTTTGTAATAGGCACATACGACATTCAAGGTTACATGCCATATAAATGCACAGCATTGCCTGCATGCACACAATCAGTCCCATGCACAAACTCATACATGCTCATAAGATCTAGTGCCTGAGACAAATACACTGCTGCAGTGTGTGATACTACCAGCAAGTGAGATTCAATCCTAAAGAGAGGAGGAGGGAAGAGTTAGCCTGAGCTAGTCTGTGTGTGCGTGTGTGTGTGTGCGCGCGTGCTGCATTGCACCTCTCTCCGCACTGTTATCTGGAGTACAGCCTGGTGGTGGCTGCGGTCATGAAGGGAGGGGGGTGCCTCGCCCAGGGTATGAGTCACAGAGTGCAGACTTCCCTTCCGAGCAGGGCCCTGGGCTCAGCTATTTGCCTGCCGGGAAAGACTCACTGTGCTAGCTGGGGTCAGAGCCGTGGCTGCTCTGAAGTGGCCACTGGCAAAAGTAGGAGAGGGGTCTCTGGTGAGAACAGCTGTTGAGCTAGGAGAAGGGAAGGATGCGTGTGCAAGTGAGACAATTTGATTCCAGTCCATACACTCTGTCCTTTGACAGTCTGAGTACATAATAGGCTATCTCTCCCCGCAACTATTTTCAGTATGAATGCTCCCCCACTTCATGGTGGCAGCCAAATGTATTTGAATTATCTCGGCTATAAGGAAGCAGCAAATAGATAAGCCATTCCCACCCACATGCTAAGTAGAAAGGCACCCTATAAGCATTCCTAGAATGTGTAACTGAAGGAATAACAACCTTAATCCAAGTAAGAGAAAATGACCAGTGCTTCAATGCCCCGATATTGCCTCCTTTCAGACTATACTCTGACCTAAGGAGACCCCAACTAAGGCCTGTTTTTCCCAACCTACACAGAAGCACAGACTGGTTCAGAAATACAAAAATGTATCACTGAAGCATTGATGTCCCTGTTCTTACATTTGGGACAGCCCCAGATCAACCCTGCCTGTCCCTCATTGCCAACTGGGAAATCCCAGCTAAAAAGAAGCAGAAGCAGAGACCCAGTTGGGCTAAAATCATTGCGCCGTCACCTGAAACTCAGCATGTCTGCCCTCCACCCATCCTCACACTCTTTAGGATCTGCTTCCTCACCACCCACAGCCCACCCTCTGTAGGAGTGCTACAGCAACTCCTGCCCAGAAATATGTTCTGGCGCTCTCTGATCCTCTGGACACTGGCACCTGGCTGTGACCCTCCCTAGCCAAGGCTATAGTTAGCAGCTATTAAAGGCCATTAACAAACTGGGAGTTAATGACTAGGTAGGAACAACTTGGCCGCAGCACCAGGGTGTTGGCTTCTCTACCTGCCTGTTTACAACTTTGCCAACTGCTGGAATACCAGTACTAAACAGGGACCAGATGGAACAGATGGCACCTGAGAGGTTCAGGGAGGGATACTTGAGCAGGTTCTATAAAGTGGACAGAGTCAAGGCTGCCTTCATTTCTCTTTTTGGTTTTAAGTTTACTAATTTCCCAAATACAGTGAAACAAACATACAAAAGAAAATCACCTCAGGTTGAAATCTTGTTGCTGGTGGATAGTTTGTTCAACATATTTTCCCCTCTTTACTTTAAAGGTAAAACTATGGGTGGAAATTTTCTTTATGATTCTCGATAATAATAAACTATATTTAGTCTCTTTTCCATAATCTGGGAAAGGGCGTTGATAGAAGTTGCTGCATATATTCATGATTAGTACATGAAATAAAATCAAATTTCATTTTTCTAAAGCCTGATTAGTAAGCACAAGAAAGATAACTGATTGTGTGTGTGGGGGGGGGGGATATCTGTCCACTAGGAGTGACCACTCAACTCAACTTTCTAGGGTGGCACTGAGGAATGAAGAATTATGTTTTTCAAAAGACTCACAAGCCCTCAAGTTATGTATCAGTTCAGTATGTTGCACAGCAGCTGCACCAATCCTCAAAGTTTTGGCCTATTGTCAAAATAGGTATTTCCATTCTTCCTGGTCCCCCAAATTCCCTCATTGCTCTTCATGGGATTAATCATTTCCTGCTCCTGGGTGTTGTTTCATATTGTTTCACGGGCTAGTATACCTTGCTCTAGAAGCAACTGCATATGAGTGCTGAGTGAAGTATGTTGTGTAACTGAACTCGTCCAGCACCCTGTTTCTGGTGTACTCACAATCCCACTCCATCCCCAGGATTACATTTGTTTTGAAACAGGGAAAGTCAGGAGTAGCTAAATATTGACAGCTAAGGACACTTTTCCTGACCTCTGTCTCCCATTCCTAAATATTCTTCCTTCTTTTGCCCCCTCCTGTTTGCTTTTCTGTGAAATCATCTGTTTTTAACTGTGGGCGGCTTCTCCAACTAGGACGTGCTTACAGGAGAACAGCTGCCAAGGAACCACACGCCAGAGACAGGGTGTGTGTATGTGCACAGAGAGGGTGGATACTTGTGGCATGGGGCTTGCGATAGGATGAATTGTCTAAGTGCACAGAGGGTAGGTGGGAGTGCGTAGGAATGTATTAAAGGTTGTGGGGTTGGGGTCAATAGATTGCATCCAGTATTTAATACTGTGTTTAGTGCGTAGTGTGTATTTGACCAAAAGGAGTGTTGATTGTATGTTTTGCTATTATTATGTAAATGTGTGGAGAGTGCAAGTACACCTCGAGCAATTGGTTTAGAATGCAGGGGATATTTTCCTGATTTCCTGAACAGCATATGGAAAAGTAGATCTGAGTTTATACAGCATGCAATGAAACATTTGCATATAGAAAGCTGTTATAAAACATGTGTGTTTAATTATTCTAAGATGAAGGGTCTGATCAAAATTTGGGGCACAAGCAAGCATGTATAAAGGGTGTGTGAGAGTGTCTGAGAAGAAGCAGTAATGACATGATTTCATGCCAACTTGTAAATGTACATATTCACCTGATTGCTTCTAGCAAGTACTTCCAGATAACCAATGAGGGATGTTTACAGAAGTTGGTACTTTTATCCACAAATCAGTAATTCAAAACACTAATGTTAATATTAAATGTGGAGAGGTGGGCTAGTAAAAAAATGTTATGGGGTAATAATTCTTGTAGTCTTATTTACAAGACAGAACACAGCATGCTGTGCAGTTTCACCTCCCCTGCCTACTAGGAAAATTCTGCCAGAAAGTCCCATTCTAGACACTCCATTTGTGGATCTGAGCAAGTTTCCCTGTCAACATAAAGCCTTAAAGGGAGCCAAAACTTGCCTGAGCAGTTAGAACAGAGTGGTTAGGCAAGGGCTAATGGGGGGAGGGTGGATGTCTGAGTGTAGAATTGCCAGGTATAAAAAATAGCCCAAAGAATTATGCCATATAAAAAAACAAATAGGGTCTAACCATTAAAAAAAAAGCTAGTCAGGTGCCAAACCTGTTGGGATTGAAGGCTACTAGCAAAGCTGATGAAAGAGCAAAGACTGAAAGGCTGAGGATTGCTATGAGATTTGTTCTTATGTGCCATCAAGTCATCTCCAATTTATGGTAACTCTACGAATGAAGCCCTCCAAAATGCCCTGTTATTTACAGCACTGCTCAGTTCTTGTGAACTCAAGGCTCCGGCTTCTTTTATGGAATGCAGCCATCTCATATTTGGACTACAGGAATATGTACCATATAATTTCTGAGTCTTTTTCTAGAGATATTAGTGCCTCTCTCTCTCTCTCACACACACACACATACAAGTTCAGTAATCTATACAATAAATCCTCATCCTCAATAACACCATTATGCTGCAGAAGGGAGGCTGAGAGAATAATAGCTTCTCTAAGTAAGTTAGTAGTCAAGGTCAGATCTGAATCAGAGATTCACTAATCACTTCTGTAGCCACCCCACACCAGTTTTCAGAGAAGAGGTGGGATAGTGGGATTGCTGTTCCCGGTAAGAAGTGAAGGCTATCCCAAACAAGGAGAAACATGAGAAGAACAAACCCAATCCATTTTCCTTTGATACTGCCTTGGAACAAACTTGGCAAAGAAGTGACCTTCTGTTAGCACTATGTGGGTTAATACCAGACTGTCCCAGGAAGGGAAGCTGAGAGCAGACACTGTCTGAGTTGCTCCTGAGTCACATAGGCCGATAACACGTTTCCACCTAAGGCAGCCAAAATAACCCGGCCAGGAACGTCCCCACATGGAGTTTGTTTTCCATCTCAGTGGTTGCATGGCACGGGATGTGAGAGAATAAAACACAAGGTTCTCTTGTTGAGGCATACATTTGCCAAATACTGCAAAACAACTAGTGTGGCACAATAAACAGTGTGTTGGCCTTGGATGTGAGAAACACCAGTTCAAATAATTGCTTAGCTATGGAACATACTGGGTGGTCTTAGGCAAGCCCCTATCTCTAACTGTCCTACCTCACAAGGTTGTTTTGAGACTGAAACATCACTCTGTATTCACTGGAGAAGTGTGATATACACATGTAACAAGTAACTGTATTCCACATCCAAGACCTTATGATTCCCTTGTATGAGAACATAACTTTTAAAAATGCTCTCAACCTAACACTGACCCAAAAGTTTTGAAGTCTGGTAGCTGGCAAGTCCGCTGTTACTTGGATAAAAGCACATTATGGTTATATTGAATCATGCAGCCCAGCACTATGCAGAACCAAGTCCACTTACATTCAATGGGATCTGCTTTTAAGTAAGTAGGCATACAATTGCAGCCTTCAATGTCCAGTATCCCACCACTGCGGATTGGGACTGAAGGAAGCTTTGAAAGCAAAACTACACAGCTGGGCATGCCTTTTGAAGCTGCATATAAAGGCTGTGAAGCCAAATTATTGGGTCCGGCAGGGGCTAAGAAACAAAGTGAGGAGGACAGTGAATAAGGCTGTACAAGACTGCTGATCATGATGGCTACATAGTACCTCCAGTATCCGAAGCCATATGCTTTTGGATACCAGCTAATGGGGAACAGAAGCAGAAAGATCCTTTGGGCTTCCCACATGAACGATGAACTAGGTGGGCCTTTGATCAGATCCAGCATAGTTCTTCTGTTCTTAGAGGGTGATGAGTGAGCATTTTGGTTCTTTGCCTCCTAGAATGTAATCAGCTCAACAGCTGGGATACGAAATAAGCAACATGCTTCTCCCTTCTTATGACCGTATAAACGGCGTGGCCGTAGGCGTGGAGGCCATTCCTTGGAATCACAGACATAAGTAAGCGTGGGTAACAGCGGCATCGCCCATGTCAGGCAAGGCCAACGCTTACTCCTATACTTGTAACCTCAAATTAAAGCACGTTGCTGTCCCCTGGCGGGGGGGTCGCGTCTTCACACCACTGGCTTCACCACACCGCCCTCATTAGAGGCATTTCATTTGTTCCCACTCCGATTTAAGTGTTTGCCCCAACGAGAATTAGTATTGTTAAACGTATATAATCGTTTGGTCATCCCTTTCGACTTGATGTGGCAGGTAGCCCAAGAAACGGGAGACTACTACTCGTTCGTTTTCCGTGTCACGGCTAGAATGCGTACCTCTGAGCATGTGCAAAGTGCGTATGTACTAAATGAATCCTTCCCCCGCCATCCGGTCTCCAAAACAAGAACCAGGACAGCTGACAGAGCTTCTAAGCGACCTTCAGCACCCGCCCCTCGCTTTGCAGAAATTAACCAGTGCAGCACCAGACCCTCCCCACGAGGGGCGAACCGTCGCCATATACAGTAATAAAAGCTTGCCTGGCGCGGTTCCGTCCTAGAGCGTCTCCGGCGGTGTGGGCGGGGCTTTCCTATCTCTTCTCCTCAAGTCACAAATGGCGGAGAAGGAGGAGTTGACGTAACGCAAGGTGTGCGAATGCCGCTCTAGGCCGGTAGGGGGCGTGGCACTCGGAGTGCCGCTGCAGCTCTCGTGGTGGAGGAGCCATGAGCGAGACGGGCCCGCGCGAGCGCTGCGGGGCGCTTCTCACTTGGGTAAGCCGCAGACGGGGCGCGGGAGGCGGGTCTGACAACCGGTGGCACCTTGGTGGGGGAGCCCCAGCGGGCGCTGCACCAGCCGCCCGCACCCCTGTTGCCGCCTTTCCCCGTTAACCCGAAGCCTTCGTAGGAAGCCGCTGCCTTCCCAAGTCCTCCTTCAACAGGTGCCTCCTATGTGGGTTCCGAGCCCAGAAATGTTGCACAAGACCCACACCCTTTTAATTTGGGATTCGTGTACTGCCACTTTTATTTTTACTCCTACTACATCTTCGCAGACGTGGTTTATACCTCCCGCTCTTCTCATAAACATATATCGTAACAGGAGCGAGTGGGACACTTCTACCCAGCATACGCCTTCTGTAACCACCTGATTTGTGATCGTGCGCACAGAATTGGTGATTAGACTCTGCGAAGGCATAATTAATTTAACCTCCATTCTCTCAGCGCCTGGAATCCCTTTTTCGCTTAAGAAAGAAGGAAAGAAAGAAAGAGCGAGCAATGGCAGTCTTCTTGAGCATAAATACTATTCCAAATTCTGTATTACCGTAATGCTTTTCGTTCTGGCTGCTGTAACCTTGCGCTACCGTTAAATCCTCCTGACGTTACAAGTTTGCAAGAAAGCTTTGGGCTATTTTTGTAGGTTCGGCTTAGCACATCATGACTCTGCATTTACCAGGACCACTTTTCCTGTTTCTGCGAATGATCTTGTCTCTCCCACATCCCTACCCCTCCCATACACAGAGACTTGCAAAACTTAAACCTTGATCTTTCTTTCCCTGTTGGCAGCTATGATGTAGGTCATATTCCTTATGATGCTTATTTTTTCCACACACACAAGAAATGTTCTCCCAGATGCCTTGCTTTGTCCACACAGCAATGCTGATGGTCCATTGAAGAGCACCTTATGGAATAATCCATACTTGGCCATGCCACTTATACAATCCCTCCCTAGCACAATAGGGAGGGATTGAGTTCAGCAATTTAAAATATTTAAGGCATATGAAGTAATACTTCATCAGAAAAGAGAGCTGTTTTTAATTAACTTAGAGTTTCAAGCTCAACACCACCATTATCCATTTTGTTTTTGTGACTAGCCAAATTGGTTGGGCTAAAATATCCCAGAGGAAAGGATTCAATTATTAGAGGTATGTTTCCCAAGGACTGGGGCCTGGTACCAGTTTTGGACAAATTCATATCTGGCCTGAAACAAGCACAAAAGCACTTTTTCCATTTCTTTGCCTTTTCTTTAATTTTTCAGAAGTGATGCTGTGGATTTCAGTAAGGGATAAACAAAAGGTGGATATTTTGATTTAACATAACATTCTGGCTTTTATCTGCAAATGTTAAGTACCTAGTGGTGGGTACTTCTTTCCAGCTATCAACCTCAGTGATAAAGGACTGTTTGATCTTCACTCTTTCAACAAACCTCCTCATGACCATTTATACCTGCTAATGCAGGTTTCCCAGTCTCTGTTTCTGTTTAAATACAAAATGAAGCAATTGGTTATTGTTGTGCCAAATGTCATGGCCTTGGTAATCTGTTGCCGAATATCTCCTATGCAAAAATGAACTGACCACAATCTTGTTGATGCCTACTCAGAAAGTAAGTTCATTGACTTCCTCCCATTGAACTCAATCCAGGTACATATAGGATTGCAGGCAAAACCATTCTTTGAAACTGACCTGTATTAGGACCATTTGGTTGCTCTTGAGAGTCACTTTATTTAAAGTATTATTTATCCATTAACTTACGTTTTGATGAGAATGGCCAAAGGAAGTTTTTTCTAATGAATGTATATTCTTCTATGCCATAGACATGATAGAGAATCTTCTGCATTCTGATAATGAGGCATAAGTGGGATTTACCCATTTGTTCCATATAGCAGAACAGAAAATTCAATAGCATGCCAAAGGAAGAATGTTTCTATAGTGCTGGGGTTTTTTACACCAGTGAAGCCAATAGAGAGATACTTTAAAGCTTTAAATAAAAGCTTTGTGATCTGCATAATCACATTTTGACTGTATTGTTTACATATATTAAATAATTTTTTTGCTGGAAAACTGTCAGGTTGAACAACTGCCATGCTTGGCATTTTAAGAACGACTGCCCAGCATGGTTGTCTTCTTTTCACCACTTCCTTTCACCACTAATAGACAGTGGTAAGTGATGCTTGTTCCTCTGTTGCTAATACTCTTCTTTCTCCTTAACTCACTGTGAGTTGTTGGCTGAAGATGCCAACTGTTGCAATGCTTAGCTCAGTGCCAAAAATACTAGAATCATTGTTCCTAGATTCACTATGCAACAGCTGTGTTAGGAGGAAGAATTTTAATATGAGCAGCTTTTCCTGTCACTGTAGCAACAGGCTGCATCTGACAAATCTGTTTCTTCTGCTACTGGGTGTTAGATTGAGGAGTCTCCAACACTGAACATAGCTATCCTAACAGTGTTTTTGTTAAGAGCCATGTGGCTGAGCCCACAAACATAGCTAGGGAAGTTTGAACTGCAAGATGACTGGTAAGACTTCCAGTGGAATCATCATCAGGTTAATGCCTATGGAGAGAACTGGACATCTGTCAGCCTTACATGAGAAGCCTGGGAGTAGTGGCCAAGCTAGTTTTCAGGGGGAAATGGTAGACCATGTGTTGTGCCATTATTAGACAGATTAGCCTGGTTTTCCTGACAGTTCACTTTAAGATGTTTTTACCTGGCAAGTGCTACTAAGGCTGTCCCTAGTTGGCATGACCTTTCAGTTTATAAGCACACTGAGGTCAGAATCTGAGATTGTAGAAGCCCTGTTTGTGTTTATGGGATGGAATGCCTCAAGTAAAAAGGTGAAAGCTTCCCCTCATAGTCTACTGAAAGTACAAATGATTGAGGGAAATGAAGAAGCAACAGATACATTTGCTTTCCTAAAATACAGTCTTACTTTAGATTAGTGGTTTCCAGTCTGGGGTCCCCAGATGTTGTTTGCCTACAGTGTCCTTCAGCATTGACCATTAGCCATGCTGGCTGGGGTGCTGGGACTTTTAGGGACCTGCCCTTAAGCACCTCTGTGTTTGATTCCAGTGAATAAGAGAGCTTCCTAAAATCAGATTCTTGCATGAAATAGAGTTTGGTGCAACCTGAAAGACATCACTAATAAGGAATTAATCCAGTCAAATATATTTTCAGTTAATCCATTTGCATTTCAGGCAATGAGAATTAAGGTAGCTGATGAAATTATGGGCAGGTATGCAAAAATCCAAGGAAGAATGGATTTTTCTCTCATAGCTAATTTGTGGAATTTGTTGGATGTGATAACCAAAAGAGGAGACATCATGGAAACTAATCCAATACAGAGCAAATATGTATTGCCAAATTAGGGAAAAATCTGGTCTATTTGTTTTAGCATTCTTTTTGGTTATGGAAAACTTTAATATTTTAAGCATTTTGAAAGTGATTAAAAACTCAGGGGAAACAGGGGATTTTGTGCATGTATTGCAAGAGTGAGCCAAGCTCTCTCCCAGGGCAGACTTGTGCAGTGCTCAGGAACCAGAAGGGCTCCGTGCTCAAACTCCACACTTAATATTCCTTCCCAGTAGTAGATCTCCTAGCGGTAAATCCTGTCGTCGTTTTCTGGGCACCTTCATCCTTCAAGAGAAGGTGGCTACTGAAGCATTTGTGCCATTGTATGCGAAGAAACCCTGGCTGTGAGCATGACAGCTGGGCTGCCTCTGCTTCATGATTCACTGTGTGTACAAGTACCATGCAGGCATGTGGGAGTACTCCCGTTGAACTCATTGTGCGTGGGGGTGGGAGGTGGCACTGTTGTCTTTCTGCAAATTTATCTATTGGCATCGAATTCTAAGTTCTGTTCACTGCCTTGAGAAATTATAGAGAACTTGGAAGCTAATCACTGGTCTTTAATCTCCTCTAAGAATCCCACTGGAGTTGGGCAGAGATAATTTTCCATGTAACTTCACAGTCCTCATAAATGCATGCATGGCAGTTGGGGACTACCCAGAAAATGTTTTGTTATTTTTCCTGGGAATCAAGATTCCCACCAACTATTCTGACAGATTCTAGTTGTGTCCCTCTGTAGGCTGCTTTGTAGGCCAGAGCTGCATCTGTTTTGGAATGGGTTGCCCCATTCCCCAGATGGAGCTATTTTCCTTCTCTTTCACTCTCAGAACAGAGCGTTAATTAGCAACTTGCTTTGCTTTTTCCAGATGCAAACATTTCATGTTCCATCTCCATGTGCCAAGGAAGAGGATCTGGCCAGTGGGGTCACAGTTGCTCAGGTGCTGCACAAGATGTAAGTGTCATGGAACTGTAGCAAAGGTGGAAGACTCTTAAAGGGTTCTCTTGATGCTAATCGTAAGAGAGCCTGACAGAAACGCTGTCTGCCCCCCTGGTGTCTCCTCTTTTCTCCCTAGCCTAGCTTACAGTTTGATAACCTGAACGAGTGCTGCCAGGAGTTGTTGTTGTTATTACTTTGCTAGCAAGTGGCTTGTAGCTGAACAGAACAGCATTCTGGCAGAACAGAAGGATAAACATCTAGGGAGAGGGGATGGCACTTGACACTTATCATCTTTGTCACAATGGAAACATGTGAATGAAGTCTGATTTTGTGAAGTATAGCATCAGCAGAGCCACAGTGTCACTGGGAGCTTTCATGGGAGAGCCTAGAGTTACTGAGCAGTTGTGGCCGACTGTAAAGTATTTACTTCTTCTCCCAGTCAAGACCAATGACAGTATTGTTGCTGTTTTAACTTCCCCAGAGACCCCTCTTGGTTCAATGAAACATGGCTCTTGAGAATTAAAGATGAGGCTGCTGACAACTGGAGGCTGAAGGTATGAAATAGGATGGCACGAATTGTTGTTCCACGGGTCAAGAGGTGTAGCAACCCAGACAGGAGATTTTGGCACAATATCTTGATAATAGCATTGTCACACGATGCTCTGTATTCAAGAAATAACCCCTTCTGGATCAAGAATGCTGGGGAAATCTACCTCAAATGCATGTTGGGGGAATTGCCCACAATCTCACTGATTTTATTCTTCTGGGGAACTGCTGCTCTTTGTCTTGAAATATTTAACCAAAATATAGAGCCCAAGTGTTAATAACTGGGATAATTCATTCTGAGAAGTGGAGCAGTCTTGTAAGGTGCCCATAAAATAGCAATGTAGACAAATCCAGTTATTCCACATAAACACATGATTGAGAGATTACAGTACAACAAGGATGGGACTCTCAGGCCTGAGAACCAAATCCAGCCCTCTTGAGGTCTCAGCCTGGCCCCAGAGGGCCTGCCCCCTTCTCTTGCCCCCACTCTTTCCCCAAGCTACTCTCATGAGCTGCTTCCTGGCTTTTGCTCAGTGTTCTTTCCATTCTAAAAGGTAGAAATGCATTTCCTAGAGCTTTGTTACTGGCAGTAATGGGTTTAGGCTAAAGTATACTGGTACTTTTTGTATTTTTAGCCTCATCTCCAGCCTTACCTACCACTGAAATACCGTTCCAAGAGCTTCTACAAAATTGAATTTGCCCTTTAGGCTGAAGGACCATGGCTATGCAGCATTTAATGGTTGACGATGAGGCTTCAAAGGAAGAGAGAGATGTGGGGAGTAGGTTAAGAATGAGTTGGCGAGATGGAGTGTCTGCACGACTGTGGCTTCAGAGAAAGTGGAGAGAATACGGAAGTACAGTGGGACTTAGAGATGGGAAAATATGTTGAAAAGCGATAGAAGAGGGATTGTTTAACTAGACAACTTCATAGGTTTTGTCTGAATGCAGGAAAAACCTGTGATGATCAGTTGTGTAGCTGGACACCAACTGGGAGCTCACAAATTCTGAGGCAGGAAGGGAAACTTAAAAGAAGGCAAGCATGAACTCAGGGAAAGTTTGGTGTGCTAGGACGCTTAGATACTTGGGAGTATAAGAGACTTGAGGAACAATGGGTGGTCCTGAAAGGTGTGTAAGAAGAAAAATATTGTCTTATTTCTGGTCTAGTAAAGAGAAGAATCTGCTCTGGTAGTGGAATTGTAGCATTTTTTGTACAGTGCAGTTTACTTCCCAAGACTCTGGGAGCCGATTCCATAGGTGTGCAACATCCTTTCCCAGCCAGATGTGTTAGACTACAGCTCCCATCATTCCTGACCATTGGTCATGCTCTCTGGGGCTAGTGGGAGTTGATGCCCAGAACATCCAGAGGGCTTCTCGCTGAGGAAGGCTGGTGTACAGTGAGGCTTAATTACAGTCAGACAGAGGGGAGGTTGGATGTTTACTATCTCAGGAGGCCCTACACTTGCTGCATAGCAAATAGGGCTGCTCCATTGTCCATGTCAGTTGAATTTTCACCGGGAAAAACCAGTCTGATTTGCTGTTGCCACCCAAGCCTCTGCTTAGCTTTCCAGGCATTTCCTTTTCCAGGCAGAACAAAATGCAAATAGTTTGAGCCATACTGCTCATTGAAGGGACTTGCAACATGGCAGTGGAACTTTGCCCTCCTGGCCACAGCAGGGATGTACGAGTACAATCTTCAGGTTTTAGACGGCTATCCATAACATGTTGGCTTAGCTGATCGGGGCTGACCTTTGATCTGCAGTGGAGGGTGAGATTTAACTGAAAGGCATCTTCACTAAATATAGGAGGCCTGGCCTACATTCATTCCTAGATTTTGCTGCTGCTGGAGCATCAGGACTATCATCTCCCATCCAAGTATGGTTGAAGTCTGCTGCCTCTTTCTCTAGCCCAGCATAGGAAATGTTAGATTCCACCTCAGTGGCTGCATTATCCATTCCTGCATTCTAAGCCAGAACGTAGTTGACCCTGGAACTGGGCCTAGGCTAGTGGGAAGTAGGTGTCCCATACATGGACAAACCGACAAATGTATGTGTCACTTTTCTCCCATTTTGTCCCCAGGTGAGCAACCTGAAGAAGGTCCTGCAGAGTGTGGTGGAATATTCCCAGGATGTGAGTATCTTCCCTGGGCTGGGTTGGCTAGCGTGTCGGTAAGGCCTTCCTGCGTATCTTGCCTTGTGTGAAAATTAAGGGACTGTGATTAGGCAACAAATGAGCATGTGAATGCAAATAGAATCTAACCTACAGTTGTCCGGCCTGGTCATATGGAAGCTAGCACTGAAGCTGGGGGTTCATGGCTGGAGACCAGTATTCCTTGCTTCCTACCCATAGTTTTGACAAAACAGGTGTGCTCCAAATGGAACTGTGTGTTGCTGGTGTTCTATGGCTCTGCTTTACTCATTTCTCTGTGTATAAAAATATAAATCAATTGAGAGTCATGATGGTGTACTGGGAAAAATGTTGGGCTTAGACTGAATTGGTTTGGTGTCAAGTTCCTTTGTTGGCAAATTGGGTTCGACTTAAGGTTGAAACACTTATCTTCCCTTGTCTTAACGTACCTCACGGTAGGATATTTACAATGACAAAATGGTGGGAGCAAGGAGGAGACCATAGATGCCTCCCTGCAGTGTCTGGAGGAAGATCAGGCTAGGACTATAATGACAATAGATGATCGCCAGTAAAGGCAGCCTTGCAAGTCCACCCAAATTACCAGCCCATTTAGTCTGGTTAATAACATATGGCCCATTGGTAACCAAGAAATGGATTTTGCTGCTTTTGAGAGCTTCCCTGTTTGGTAACCTGGAGGAAATTACTGTTTGCTACAGGCTCCTGGGCCTGTTCCAAGCCTAAATTAAAGATCCTTAAGCACAACTTTCCAGCTCCCATACAAACTGTTCTTGCTGTCTATTCTGTCTGGCGTGGACCTTGCTACCAACAGCTGTGCTGAGCTGAGGGTAGGACGTGGCGACAGCAGGAATATTGGAAGGTCCACTGTCTGTCAGAAGCTACATCTGGATTTCTCTTCTGCATATCCTCAGGTCCTGGGCCACCAAGTCCCAGAGCAGCTGCTGCCTGATGTAGCCCTGATTGGGGAACTGTCTGACACGGCTGAGCTGGGCAAATTGCTGCAGCTGGTGCTAGGCTGTGCCATCGGCTGTGAGAGGAAGCAAGGTATGTATATGCAAGTGAGCAGCAAGTCAGGGGATGTAACCCTGGCACAGCGTGAACATCTGTGCCAGAGGCATCATTTCTCTGCAGCGGCTGCTTTCGCTCTCCAGGGGAGAAGGTCTGGCTCTTAACTGTCCCACTTGCTGAGACGTTGCTGTGCCACTCACAGGGATGCGGTGCTGCCTCTTGCCTTGTTCAGGTGGCGGCAGAGTTTCCTTCAGCTCATGCCTCCTCTCTCCCTCTGTCTCTTTGGACTCTTGCTTTCCTACTCTTTCCTCTGCTGCCGCTCCCCACTGAGATTGGCTCCGGACTGTGGTTCCTTGTGTGTGCTAGCACCTGGCCTTCTGCCACATCGCAGATCGAACCCCTATCCCAGAGGCTCTGCCCCAGCCTTTGTAGCCACCGGATTCCAGCAGCAGGAGGCATGGGGCAGTGGCCAAAGGAGTCAGGCTTTATTATCAGGGCTGAACCTCCTCTGTTTCCAGATCACATCCAGCAGATCATGACCCTGGAGGAGTCTGTGCAGCACGTTGTTATGACAGCAATACAGGAGGTGAGTGTGGTTGTGGTTTGCTGCCTGGGATGAAGCTCGTTGGCACTGAATGGAATGCTTGGTTGGTATCCAAGCCATCTCCCTGGCTAGTGCCTCTCAAACTCAGCTATTAACCCAGCCAGTGCTTCTGGTCCAGTGTGACTTGAAATTATTAGTGCCTCTGCTCCATGCCAGCCCTTGCCCCTCTCTAGATGGAAGTCAGCGAAGATGTCCTTGTTCACCTATGTCTGCTTCCCAGGATACGCAGCTTGGAAAGGTGCGGAGGCAGCTGTGTGCTGCCAGTTTCTAAAGCTTTTCACTCCTCTCTTCCAGCTGTTGACCAAAGATTCACCAGACACACTGAGCTCAGAGACGTATGGGAACTTTGACAGTCAGGTACCCATGATGGTTTACACGGGAGTGTGTGGGTGGAATAAACTTGAATGATGCCAAAGCCATGGACCCAGGGTGTTGAGCTTCTTTCACCTCCAGGGCTAGATCCTGTTTCAGCAAAGCTCTTTGGCATCCCAAGGTAGATGGGGCTGAAAGCAAAAGGAGAGGGGTCAGAATGCCAGCATATTTTAGTTTAAAGCCCTCACCTCCAGTAACTAAGCCATAAGAGAGGCATTTCAAACTTTTTAGAACGGGGGGTGCAGCCCCCCAAAAAACCATCCAGTGATCAGGGGGGAAAGGGTGAGGCCAGGGGAAGGGGCCATGGTCCTCTGGGAAGGCCCGGAGGGCAAGATTGGGACCATGGGCCTGAGGTTGAGCAGCCCTGCAGTAGGCTTGTGCTGAGTGGGAAAGGAGAGCCCCACCTTCCCTGGTGGAGAGAAGGCTTGTGCTGGTCTGAGCTGCTTATGTGGTGAAAAGCTCTTCCACGGAGTCCTCGCCCCTCTTTCACATTGCTGATCTGTTCTGTCTTGCAGTCCCGTAAGTACTACTTCCTCAGTGATGACCTGGAGGAGACGGATGACATGCAGCAGCGCTGCCATGACCTGGAGCAGCAGGTGGGTGCCCCTTGGGCTCTGGGTCTTTGTAGAAGGAGGCCAGCTTTGCTTGCAATGACTCTGGAAGGCAGCTTCTACCCTGCTTCCAGGGGTGGCCACCAAGGGCTGTTCAGATGAGCTCTGTCCTTCCCAGTCAAATGGGAAAGTTGGCATTTAGAGGAGTCTGCTGGACTGTCTGCACTCAGCAAGGGTCAGTGCATACGGGGGCCACTCTCAGTGCTGCCATGCATACTGGGGTGACTGCCAGTGGCCGGGAAAGGGTATGTCTTGAGCCACTCTTTTCAGTGCCGTAACATCATTTGCCTTTCCCCCCGTGTTGTGCAGCTCCCTGAGTGCTGAGTTCACAGAGTTGCTGAGACCAGCCTTTTTTCTGGCCTGCCCTGGGGAAGGCAGTGGGGACCTGCCCTCCACTGCCCCGTGCAGCCTGGCACTGGTGACGAGTGATGCTGCTCTTTGGGAATGCGGTGGGCTTGCTGGGCAGCATGGTGCCGGCTCGGCTGGGCTGGGCTGGGCTGGGCTGGGGTGTAGTTTGCTGTGTGAGTGCCTGCCCTCCTGTGCCTGGTGAGCAGCTGTTCTCCCCCATCCCCTGTGTCTTGAGGCGCTTGAAGTGGAGACCGAGACCAGCCTGGGGATTCTGGGGCTACACCTGGCTCCGGATTTTGCGCCTGCTCCGTGAGGTGGCCTGTGACCCTGGGCCAGCCACCCTGGGCCTCCATTTGCTTTATGAGGGCTGGGAATCTGACCACTGTCCTGCAGAAGAGCTGGATTGAAATACGTGCTGTATCACTGTGGATGCTTTTGGGTCCTGTAGCGACAGGAGGCTGTGGGTGGGTGGGGACCTGCGAAGGGCCAGCTGAACTTTCTCCCTTAACCCGCCCCCCACCTTTACTCCTCCAAGGTGCTAAGGTGCCCCTGGGGATGCAGCCCCCTTCAAGAAGGTGAGTGCCCCCCCCCCCAAGCTCTTGCCTATGATAACAAAGCTGCCCACCCAGCGGCGAAGCCTTCTGCCTGCTGGGGCCAGCCTAACCTCCTTGCATGAGCATGCACCATGCTGACAAGTTAACAGCTGCTTGAGAGGGCTTGCTCCAGATACGGAAGTGGACTTGTGTCTGGCTGGAGTAAGGAGAGCCTCCTGGCTCCGTACTAATAGAGCACCAAATGCACACTCCGCCCCGCCACAGCTCACTAAACTGTGCGTGAAAGCTTTTCCAGTTACTAAAGCTGATGGAATACATCCTGGCCTCTTCTGTGGTCTCGTCTGTTAGCAGCGTTTGATCCGAGGTTGGGGAAAGAGTGGCTTCTCCGGACATCGTTGAGTTGCAACGCCTCTCAGTCTTCCCCAATGGTTAGAGCCGATGGGAGTTGCCGTTCAGGAGCTCCTGGAAGGCTCCGTGTTCCCCACCACTGCTTTAAACTTTGCAGCAATTTGGGACCCTCGTAGCAGGTAGACACTTCATTGTAATAAGGCCTTCACATCCATCAAGGGAGCACAAGCCTTGACAAGAGCTTGCTAGAACTACCAGGAGAGGGTGAGCATTCTCGCTTGCCAGCATTTACTTGCCAGGCTCCAACAGTCCCAGTTTGGATTGTCAAAATCCACCCAGTAAGTCACTGGTTGCTGCAAGAAACGCCCTGACAAGACTGGTCTCAATAGGTGCTATGGTGGGGGAGGATAGGAGACCAAATATAGACACTTTCCTACACTTGCACATAAGCACCTGTCTGATATACTTTGTAACAGCTGCATGGCTTCCTGATTCTCAGATTTGGAGATACAGCCATCTGCCGGAGCAGCAGCAAGAAGGAAGTCATTTGTGGCTTCATGTGACAGATTAATAGAAAGTGAGAGGTCTAGTTTCTCTGCAGTCTGTTCTTGAAAGCAGAGCGGTCAATAGACAAGACCTCAGGGACTATTCTCTAGCTCCTGCCCCTCTGCTCCAGTTCACTTGTAAGATAAGGTTAAACTGCTCAGGCTGTTTGGCTTCCAAGTCCCTGCCAAATTCCCCATCGTGCTGAAGTGGACTGTGCTGGATTCTTGATGGCAGCAGTGCTGAGCTCTGTGGCTTCCCAGAGTGTCTGACTCTTCTCTGCTGCCCAACACCTTTTCAGATCTCCATCCTGATGGAAGAAAAGAATACGTTGGCTTTGGAGAACAAGACCCTTCGGGAGCAGAAAAGCTCTCTGGAGTTGGATGCTGCTGGGATTACTGGCAAGAAGTTGCTTCTGCTTCAAACCCAAATAGAGCAGCTGCAAGAAGAGAACTTCCGGTAAGGCTGATACTGGGGAGAGCCAGAGGTTGGGCCCTCTAATGTGCTGAGCGGGTTGCAGCGCATTGAACAGAAGTCTACCTAACGAGTTCTTTTCGTCAGACTGGAAAGCAGCAGGGATGACTTCCGGGTGCGCTGTGAAGATCTAGAGAGAGAGGTTCAGGAGCTGCAACACCGCAACGAAGAGCTGACCAGCCTGGCAGAGGAAGCACAAGCGCTTAAAGATGAAATGGATGTGCTCCGGTGAGTGTTCCTTGATATTTGGGCTGCAATATTCTTTCCTAACTCCTGTTCTTCATTGTTACCGTGACCGTGCCTTTTAAGCCAGTGTACATGGGCTTGGTGCCCATTTGGCAGGAGAAAGTACCAGATAACCCCAGTCTGGATGCTGGAATGTACAGCTTTTGAGTTGAGATGAATGGGGTATTTTGTTTCTTATCCACTATTGTTCCAGTGTTTGGCTCTGACCTTGGTGTAGCAATTCCTGGTGCTTTACACTGAAGCTTTCTGCAGACAGTGGTGTTACTTTATTGGATAAAAAGTGAAGGGATGACAGCTGCACTTGCTCTGATATTAAAAGCTATAAAGCATTTTGCTTTTCTGCCACTCTTCGTCCGCTTCAGCCACTCGTCAGATAGGGTGGGGCGGCTGGAAGCCATGGTAGATTCCTACAAAAAGAAGCTGGAAGACCTGGGTGACCTGCGACGGCAGGTCCGGCTGCTTGAGGAGCGGAATACTGTCTACATGCAGCGCACTTGTGAACTGGAGGAGGAGTTGCGACGAGCCAATGCTGTACGTGCACAGCTGGAAACACACAAAAGACAGGTGAGACAGTGGAAGAGGCTAGATCTGAAAGCTGGAAGCCTTCCAAAGAGTCGGAACAATTGCAAGGGAACAGTACCATGACCCAAACTTGAAGCTGCCCAAAAGCAAGTTAGAGCACTTTTGGGCTTAGGGGCCTGGTCTTTATATTCAAACATAAGTAACACTTGTCAAGTCAAGTGAAAATCCAAACCCACAATAGATCAAAGCTGAAGCTGTACTACAACCTTCAGGCAGATCCATTGTATTGAGCAGTCCTGTGTTCAGTCTCATAGTTTACAGGAGCGCTAAAAGTAAGCCCAGGTTACCTGTGATGAGGCAGGACACTGCAGGTAGCTCTGGAGCAGGAAGGTGGCAGGAAGAGATGGTGGACGGAAAGTATGCTTCCTTTCTTTCCTTCTCCAGGTGCAGGAACTTCACAGCAAACATGCAGATGAAGCCTTGAAGGCAGAGAAATGGCAGTTTGAGTTCAAGAACCTCAAGGAGAAGTTTGAGGCACTGATAAAAGAAAAAGAGGTAATGCAGGACTGATTCTCAGGATGGACCGTGCTCCCCTTGACTTTGGGGTAAAGATGTAGTGACAAAAACAGGGAAATATGGAGACAGAGTAGCAGTTGGGGCATATAAATCTATTTGGTGATGGTCGATTGCAACTTAATATATTAAGGGTTAAGGGTTTTCCCCCTTCTGCAACATTGTATGAATTTTATTGCAGAGGCTGATTGAAGAGCGGGATGCCCTTCGGGAGGCCAATGAAGAGCTGCGATGTGCTCAGGTGCAGCAAAAATTCTTAAGCCAAGCAGGTGAGCTGGGGAAAACGTCTCAGCATTCATTTTGGAGGAGGTTTGATGGATTGCTTGTGGGGAGGATGGGAACGTGTGGAAGGGCTAACAGCTCCAAAGTCACTGTGACTTTTTGCACATTTAGCTTTGTTAACGCATGCAAAACCAGTGAAAACAGGGAAGCTGCCCATTGTGATCATCAGAAGAGGCAGCTTGGCATTCCCTACAATGCAGAGGATGGGGATGCATGCGAGGGGACCCTTGGTGGTGATGTGCACAGGGTGATTATCTTGTCCCAAGGTATCCTGCATACATTTAGTTGACAAAATAAGACCATGTTTAGGCATGCATCTTATCAAGATGTCTCTTGATTGATTTCTGGTTGAGTGTTGAGATATTGTTTGCTTGGTTGCAGCTAGTTTTGCTGCTGGAATCGTATCAGCTGTAGGAGAGCTGGATGGCAGGATTTTAGGCTTTTAAGAAGTCTAGCCTTGCCGAGTGACCCTGTCTTGCAAAGGCTTTGCTGCAGCGTGTGTGCTCCCTTCCTTCTCTCTTGTGCTCATTCATTCATTTCTGACCGGAGTGTCTGCAACAGCTTGTATGGAAGACCTTACGGTATGGTTGACCATTGCCTGATAGGAGATTACCAACTTAATCTTGGTCTGAGTAGCTTTTCCCAGCCTGCATTCTTGCCTGACTGATTTTTTTCTCCTGGTTTGATAGAAAATGCTAACATTAAGCACCTGCTGCTGAATATTACCGGGCTGCATAACTGCATAGCTTAAACTCAGGTCAGATGATCTGTCCAGCTGTGGCTGGATCAAGTGATCTGAGGGCTGTAATAATCCCATTTTAGGAAGCTGTACATATAACAAAACAGTCTTTGGGTTCCATTGGCTCCTCTATGTTAACCTGTATTTTTCTGGGAAAAGGCAACAAAAAACTATCTCCTGTTCTCTCCCCGTCCCTGTTCCCTTCCAGATACTATGCGAGAAGAAATTGCTCCTCCTGTGGATAACTTGGCAGCTGAGATTATGCCAGCAGAACTCAAGTAAAGTTTGTTTTCATTGGGCCCTTGGTTGGAGATGGGATGGGAACAGCATAACAGGCTTAGCCTTTACTATTCTTTGTGGTAATACTTGACTATTTCCACTAGCTGAAAGCTTAAGTTAGCATGGTCAGAGGACTCAAGCTAGGAAGATTGGAAGGGAACATGGTTCTATCACTTCTGGAGTCTTTGATGTAGAGAAGGAGGGCCAGGTACACTCCCGGAAGTGGGGGTGTCTTTTTTTTTTTTTCCTGACTTTGTAGCTAGAAGTGCCACTCCCAGTGAAGCCTACAGCTTGTTTGTTGAGGCTTGTATTCCAGCCTTCTCCTATTTCTTACTAATCAAAATTTGTTTTTTCCCTTCAGGAATGAAACTTCCCTAAAGATATCCTAGTTAATTCAGAAGGGCTTGCCCCTCACCACATGCATACAAGCTATATTAGTGAGCCTGCAGCCTCTTTAGTCCAGTCTTGGACTTAAGTAAGATGAGTAAGATGCATAGAATCAGCTGCCCCTCAGCCCATCCCTCTTGCCCCATCTCACAGCATCAAAATATGTAACTCCTCATTTCCCCTATCTGATAATCCTAACACTTTCGTTTCCTGTGCTTAGGGAGACCATTGTGCGACTGCAGCATGAGAACAAAATGTTATGTGTGCAAGAATTGTCTTACCGGCAACAGCAGGCTGAATTGCAGGGGCTGCTGGAAGAATCAAACCGCACCAAAAACCAGCTGGAGGCACAGCAAAGGTATCCAAAAGTTGTGGAAGGTTTACTGACTCTACTGTGTAAGGAACGGACCTATGAGTCTCGGCCTTTCTTCCCTGGCTCCTCAAAAAGAAAGACTCGGGGTCTTATGTCATTTCCTAACTGGAAACAGGCATGCCAGACTGATTACCCTGAATTGTTAAATTTGGCACATCTAGCATAGAAATCGAACTTTCTATTCTGCATTTGAAATCCATTAATACTGGCCTCCTATTTAAAACTGGTGGGACAACTCTTACTGCTTGCCCACTGAATAAGCCACGTGTATATATTTAAGTAGGAGGTACTCTTCACCTGATCTAATATGAATTTAACGCAAATGTTTTATTGCTAGTGATGGGCAAGCTTAACCTTAAAATGGGAAAAACTTTGACTGACTGCCTCTGAGACCACCCACTCCATACACACAAATTGCCCCTTCGCAAAAAAAAAAAAAAAAAAAAAAAAAAAAAATGCAGCTGTGGAATGTTACAAGGTCCCACAAACCCATACTGTATGAGGGGAGACCAAAAAAAATAGGAATGTATTTATAAAAAATGGTGTATTTATTTTTACGTATTCAAACTTCAGTCACCTTCAAAGTATTCTCCTTTTGATGCAATACATCTATTAAGACATTTTTTCCACTGCTCAGAACAGGTTTTGAATGCGTCAATTCTGATGCCCTTTAGTGTTCCTGCCATTTTTTTTCACCTCTTCCACGTGGGCACAACATTTCCCTTTGAGGACTTTTTTCATCAAGGGAAACAAAAAAAGCCACACAAGCTGAGGTCGGGTGAATAGGGAGGGTGGGGCACAAGGGTCATTCTGTTTTTGGTCAAAAGCTGCTGAACACTCAGTTGAACAAAATTTTACTGCTGCACGTTGTTTGTGTAAATCGGCCATTACGAAACAGGCAAATGCATTGAAAGAGTCTTTAAAAAACAAAACCCTAACTGAAGCCAAATGTAGCCCCTCGCAATTATTTGTAAGCCGCCCCGAGGCTTCGGCGAATGGGGCGGCCTAGAAATTTTCTAAATAAACAAACAAACAACCCAGCTGGGTACACTGATGCAGATGGTTCCTAGAACACTCACCAAGCGGGGGGAGCCTGTACTACAAGGGCCCTGCCCTCCAGAAGGTAATTCCTGGTTTTTTCAGTCCCCCCCTCGTACATGACATGCTGTGGACCTGTCATTTGTGTGCTGAGAGTCTACGTGCTTGCCAGCATTCATGATCTTGCACTGCAAAGAAGCTCCAAACGGGCTTAGAACACAGGTTCCAGTATTCCCAGTTGCACAGGACTGTCTGATTTGGGCAGCTCTGTGTAGTCAAGCAGAGGTCCTGGCAGGGCTTCCCCTCTGGCTATTGCTGTCAAAGACAGGTAGGGGTGCTTGGGAGCTCCCCCTTTGCTTGACTATGAATGCTTCTTCCAGTCTGGAGAGGCCTTGTGCCTTGTCAACTATTCTTTTGGTAGCCTAGAAGGTGGGATAGGATGGGATTTTATTTCTGGCTTGAATTTTAATTCAAGTGTTAGGAGTCTTGGGGGCAATGCCTTCTTTAAGATGAGCATTAGGTTTGTAACTGATCTCAGTTACCTCAAACTTGATCAACATCTCTGACTTCAAGGAACATCTCTCATTGGGAATCTTGTATAATAATAAATAATAGTGTTCATTTAGAGCTACACTTCATGCTTCATCATACAGAGCACTTCTTGTTCCTCATATCTTCATGTCTCTATTAGCAACCATAATCGATAGCTGCACTGTGGAAAACAGGGCCAAAATTATCCCTAGTCATTAGCTGTGGAGAAGATGATGAGCAATGCTGCTTTTCTCCCTTGATCTCAAAAATTAAAGGAGGAGTGGAGAGTCCTCAGGAACTGAAGCGCCGATTAACAGTGTAGTCTTTTACAAGGCTGCACAGAATTAGAGGTGTATCCAGTGAGGCTTAATTCTTGTTGTCTTAAGATTCAGTCCTGTACCCACTTTCTTCATAGCAACCCCAGCAAACTAAATGCGATAGACTTGTGAGTAGACATGCATAGAATTGAGCTGCTAAAAGATACACCTCTCTGCTAGCATCTCATTGTTACGAGAAATCTGCATTTTAACAGTGTGGGATTTGTCACTATTTATGGCTGGTCCTCCCCCTATTTACTCTGCTTGTTTTCCCCATCTAGACTTAGCCAGCAACAGATATCTGAGCTCAAGGCACAAGTGGAGGAGCTCCAGCGGGCCCTTCAGGAGCAAGGAAGCAAGGCAGAAGATGTGAGTCGCCCTGGGAATTGGCTGCGGGAGACCTTGAGCTGGGCTTATGGGGAGGTGTCAAAAAATGTTCACCGAGCCAGATTCATCCATTCTGCCTCGGTGCTGACTTCCTTGCAAGGGGGTAGTAACAGGAGCTCTCAGGTACCCATCTGCTGGTTGCACGCTGGAACTGTGTCTTTAAAGAACGCCTCTGTGCAGGAGGCATTATACATGGGCTGTACCATCTTAGCTAGCATTGTGGGCTCTCTGGCTTAGCTATATCAAATGGAAAGGTCTGTCTATTTTCTGATTATCCTTGGGACTCAAAGCAACAAACAAGGGAGAATTTAAGCCTCAACACTATGATTGCCACTTGACAAGACTGCCATAATGTGGATGGCAGAGCTTTCTGAGGGTATGGAATGGCCAAGATAAATGGCACATACAGTGCTGCACTCTTGGGACCTACAGAGTCCCAGCTTGGAGCGACCGTGCTGGACATGGAAGCAGTGTCTGGCGGAGAGCACTGCTTACCTGGAGGCTCTCTAGTACAGCTTGGCCCAAGTTAAGTGTCTCTTCCCCTGTTGCCTGTTCTTGAACTCACCATGATCTGCTCACCAGGCCTCTTCTTCCCCACCCTCCTCTTACATCTCACTATGCTAATGGCCCTCTCTTTCTCCCCTCTGACTTGCTGGCTGTCCTGTCCAGGCCATTGTAAGTACTTGCACATCCTGCGTTGCTTCCATTCTCTACCCTGCTCTGCTGCAAACTTGCTGTCACTTCTTGTATGTCAGTGTTGGGTCTCGCTGTGTCAGGGAAGGGTAGCCACGCTGGGTTCATGCTGTAAGGGGCCTTAATGCTGACGGTGTGGAGGGACGCCAGTGCAGCAAGGCTGTGTAACTGCTGCTCCAAAGGGCAAGTTATTACCAGGACACCTTAGTAGCTTGGATCTGTTTCTGGATTGAGACAAGGTAGTTACTGCATGTGCTCCACGCTTTTTCCCAGGAGATGTGTGCAAGAAGTGACAGTCACTAGCTGCTGCACTGAAGCAAAGGCTAGCACATGGAGCATCCGTGTGTTGGGGGATGGAGAGTATGAAGCCCACTGTCCACCTCATAGACAAATATAATCCATAAAAAGGCAGGTCAGCATTTTCCAAGGAGAAGGTTGTTGCCTCATGGGGATCACTGGCAATGGCGGCATGCAATATCCAGGTTGTTGAGAGCCCTAGTTGAGAGGAGAAGCAAGACGCAGGTCAGAAGCAGAGCAGAGAGCACTGGAGCACTGTAGGTTTGCCCTGTGCTTAGGATATGTGCTTCCTGTATGGGGTAGCAAGTGCACAGAAGCTTCTATTTTGTGCTTCAATTTTAAAAAGTTTTAAAAGTTTGTAACTTTTATGGCTTGAAACAGTTTGGGTAACTCCTGCTGAGATCTCAGTCATTAAAATGAAGTGAAGCAGCATTTCCAGTAGCTGCAGACTAGGACTGAATTCGCCACATAACACTTCACTTGTATGAGACAAGCCAAACTTACTTGTATTTATATGCCACCCCATAGGCTGAGGGCTCTCAGAACAGAAAAAAAGTTCTTGCATCATATCTCCAGGTAGCAGAACTCTGTTGCAGGATTTTGATTTCTGCATATATCCCTCCCTATGAGGCCTTCAGGCATAGGTAGATGTGAGACATAGAAGACTAGTGGGTGGAGGTATAAATTCACAAGGTCTGCAAACTTGCAGGTCTACATGGCAGCAGTAGGAGTAATCTGCTGTGATATAATATGGTTAACTTTGCAGAGAGAATAAGAAACCTGTTTTAAAACATTTGGTGTAAGTTAGAGTCAATCTTGCTTTGCATTGCCTGGCCTTGCTGATACCCCTTCAGTGAGAAAGTCTGGGTGGTCCAGCAGAAAGGGAAAAGACTTGGACTTTTGGCATCAAATTGGGGAATTTGTTGGAATAAAGGAGTAAATACTAACTGCTATGGATATCTCTTGCGTTAAGGTCTGCAACCTCATTCATACACACAGGATTCTGGTGTGGAGCTGATAACTCTGCTCAGTCCACTTATACCACATATTCTACCTGTTGCTCTCTGCTGCCTTGGTGCCCATGCCTGCAAAGCTGCTCTGGTTCAACAGAGTGGTTCTGAGTCCAGCAGCAGCCCAACCTGTCTTCCGAAGCACATGAGAGCAGATCTGAATGAAAACCGTGAACTCCTGGTGCCCCACACCCAGCCAGACTGAGGCCTTCGAGGCCTATACATGCGTGTAGCTAACAGGCATGACCTGAATGTAGATTTCCAGGCCTTCAGTACATCACCCCTAAGGAAGCTGACAGGTGTTAATGTTTGATGCAACCTTTATTGAACATAGGATTAGCTCACTCTGGTAGCCAGACAGCACATAACAGGTTGTTCCTTGCTACCCTAGTACATAAATTAGCAAGCAATATAACCGGCTGACTCAGCATAGCACAAAAAATCCTAAGCACTCGTTTTGATCTCTTTTTAGTCTTCTTTGCTGCAAAAGAAACTGGAAGAACACCTGTAAGTACTTCCATTCACAGTCTCTGGGGCAGGGTAGGACCGAGGGCTCCATGAACATAAAGCTCAAGAGGCTCGTTTCTGTATATTGGGTGCATTTCTGAGCCTGTTACAGGCCTGTCCAGAAACCAAAAAAGGGTAGAAGACCAGAGCTCTGATGTGGGCTCTGGAAGAATGGATAAGACATGCTATGCTGCTTGCAACTTATCTTCCACACCTTTGCACCAGGGCTCTCCGCTCCTACCCTTGCAATTACTGGCCTTCATTCTTCATGCCAGTCACATGCTAACCTCCCTTTTCTCTCATGCCCTGACCAGAGAAAAACTGCATGAGGCCCATGCAGAGCTTCAGAAGAAGAAGGAATGCCTTGATGAACTGGAGCCCAAGGTGGACAGCAACAGTAAGTGACTGGATGCCGATTCCATTGCTTTAGGCTGTCAGATGCATACCCAGTCTTCTCTGGCCACCAGACGAGGTGACCCAGTCAGGTACTGGAGTGGGACACTAGACTGGGCTTCCCATTGTGTAAGAACAGCCTACCCCAGCCTGGTGTCCTCCAGCTGTTTTGGACTCCCATCAACCCCACCCAGCATGGCCAGTGCTGAGGAATGGTGGGAATTACAGTCACTAACATCTGGAGAACACTGGGTTAAGGAGTACTAGCCTAGCACAAAGTTTTTCTCGCTTGCTTTCTGCTATCCAGGTTTTAGATCTCTGGATAAGTTTAATGCCCTGCCTTTTTTGACAGCTGCCAGGAAGATTGATGAGCTACAGCAGTCGTTGAAGAAGAAGGACGAAGACATGAGAGCCATGGAGGAGCGATACAAACGCTATATGGACAAGGCATGCACGGTAAGCAGGATCTTGCCACAGCGTTGTCCTTGTTTATATGCCTATGGAAATGTATTGGCAAAGTATTGCTATATGGCTTCGTAGATCACATGTTCTCACATGACCGGTCAGGAATGCTGCTTCAGGGCTTTCCTAGTGGTGAAATAGTCTGAGTTTCTAAACAGCCTAGTAATGCTGGAAATTGTCTCAACTGTTCCACAGGTCATCAAGAAGCTGGATCCCAAGCAGCAGCCTCATGTAGTTCCTCTGGAAATCCAGGCTTTGAAGAACCAGCTGCAGGAAAAGGATAAGAAAATAAGCCACTTAGAGGTGAGCTTCACTGCTACGTAGGACCAGGGGTCGCAGCCCCTCTCACACTTTGGGTGTCTCCTTGGGTGGGGTTTCGTAACCTCCTGTAACAAAGGGTCCCCTGTCCGATAAGTCAGAAGGCCTCCAGGCTTTTGGATAACCCAGTCAATTGGTACCCGGATGTGGCTGGCAGTGGATCATGCAGCACTTGAATCTGCTGTCCATGTGATCCCACTCTGGTCAGGCCATTTGGGGAACCCTGGAATGTGTGGCAGCCCCATATCTGATAGACTGTCTATCAGTTTTGAATCCTGAAATCTGCCCGATGGTTTCTGTAGTCTGAAACAGGTTTAGGACTGGTTGATCTGGGTAAATATATATACCAATCATGTCATTGAATGTAGCTGCTGAAATACTACTTGTGATTTTATAGTTCACATTTAGTAGGGGAACTAGTTTGAATGATTCTGTATAGCACAGATCCCTTCTATGGGAATTGGTAGTATTTTGGCCTGGTTCTAAGTATCTGGAATGACCCCCCCCCTTCAGTATGCAGTGGTTTAAACTGGGATGAGTAACATGTAACCCCACTGCCCTTCCCTGAAATAAAATGTAAAGCAAATATTTTTCAAGTTAAATTTGGCCTCTTTGGCACTCCATAGCCACTACAAATCACCAAAAGATTAAATTTAGCTTGTACAAAAAACAAACTTAACCTAGTGCTCTGTAGCTCTTATTTCCACTCTCTTTTTTCTTGCAGGCAGGCATCCTTTATACTGTTGCCTGTGGAGAAGGTCTAGGGCACAGAAATGACCCCCCAGACCTGAAGTTGCCCACCCCTGCTTTACAGCAAAATTTGGATAGAATTCGGTTTCTAAGACATCTAATTGGCTTTATTCTTCAATTATTGAATATAAGAGTGAATCTTCTCCCCTGTTAACTTTATCAGAGTTGACAATGCTCAGGAATAGATTTGGGTAGCTGAAACATTTCCAAAAATTCCTGAGATCCACTCTGGTAACAAGATTGGTAATACTTAAAGAATTTATTTTGCTGCTTCTATAACTTTAACTAGTAAGCCCGATTTTTTTCCCTTAATAAATGGGTTATATTCCATTCTTGCTTTTTCATATTAGACCGATTTTGAGAAGACAAAATCCCAACAAGAGCAAGAAGAAAAGCTGATCATCACTGCCTGGTATAATATGGTGAGTTCAAACTGGGCTTGACCTAAGTGTGGAGGAGAGGCTGGCACACTGCCAAGCAGCAGAGCTGGCAGAACCCGGACTGTGGGATGTTTGCGGCACTCTGGATAGCAGGGTGCAGGAACTGTACATTGGACAGACCTGCACACAGAGCTTGGTCTCAGAATTTAGCATCTTGACATTCCTTGCTGTTACTGTAGTTAGAAGTCTGTACCTACCTTGGCAGCCACTGGGATCTTTTGAATGAAATATCTGAAGCCAGAAGGGGGCATCAAAGGATTTCCCGGTGTGGGGAAGCAGGACGTGTACAGACAACATGCTTTCTGTCTTCTGAGTGTAGTGAAAATAGACTTAGCATGTGCACTTAATCTTTTGCTGTAACACACTACACTTGATCCTAGCTAAAGTGGCTTGAGTGGCACAAAACAGTGCAGGCTGTTACATGGCTGGAACTGCAAAACATGACCACTTCTAATGTAGGGCTTTTGTGCCTGGATCCAGATCTCTTCTTATGCCAGCAAAAGGGTAAGATATTTGCATCTTCTCCTTTCCCTGGTGTCCTGGAGTGCAACTTTTAAATCTGCTCCAGAGGGTATCCCAAACTCTCAAGCAGATTTAGCGGGCACATCAGCAGCTGCAGTGGGGAAGAGAGGACAGTGCTGCGAGACGTGCCCTTCCACTGGCAGGAGGAGCAGTTTGGATCTAATCAGACAACTTCCAGCAGAGGGTGCATTCGGTCCTGCTCAAAGCCACATGGAGAAACAGTTCTGAAGAACTGTCATCCAAGGGTCTGATGACGGAAGTGAGAACCTTCCTTTTCTCCTGCTTGCAGGGCCTGGCATTGCACCAACGAGCTACAGAAGACCGATCCTCCACCCCTCCGACTGTCCAGTCCTTCTTGGCCCAGCAAAGATTGGCCACCAGTGCTCGACGGGGCCACCTGAGCCGAGCTCAGCCCTTGCTGCTTCGCTACATTGGTGCGGACAAGCCTTCTCAATTATCGTGATCTGAGAAAGTGTATGCGCTGGAGGCAATGTTTCCGAAGGGAGTGGAAACTGTGCTTCTGTTTCCCGTGCAATGGTACTTATTTGGCAACTCCAGTTTCCATTCACACTATTGAAACTCTCTGCTGTTCAGGATTCCTCCTAAGTGGAGGACGAGCACTTTTGTTTCTAAAACGGAAAGCATCTTTAGCAACAAAGAGCTCAGTTTACCTGCATATTCCCCCTCCCACCACAGCTGGCGACTGTTACAAGCAGGGTGACGAGGAGGCATCCTTTGCTGCCCCTCTTGATCCCCCCTCTTAAATTCTGGTTTTGTACGTGGCTTCTGGTTGCCCGTGTTACTGCCATTTTTGAAACACGCGTTTCCCAGGGATCCCACCTGCACAGGGTACAGAGAGGACATTTTCTGTTCATGGTAGTTCTGATTTTCCCTGCCGGACAAGTGGGGATAGCAGAGCCTCTCCAGGTGTGTTTTGGGGACGAAGGCTTCTCTGATCTTGGTCCATGAGCTGAATGACTCCTTTTGAAACCTGAGATGTGCCCTCCAAACACTGGGCTGTAGTTCTGGTCATGTCTCACCAATGGCTGTGCCTGGTGGAGTCGATGGAAATTGGAGTACATCCACTATGGGAGAACCACAGGTTGCCCACCTCTGCTTCCACGGATAATGCCCACCTGCTCGAACTAGCTCCCCCCACCCTACCCACACTACGGTGCCCGAGGCACATTGGACAGAGCTTTGCTTAGTGGCTTATCACTCCCTTCTAAGAAGGGACTGGGCCTTGGCACAAAAACCAGGAACATTTTAAACTATGAACATGAATTGGGCTCTAGATTTAGGTGGGTGAGGAGAGCTGGTGGTCCTGCCCATCGATAGCTTCTGTGCACACCTTTAACTGTTCTGTCCTTACAGCAATATTTAGAGTGCGGTGCTTTTTTCAAAATGGTGTTACTCTGTCTCTCCTGCTAGTCTTTCCTTCTTGGATCATATTCCCATTCTGGGAGGATTTGTAAGATGTGGTGTCCTTTTAAAATTTGTTCTTTAAAGTTTGATTTTTTATTTTAGTAAAGGTCATAGTTTTAATGCTGTAAATGATATACTTTGTAAAGCTCTCTTGTTCATCCAGGTCGGTACCTCTGCCTCTTTATTTTTCTATTGGACAGAAACCTGGCATACAGTGATGTAGCAGGGTATGTCTTACACTACAAATAAAAAGGCCATTAAATCTTTTATGTTGCATCCTTCCTCTGCTAGTGATCACTGCACTTTTGGGCAACCTTACTCTTTGGAGGGTAATTGATACCAGTTTCTTGCACTGCCTTTAATGGGGAAGGTGCTGTTCAGTCATGTAATTATTTTGAGGTGGGTTTTCTATCCTATCTTCTTGTAGGTTTAATAAATCAGCTGTGCACATCTCTGTTGAGCCTGGAAAGGGTTGATTTTTTGGCATTTCGTGCTGCTTCAGAAACTGACACATTGTGCTACCAGAAGTTCAAACTCAAGGTGCTTGCTAAATTTTTCCCTGATAGGCACAATGCTGTTTCTGAGTTTACTATTGGTACTTCCCTGAGGCTGGCACAAGTGGTAAATGGTTGCTCAGAGTCATGCATCCCTTAGAGCAACAACACAGGAGCTACACAAGAGTTGCATTCACTGTCCTTGGCAAGGAGTGGCTCTGTAGGTAGAGGTTCTGCTAGAGCAGATGCTTACGGCCTTGGAAAACCGTGTGTTAAGCATTGCTCCTAGCTACATACATCCATTAGGACTGCTCGCTTTTCTAAAGAATGAAGTCTAATGCAACACTGCTACTCAGTTGCTCCCTGCAGTACATACCAATGGCTCCAAGCATCTAATAGGCTGTATGAAACAAACGGGCCCAGTGCACAAGCTAGTTTTCTTGGAACACAAAAACCAAGAATAGTATAGAGAAGAATAGTAGCACTTACTGAAGAGAAAATCAAGCAGCTTTTCTGATATAAAATGAACTGAGCAAGCTAAAACAGTAACAACATTCGTCAACTGTACAATACTGTCCCCCAAAAGGATCCAGACATTTTTCATAAGGGACATGTTTGTTTCCTGCTGTACACCGGGGAAACAAAAGCTGGAGAATGAGATTTCATTTCATGTCCAGTTAATAGGCTGCCTATAGGAGACTTGTTTCAATCCTGAGCAGTTGAATTGGCAGCTTTTGTTCTCTCAAAGGAACAGTTTTAAATTTGTGTCCTTAACTGAGCAAGTTGCAGGTCATAACTTAATTTGGGTAGCAGAGTGTTTTCAGTAATCCCATGTAAGGCCTAACTTGCTACTGTTACTCCACTGACTTTCTCCTTTTTGAAATAAAACAAAGTTGAGATATGTTAACCAGTGACAATTAGACTAATTTCTGGGAGAGGCTGGACAAGTTTTAAGGAGCAGAGTACAAGGTTAATTCAGATTATGTAAACGGATTATGTAATTGGAAACAGGTGGAGAAGCTGTATTCTTGCTGTCAAAACAAGACCAGGAGCAGACTGTGGTAGAGACCATCAGCTCTTAGTTTCAAAAATCAGAGTCAAGCTAGAAAAGATAATCAGCAGAAACATAGTGCCAAAATATAACTTATGCAACATCCCTGAAGAATTTAAAGTCCACATAAAGAACAGATTTGCATTGCTCAATTTAACTGACTGTGAGCCAGAAGAACTGTGGACTAAAACCAGAGACAGAATTCCAAACAATGATTCCTGTAGCAAAAGGAAAGAAAAGGCCTATATGGATGACAAAAGAAATACTCGTTTTGGCAAAGGACAGATGAGAAAAGCAAAAAACAAAAGAAATAAGGTCAGAATTCTGAATGCAACTTTTGAGCAACTATCATATAGAGATAAAACAAGTATTACAAAGATGAGTGCAAATAAATAGAAGAGTGCAGCAAAAAGAAAAAAATGAGACCTTCCAGAAGATCCAAGAAAACAAAGGCAAATTCAAACCTAGATTAGGAATGTTTAAAGGCAAACAAAGGAGCATACTATCCAACCAGGAGAAAATAAGGAAAAGGTGGAAAGAATATACAGAGGAATTGCACAGAAAATATGAAAGGATGACATACCTCTTTGAAGAAGGGCCTGCTGTATTAGCACGGTGAAAGCTGCTCTGAAAACATTTGCAAAGAATAAAGTTCTGGACTAGACAGGTTACCAATAGAACTGTTCCAAGCTGGAGAAAATGAGTTGGTCCAAATCCTAATAAAAATATGTCAGCAAAGATGGAAAACAAAACAATGGTCCACAGACAAGGAAAGAGATACAAAAGAGTGCAGCAGACATGGGACCATTGCATTAATCTCTCAAACAAGCGAAGTGACGCTTAAAGTGTCGCAACAAAGAATACTACTCTACATGGAGTGGAAAATGCTGGGCATCCAAGCTGGTTTCTGCACAGGAATCACTTTGTAAATATATGTTGGCTACTGGAGTGCACCAAAGAATTTCAGAAAAGATCTTTCTATGCTTTATAGACTACAGCAGAGCCTTTGACGTTTAGATCATGAGAAGCAATGGATGGTCCTGAAAGAAAAGGGGTCTCTCAGCACTTGATTGTCCTAAACTACAGTTTGTACCAAATATGGAGAAACAGAATAGTTTCTCATAGGTAAAGGTGTCAGAGAAGGGTGTATTTTGATCTCTCTATCTGTTCAGTCTGTACACAGAACCTATCATAAGAAAAGCTTGATTAGAATCGAAGGAGTAAAAACTGGTGGAAGAAACTTCACTATTGTAAAATATGCAGATGATACAATACTACTGGCAGAAAGCAGTAGTGACTTGAAACAACATTTCATAAAACTGAAAGAAGAAAGTGCAAAAGCAGGTCGGCGGCTGAATATCAAGAAAACAAAAATCAGGTCCACAAAGAACTTTACAGTTAATAATGAAGAAACTGAAATTGTGAAAGAGTACCTTGGTTCAGTCATCAATTCAAAGGGACACTGCAGCCAAGAAATTCAAAGAAGACAGACTTGCTTGGAAGGGCAGCAATGAAAGAACAGAATCATCAGGTGTTAAGGACGTTTTACTGGAGACTAAGTTCATTATCATCCAAACTATTGTGTTCCCAATCACAATCTATTGGTGTGAAACCTGGACAGTAAAGAAAGCTGACAGAAGGAAAATGTATGCGGTCGAAACAGTGCTGGAGGACAGCTTTGTGAGTACCCTCGACTGACAGAAAGACAAGTAGGCATGTTGTGAATGGAGCCGGCTGGAGTCAGGGGTCAGACTAGGTGGTCCAGGAGGCCCCTTCTGACTCACTATGTTTCTATGTTAAGTGGGTCCCAGATCAAATCAAAGTATGAGCTTTCCCTAGAAGCAAAAATGACAAAACAGACTGCCATAGTTTGGACACATCAGGAGAAGGCAAGGCTCAATGGAGGCGGCAAGTGTGCTAGGCAAAGTCAAAGGCAGAGGACTAAATCGCGAGACGGGTTGAATCCATAAAGGAAGCCACAGCCTTCAGCTTGGAAGAGCTGAATGAGCTGTCATGGACAGGACATTTTGGAGGGCTTTCATTCATAGGAATTAGCATAGATCAAAGACGACCTGAGAACAGAAGTAATTTCAACAAGGCTAGGATAAATTCATTTTGACCAGCAGATGGCAGTCTTGAGCTAAATTAAAATAGGGTCATCTCTAATTACGGAGACTGTGATTGATTTCCCAGCAAAGACAACTTAATATAGTGCACTGTTACTAAAACCAGCTTGTGTTTGAGTTCATTGTCTATGTACTATATTTGACTAGCACAGGAATTAAATGCAAAGCAGTAACACCACGTTTTCTTCAGAAAAGAGGGAAGCCCAATATCAGTGTAGCTACTAATGGTAAGCCGTTAGGTGGTAGGGACCTTTGAGGTCATCTAGGCACCTGCCTGCTCAATGCAGTTCATCTTTCCGGTTACATCATATCTGAAAGAGAGCCATCAAGGCTCTGTTTCAATACTTCTAGCTCAAGAGTTATTACAGTTAAAACTTTGCTTATGTTTAGCTAAAGCGAGCTTCTTTGCAATTTCCACATATTCTAGTTCTGCAGCCTTTCAGATATGTGAAAACCACTATCTGCTCTCATCTGATTTTTTCACTTCTGCGGGATAAACATGCCCAGCTCTTTCGATCATTCTTCACGGGTCCTTTTTCAAACCCAACACTACCCTGGTTGCTGCCCTCTGGGCATGCTCCAGTAGAGTTTTCTCCAGCTTTGTGCCTGCCAGTTATTTTGGATTACAACTCCCATAAAACAATTGGAGCTGATGGGTTTGTAGTCCCAAACATCTGGTGCGGAAGGCTAATCAAGAATGAACAAGAATGTTGGTCTTTGAAAAAGGAACACTGGCGTTGTTTCTTCTACAATATACAGGAGATGGAATTGGACGGAGATAGTTTTTTCTCTTTCCCATATTGCTGAAACTCAAGAGTCACCCATTGAAATGGATAAGCAATAGGTTCAGTTCAATAAAAAAGAAAGTAATAATCCACACAATATGTGAATTCACTGCCACAAGATGGAGTGATCATTGTTGGCTTTGCTGGCTTTGAAAGGGATTAGACAAAGAGGTCAAAGAGTGGAGGAGAGCACCAGCAGAGGGTTGCTGCTTTCACTTTCTGCATGTGTGAGCTTCCTGGATGCTGATCCAGATGAGGCATTGATCTGACCCAGAAAAGTTAATTTTGGCTTGGAGGAATTCACTGCTGGCCACAGAGAGCACTGCTGACAGTCTATATTTTTAGATTGGTGTCCAATATATGGAATGGCTTGAAAAATAGCATCGTGTTAACACACACTTCCACAAATTCTACTCTATACAAAATACTAGTTAATAAAATATTACAAAGGCACAGTTTTAAAACAAGTTCAACCCATATGGAGGGTAAGAAGGAAGCTCCAGCGAGGTCACCTGTATCTTCTTCCTTTTCCTCTCTCTGCTTCATCATCCAGTGCCTGCATGAGAGAGAAGGATGAGATGCCACAGCTGACTTTGGGACAGAAGGGTACTGGTGGGGCAGATCAGTGTCCATGTTCCCCTTCCTGCATTCATCTCGAGTGTCTGTAGATATAAGTCAAAAACAAGCAAAAGATGGTATGTTTGGTCACGAGTGGGAAGGGGGACTGATTAACCCCCTCTTCGTGAGGTAGCAACATACCAGCAAAGGCCAGGTATCTGCCAGGAGAAGTGCCTCTCTTTCCAAGCAAAAATGTTTTCCCAACGGCACAAATCAAGATTAATTCATTTTTAAGTCACCAGCTAAAACTTCCCTGACCCCCAGTCCATGAAGGCTGTTCCATTTGTCTAATTTCTGCTGTCCTTCAGCTACAAGGCCCGCATTCAACTGAACTGCTGTGATAGGCCACTGTTTGCAAGCGCTCCATTCCAACCCATGGAGGCCAAAATACAAGTTCATGCCACATTTTCCTCCTCAATGGGGCTTTGTAACCAGTGGGGGTAGCTGGCTGGTGGAAGCACCCCCTTGCCAGGAGCTTCCTTTGGGCTGTGAAAGGAGGAGGCATCTGAAGAGCCATGCTCTAGGAGAGGCTGTGACAAGTCACTCGCTGCTTCGGGAAGAGACATGTCCACGAGGGGCATTGCATCTTGAGGGTTGGCCGCAGCACACTCCTGGTCTAGCCTATTCTGAGGTGGGTCAGCCAGTCCGTCAGCCTGGGCCTCAGAGGGATCGGTGTGTGTGTCATGGCCAGCAACTTCATCGTCGTTTTCCACCTCCCCTTCACAGCTGATGTGAACATTGTTGGGCAAATGCAGCCCGGGAGGCCCACAAGAACAGTCAGCCGCCTGGGTGTCCTGGCAGAGGCAACTGTAGGTGGTGGATGCTTCAGAAACACAGCTGTTTTTGCGCCTCAGCAAGGACAGTCGGCGCCCGAACCCACTGGGGGCCGGGGCTGTGGAAAGCAGCCGGTTCAAGAGGTGGGCGGGCACGTGGCGACTGTGTTCGAGGCCCTCCGCAATCTCCTCAAGCGGCTGGAACTGCATGTCTTCCTTGGGCAGGCTGCAAACAGAAGGCATAATGTTACAGACTGCGTGTATGGAATGGGCTTCCCCGGGAGGTGGCTGAGGCCCCATCGGTGAGGGTGTTCAAGGAGAGGCTGGACATGCACATGGTGGGCATGTCGTGAGCAGAGCCGGCTGGAGCTGGGGGTCAGACTAGAAGGCCTGGGAGGCCCCTTCTGGCTCACTCTGTTTCTATGTTTCAGTTCCCACTAGTTGCACGAGGGTTCACTGGACAGGGATCTTCCACGCTGCCCTCACACACCAGCACCTTAAGACTCTCTGGGCTAGGACGGCATGGTGGTTCTGTGGGAGCCTGCAGGGCTCGCCAGCAGAGGCCTTCATTGGCCTGGAGAGAAAAGTGGCAGCTCCCAGACAGGGGCAGGCAGTTTGCGGCTGCCCCCCCCCCCCCGCCACCATGGTTTGGCCTACAGTTTTCATCCAGCAACATAGCCAGTGGGGAGGGATCACAGGAGTTGTAGGCCAACAACATGTGGAGGAGCACACGTTCTCCCCGCAAATGAAAAAGTGAGGCCAAAAAGGAGAAAAAAGGCTCAGCTTTCAACAGCTCCAGGGTGCACCCTTTTCCTCTTCTACCAAGTTAGAAAAACTCTGTTCCCCTTTTCTGCTCCATAACATGCAAAAACCTTACGTCATATCAAAAGTGGAGCCCTGGAATGACGGCTGTTGCAGCATGAAAACCGTAGCTGCTGTGTACGGAGCGCGAGGGTTTGAGGCGTCCCAGTAGCGATCCTTCTCCAGGAGAGGCAGGTCCCCATACATCTCATCCACAGCCATCATGGAAACCTACAGGGGAAGGAGGAGTGCCGGAGGATACTGGTTGGGCAGCACAGAGCAGGAAGCCAGAGACGCAGAGTGCCCACATATCCTTGGAGGGATATGGGAATCTGGAATTTAGGAACGGTTCTTAGATTTGCCATTATGGGATGCTGGAAATCATCCTAAATATAGAAAGGCAAAACTAATCTCTTTCAAAAAGCGCTGCATGTAATCCTGAGTAGAAAAGGGGAGGGAAGAATTACCTGGAAATTCCTGTCGATCAGCAAATTGGTTTCAAAGTCGTCGTCATCCTCCCCGAAAGGGTTGATGAGCTGCTCAGCGACCTGCAGGGTGCGCAGATCCACAGTAAGAGGGACCCCCACCTGGCAAGCTCTGTGACCAGCTCCACATTCAGCGTGGCAAGGCGAAGCACACTCGGCCCCTCTTCCGACCTCCCGCAGGCCCCCATCCTTCGCTCCACTGACCCTTCCTCTCTCCCCAAGTGCTTCCTTGCCACAGAAGATGCCCTCTTGACAGACCTCACACCTGCCCTACCTTAAGCCATCCAACATAGAAGAAGAACTGAAGCAGTGTGAAAACAGGGACCCACAGATCCAGGTCATGTCCTTTATAACCCTGGGCTGGGTCAAGGAACTGCCGCCCAATGAGACAAGAAACGAAGAAACTGTACACAGCAATAGTAACCACCTGTCATGGGCAGGACAAGAAGCAGAGAAACAGGCCGATGTATTAGACACAGAATCTCAAAGCCCCGGTTTCTTGACCTTACTTAGATCATATGGATTAACCACTCAGGCTCTCTCTGTTCCTCTATGATTGGGCCCCTAATAATTATTGGTTGCTAAGGAATAATAGTGGAAGAGCTTCTAATGCATGTTTATATGGGTAATGATAAATATATTAATACTTATAGATACATACACGAGATCACAGCCTTTCAGTTTTGATTAATAAATAAGAAACAGTGCACCCCTTCTATGCTTTCTTCCTGACTTGCATTAGAACCATGACTCCCTACCCAAAAATGTTCCAAGAGCTGAACCAATGCATGTTGATCTCTTCTTAGTATGCTGTCCTATGGCCTTCCAACATCCTCTGGGAGGCCATAGGATTCTTCCGAGTCCCAGTGACCTCAGAGCTGGGATTTCAAATGCCAGGACTCCACCCTGCCCCTTCATAGCCAGCACGAAAAGAAGCATGCACACTGCTCCCTCAAGATCTCATCTGGGCCTCAGAGAGAGAAAAGAGGTATGCTTGGGCATCAGGAAGGGAAGCCTTACTCCAATTTCAGTCAGCCCTGCATCTTCCTTTCCTCCTCACTCCTGGTACTAAATTGACACAGTCAAAAATGGCTGTCCGGAGAAAACGCCCAGCACAAAGTGTGCCAGGCTCAGGATACAGCAAGTGTCCAAGTTCAGAGGTTTACATACATTGAGGCAATGGACACAGGATTACAATCTCCATCGACCTAGTTGGGTATAGAAAAAGGCACTCAGTGTGTTGAGGGTATTTAATTTACCTCAAGTGGTCCAAACAACATTCTGTGTTAGTAATTTGAAGCAAATGACTAAAGGGTGGCAGCCATTTGGGATTATGCTAAAGCAGCAGTGGGGGAAAAGGTAGCCCTCCAGATGTTGTCAACCTCTGACTCGCCAGCACAGCCAATGGTGAGGGAGCATGGGAGTTGCAGCTCAGCAAAATCTGAAGGGTCCCACATTCCCCATCTTGCACCCAAAGCATGAGCTCTTCAACTGCTGTTTAGAACTGTGGTAGACACAAGGCAGCTCTCCAAAAGCCTGAGACTTCCTCTTCCAGAAGGCCCTCTAGGTATGACTTGATCTCTGGCAGACACACTAATGTGCCAGTGACCTCAGCCACCGCAGAGCTTCGGTGATAGCAATGTTTGTTTGTTTGTTTGTTTGTTTATTTAAAGCATTTTTATGCCGCCCCCTTTGCAACAAGCCTCTGGGCGGCTTACAACACAAATAAACAAATATTGAATAAAGTTTAAAAATCTGGATACTTCTCGGCAGGTGTATAATAAATAAATAACAACAACAATTAACAGTTAAAATATCGTTTAAATAAAAAGGTCTTGGCCTGGTGCCGAAAAACAAATAACGACGGTGCCAGGCGGACCGCTCTGGAGAGCGCATTCCATTGGTAGGGCATCACCGCAGAGAAGGCCCTCCTTCGGGTACTCGCCCTCCTAATATCTTTCATGGAGGGCTCCTGGAGAAGGGCCTCCGCCGCCCGATCTCAGGGGGCAGGAGGGCATATATGGACGCAAGCGCTCTTTTAGATAACCAGGCACCAAGCCATTAAGGGCTTTATAGGTGATAACCAACACCTTGAATATTATCCAAGAGCTTAGTTTCCTGGCACAGAATGTGAGATGTGATTGTGGGTTCATTATCATGGTAGCTGCAAGTTTCATGTAAATAAATTTAAACTGTTCAAATGCTGTCCACTTCATTTCATGGCCAGCTTCAACTATTTGCTTGCTTGCTTTAAAATCGTATGCTACCTTTTAAAGCCTAAGGCTCCTCATATCAAAACCTTGCAATAATGCTACACCCATTTTTATACATCAGGGGAACATCCAACATGAAACAGCAGCAGTTAAACACAATACAGAGAATCATATATATTAATTAAAAGCAGCTTGAAATAAAAAGGCCTTTAAGGTCTGCTTATAATTCAGTAGAGTATGGGCCATACCTCCCACCCCAAGAGTTGAATTTCACAGATAAAGGGTTACTACACAAAAGGCCCTGTCTCTAGTAACTACTAATCTGGGAGCCAGTGGAGTGGTTGGAGAGTTGAACTGGGGTTCAGGAGATCCTAGTCCTGGCTTATCCACAAAGCTCACTGGTGGACTTGAAGCCAGTCACTGACTCTCAGCCTAAGCTACTTCAGTGGGTTGTTGTAAGAATGAAATTAAGAGAAAGAAGAGGATTAATGTAGGTGCTGGGGCATAAATACAGTTCATAAATAGTCTGATAGATTTCTTCTGATTTCTACCCTATGCACAATTATGTGTTTAGAAAGAATAGTTTCAGAGTGCTTAACCCATCTCTCACCTACTGATTTTTTTTCCTGCAAATGCATCCCCTGTCTTTAATAAACAATTTTATCCCCAAATGGACTCTGAACCCCAAGTTGGCCTGATGAGGAAGTGGTGGGGCATTTACATAAGACCAATTTTGGGTGAAACGGGGTTAAAACACCCCTCCCATCCATCCAGTTGCAAGCATCCCCTTCCCTAATTTTTTCACGTAATGGGCTGGGGAGCAGTTGCAGTATCTAGAAGCCCTGGGAAACAAGAAAAAGGACAAAATGGTTCAGCAGAAGTTTCCACACAGCTTTCCATCAGGCCAGGCTGTCTGGGGAGAACACAGAAATCAGAAGGTGGTCACAGCCCCGTTCTCAAGTGGAGCACGTCGAGCTTGCCATGTGCTTCGGGTCCTTCACTCACCTGTGTGTAGACCAGTGGGACACTGATCCAGTCATAGTGGTAGAGCATGCTGCACTTCCCCCGGAAGAGATTCAGCTCCTGAGGTGGGAGAGAATAGCCACTGCTAAGCAGGTGCTACGCAAAAGAACCTGCATCTGGCTAAAGTTTTTGAGACCAGTTTTCACAGAGGACACAGACGGAGGTTTATCTGCTCCAGGGAAATGGTGTTCAGTCTACTTGATCCCTCCAAAGGATCAAGTTCATAGGTTTGAGGCACTTTTAGATCCATGTTTACTACTGGATCTACATCCTTTCTCTTGAGGGGCTTTCTAGTCCAAGTCCAGGATAAAAAGAAAGAAAAACCACTGGAGCCAGGACAGGAGATGCCCAGAAATTCCAAGCTGCACTTCGCATCTGGAGAGCAGGCTGAGTAGACAAGCAATCTTCCCCCACTATGGTGAGCTACACTGCATTTCTGTGTACAGCAAGTTATAGCGATTCTTCCTGAATGCTACATTTTATGCACAGTGATGTCCTCTTTTGTGGTGATGCATTGGTGGTGATGAAGATGAGCCCTCTTCTTTGGAGATGTGTAAATGGCCATCTAAGTGGGCTTCAGGCCTGGTTTTGCTTTCACATTCTTCCCAAAAGTTCAGGGAAGGGACCCTATTGATTCTCCTGGACCCCTCGGCAGCTTTTGCTTCCACTGGCCATGATATCCTTTGTGTAGACTCTCAGAGGGTGTTTGTGTGGTTCTGCACATACTTGCAGGGCCAGTTCCAGGAGGTAGTGCTGGGTGACTGTGGCTTTGTCCCATGACTGTGGGATCTTTACAAGAACCCATTCTGTCCCCCATGCTGTTCAACATGGCAGAGCAGCTTTCCTCAAACCGATGGCCTCAAGATATTTGGGACACTTTTCCCGTCATTGTTGAGCATTGGCTATGCTGGCTGGGGCTGATCCAGTAGTCCAAAACATCTGGAAGGCACCATGTCAGGGAACACTGAGTTATATAAAGCCACAGGGAGAAGTCATCTGAGGATCTGGGGTGAGGCTCAGTCTGTATGCAGACAATGCCCAACTCTGTTTCTCATTTTCCTCTGAGTCAGTAAGGTGGTAAAAGAACTGAACTGATGTCTGGCATTTACTGACATGAACCAATACACTGAAATATAATCCACAAAAGACGGCAATGGGAGGTTTATCTGCTCCAGGGAAATGGTGTTCAGTCTACTTGATCCCTCCAAAGGATCAAGTTCATAGGTTTGAGGCACTTTTAGATCCATGTTTACTACTGGATCAAGCACCTTTGTTCAGCTCAGGCTGGTGAACCAGCTGCATCCTTTCCGGGACAGTGAGAGACTGGCATGGTTTGTTTTCTTGGGCCCTGGTTGTGTTTCCTTGCACCTTCAGCCACTCCTTCCTGCATCCCAAAGCGATTTGTAGCACTGTAGAACTGGCATGTCAAGAGGCTGTGCTGGGTTTAAAAAAAATGTTTCTCCCAGCTGTCCTGTAGCCTGGCAAAACAACTGAGACCAGCCCATGATTGTGGGTTTGCCCATAACAACCATGCATGGCTTAAACCCCTTACAGAACGGAACCCAAAAGCAAGCTATGTCTTCTCTTCACGGGTTGTCTGTGGTTAACAACTTGTAGTTCTGGATTCACATATAATGAGAGTCTTAATGAAACAAGTCCTAGTTAATTAAACTATGGGTTGTCATTATGTGTGAATCATTACATTGTTTTTTGCCTTCATTGTGTGGGTGGGAGAGTGAGGGGTTCAGGGGATTTGAAGAGGGATTCCCACTTCATTAAACTGATCTAGTAAATACGAGATATTCCCCACAAGTAGTTTCTGGGAGGGGAAAGAGGATCCCCCTGTCCTATAGTTACAGCTCTCTTCAGCTTTTGTGTGCCTTGTGCTGTGCTTTGAGGACGAACATACTTAGGATCATGTTAGTTCAATGGTGTGAGATCAAACATGACTTGATTAACAAAGGAAGGAACAGCACTGCAGACCTTGTTCCTAACAGGACAATGTGAACATTGAATACCACACTCCCTTGAAAAACTAAAGGAATAACCAAAAATACGCAGAAGGAAGAGGAAGGGTGGGGAGGGAGAAGAGAAAGCGAAACCACATTTGATCATGCAAGATCCCACCTGGCCGCCACTGCTGTGGACAGGATATAGTGAACTGACGGGGGCAGGGGGACCTTTAAAAAATAGAAATCTATTTACTGTGTGGATCATAATTCCCAAAACCCTTAGCAACAAAATCAGGAAAACAACCAGCAGTGCCAGCCAGAAGTCTTATGTCTGGAAGCACCCTAACTGGGACTAGGTGTTGGGATCACAGAACACCAGTGTTTCTCTGTCCATTTCAAGGCACAGTACAAGGTTTTGGTATTGATCTTCAAAACCCGGCATGGCTTGGGACTGGAAGGAAAGCCTGCTCCCACATTCAGCTGCTCGGCTGCTGAGCATCTCTTCCAGATGTACTTGTCACCTCAGGTGGGCAGAAAGTGTCCCTTCAGTAGTTCAAAGCCATCTGAGCAATTCTCCCCCCAAGACAGGTTCACCTAAATAGCAGAGACCTCTTAGGCTCAAGTCAGATTTCCCACTATTTTAATTTACTGCTGCTCTTATCTTTTTCTATCCCCTGCTTTTATTCATATTTTATGTCATTTTATAGCTATGTAACTTATCGACAGCTGCCCTGGATACCAGCTGGTTGCATGAACAAGCAGCATTTCTGGGAACCTGAGAATGCTAAAAGCGAAGCCCCCTCTGCAGGTTCATACCCATTAACTTGTCATGGCTTCCCTACAGAATCCTAGGAGTCGCAGCCTCTTGAGGACACCCCACCAGAACTCCAGCTCCCATCATTTCACAGGGAGGAAAGAACACTATTAAACCAGTCTGAGCCTATAGTCCAAGCAAAAGAATTCGCAACTGCACCTCCATCAGCAGCTTCAGAGCAGAGTTATCCCGTATGCGGCCTTCTTTGCGTGCCTGTGCAGCTAAGTTGGTAAACCAAACGCAGGGGATCCAGTATCTGTTGTAGGAAGTGTTAAAGTTCTCGAATTTCTTGCGCTCCTCCCGGGTCATGAAACCTGAAAGCGGAGACGGCGAAATGGCTGTGACGTACAGCCGCCCTGAGGCAGCTGGCATTTTCTTCTACTAGGTCCAGTCTTACATTCTCGTTACATTTACCCAAAATGACTGTGGCGTACCCAGAACACCTTTCCTCAAGCTGGCATCCTCCAGATGTGTTGGGTCGTACTCCAATAGCCATCGTTCTGGCCGAGGCTGTTGGGGATGGCAATCCAACACATCTGGAGGGAGGCAGCTTGAGGAAGGCTGTGCTAGATTGCCACCTTTGCTCAGTGGGAGGAAAACCGTCCGTGCCTTGCACTCACCTGCCTCCACGACATGGTCCATGGTGGGGAAGCGCTTGAAGACCGCGGTGCTGACCGAGCGAAGGATCAGCACAGCGGAAAGGCTGCAGTAGCGCATGAGCGTCCGTCGGTAAAGCCGCCCCTTCTCGTCAGTCCCGTGCACATTCCCAGAGATGGCGCACATCAGGCGGTCCGGCATTGGCATGCTGGTGTACTGGCTCCACCAGCGGTTCACCACCAGCGTCACGTAGAAGCCTGAATGAGCCCAGGAGACGGGAGGGTTACATCGGCACGCGGTCCCCATCCCTCCGTTAGGCCGTCTTGCTCACAGTGTAAGCCTGAAGGCATAACTGGAACCAGGGCCAAGGGTTAGAACATGTTCGGAAAGCAATTTCAGTCCTGGAAACACACGGTTGCAAAAATGAAGGGCCTGCAACAGAATGGTGCAGTACGGATGGTTTCTGTTCAGTTTTTCAGCCACTCCATTTCCTTCCCCCTCCACAATGATGTTCCACCCCCCACCCCCCATCAGCCACTGAACATACTAGGCCCTCATTGGGCAGTTAGGCATCCCTCCAAATCAACTTTTTTGGTGGGTCGCTTCAGCAAGTCTTCTGATATCTCCCTTTTTTGAACGAATGATGCCATTTTGGCTACCAAAGCTCAGAGAGCCGGGTCCACTATTAAGATATGCAATATTTTTCTGAGCATTTGCAGAGTGCCTCCCCCTCATTTTTGCACACACTTAATCAAAACCTGTATGTTTGGGTCAGGGAGACAGGGCTTCCTGGGCTGGTTGGCTCACTTTTGGGAAGGTTAGAGCCCTAGCAACCCTTTCCATGAGCACTGGCATACACAGGTGCTCCAGGTGCTACCCATTTTCCAGCTGGAACTATTAAGAGTCCATAGCATCTTCTATTGTGCCATTGCCTTAAGAGATTAGGTAAGTCAAAAGCAAATCCGGACCAGGAGCATTTCTTGCTACTGAGCTTTACAAGATTACCTTGCATTGCCCTCCAACTGAGCAGCAAAGGACAAGCAAGACCTTGGATTAGATATCTCAGATGAAGAGACCACTCCAGCAACCAAGGGGCTGCGATGGGAAAAACATACAGCCACACAGCACGAGGGCTGCAGATTCAAATGTCTCACCCAGGACAAAGGAGACTGGGATGAGGTTGGCATAGTTGTCGCAGTAGATGACCACCTTTTCGAAGATTCGTTTCCGATCCTCAGTCAAGACAAAGCTAGAGGTGGGGAGAAGAAGAAGAAGCAAGATTGAGGAGGAGGAGGAGGAGGTTAATTTGGCACAGGCTGGCAGCCATGGCTGCAACAATATCCGTCTGTTTGCATTCTTGCAAGGGGAGAGCCCAGTGCAGTCTGAAAGGCAAGTGTGGGCTGGCCATTGGAAGCAAAGGCTGCTTTAAACAATACCGTGAAACGGGAGAGCAGTCTTGGAGCGCCTCCACGCATCAGAGCAGCCTTCTTGAACCTGGCCACCTCTAGATGTGTTGGAGAACAACCGCAGAATGGCTGGGGGATTCTGGGAGTTATAGTTCAACACTTTATGGTGGGGGGAGGGGGCAGGACCACATTGGGAAAGGCTGCATCCAAGTGCCAGAAACAGCCTAATGCTGGTAGCTGAGGTCGGCCGTGCATACACTACAAAGAGCTAGATGGAGTCTTGCAGAGGGATGGGTGTGTATTCCACCCACTTGTCTGTTAGAAGCGAGTTGTGTACATAACAAGACGCTTGGCAACCTGGGAGCTCATCTGAGGGCAATTCAGAGGTGCTCATCTTGGGAAAGCCTTCTCAGTCATCAGGAGAGCAAAGTACACACCATTATGTAAAAAGGTGCTTCTAGGTAGAGGACTCCTACTAGTGCTAGTAATTCAAAGGCATCAGGTCATTATTGCATCTTTTTAAAGCAGGTTTTCTGCAATAAGAAGAAGATGGAAGAAGAAATGAAGAAACCTGAAACCTGGGAGGGCTACAGATTCTGCAAGTGAGGCAGGGTAATTGCATGGATTTTCTACAGTATAAAAAAGATGGAAGAAGCAGTGGAGAACACCGCTGCAAGTGGAAGAAGATGATGGCCAGTCCCCCATAAAATGCAAATTAGGCAGGGTAACTACACACAACCTTGCCTAGAAGTACCCAGAACCGCAGTAAGTCCTGCATTGGTCACCATCATGTTCTGGAGTTAAAAACTGGGCCAAAGCAACTTGAACCCCGGGCGGAGAAACAAGGAGGATCTGTCCTCATGATGACTTGCATTCCTCTGGTCCAGGTTCTAACGTGGCACAGCTGAACAGAGAGTAGGCGTACACGTGTGCACACAGGGCTCCCCTGGGTGGAGGCAACGGCGTGTGTGTGCATGCGCACTTTCGACCCCATTCACTTAAACAGGTTCTGACTGCTGCTGCTTATGTCAAGGGTGCCCAGAAACAAGGTAATTACAGCTGTTGTGAAAGGGGGTGAGGTTGGGCGATGCCAGGTTTATACACACCCTCCCCATCACACGCCGCTGTATTGTGTTACAGTCAGAACTGTTTTGAACACAGTTGTGCCCTGGGCTGTGCAAAAGCTTCCTGATTCAGAGACATCCGAAGGCATCAACACCTTTGGTTAAGTCCAGAATACTACAAGTGGATGTCCACCCTGCCCTCACCCCGACATCCTCACAAGTGGGATCTGGAGTGTCTCACAACCCTCCAGAGAAGGTTGGGGGCGGGAGGGGGACAAATGCAGCTGCAAGGGAGTCGGGATATTCAGTCTGTCAGCAAAGCTGGCTCTGCCAGCGGAATGATGCCGTTAGAGCGACTCACTTTCCTGAAGGAACAAAGCCTCTCTCGCCATTAAGAGAAAGCTGCTCCCACTCTGGGGAAATGCCACTGCCTGGTGTTTGGATCTAGGTATCAGAAGGTTAGGAAAAGAAGGTCATGAGCCCTGAATAGTGGGGGGGGGGGCAAGGTAACAGAGAGCAGGTGTGCCCTTCTTTTCCACTTGGGCCATTCTGGGATACCTGGACCTCCCCCCGCACCAGAAGGACAAGAAGGTGTTCCTCCTGCCCTTATTTACCGATAGGTGAGGCTGAGTCCCAGGTAGGAAGCTGAGAAGACCAGGAACTCCTTGTACAGCAGCTTGTAGATACTTCCACGCCAGAGGCTCAACAGCTTGTAGAAGCCACCAAAGCGGGCATTAGCCACTCGGGCTGTGTACGTGACCGTCATGGCCCGATGGAGGTGGCTCGGTGGTCTGCAGTGCAGGGAGAAGCAAAATTAGGTCTCCAGAATGGTGAGCATCTCACAACAGGCCAGCGCAGCCAAGGGCTGCTGGTGGGGTGGAGGATCTCGTCCTCCGTACCATGACATCCCCTGCTTTAGGCTGCTGGGGCCAGATGGACAGCTCCCTCTTCTAGAAAATTTCTATGCCGCCCCATTCGCCGAAGCCTCGGGGCGGCTCACAAACATTTTGGGCCAGTTCAAGCATGCAAGTAAGCACTTGCCTTGAGTATGACATTAAAACATTAAAAGTAATTCATTAACATTTTACACATAAAAAATGCACACAGTTGAAGCTCAATTTTTGTACTGTTTTCTAAAAAGGGGATGATGAACCCCTGACAGTCCCTCCCATATTCTGCTTGGGTATTTTGACGGTGCCGTCACTGGCTGTCAAAGGAGAGATCATCGAAAGCAAGCAGCAAAGGAGAACAAAATAATCGAAATGGAGGGAAGGCCCAGTGAGTAGAAAAGGGCTTGTGATCTTAGTGGGGAGGGAAACCTAGCTGGGTCCTGCTGCAGAGGAGGAAGGAGTGGCCGCCAACCCACAGTAAGCCTGGCCGTTTGTCAGGAGCCGCACGGGTGGCCTAAAGTGCTTTCCGCAGGGGTGGCTTGTTTGTTTCAAACAAGCGGGTTGTTCCAGAAATTGTTGTTGCTACTATGGGCTGTTGTGTCATCTGAACCTGGGCAACCAACCCAACAGTGGGTACCGGCAAGCAGTGAGTGACCCATTCGGTTAGAGTGGCCAAAAAATCTTTGCTACTCTTGCCAAGCTCTCCCAGGCCACCCTGCCCCCCATTTGAGGTGACTGTCATTGGCTTGTGCCCCACGAGGCTTGTAAGTTGCTTTTCACTTGCCACAGCTTTTCCCCCTTTATGGCAGAAAAGAATGCACTGAAGGGACTGTCACTGGTTGGCCACTTTTTTGTTATTTTTAGCTCCAATTGTGCACACATTTTTAAAATCTGTATTTGAATTTGTTTTTGCCAAATTTGCGCAGCTGCTCCGGTACACAGTTCCAAAAATGAGAAGTCTTAACTGTGCAGTATTCCCAGTGCCTGCTGCCAAAGTACAGCAGGTACCAACCCTGGCCATTGACCCAGAAAAGCTGCAAGGAGGTCAGCTAAGCTTTGGCTTTACTTTTCCCAACAGCAGTCAAAGGAGAGCGTGACTCCAAGTGACTTTGGCTCATGAAAAGGGGTGGCTCGTAAAAGGGGTGGCCCTTTGTGGTAAGAGTCTGTATCCCTGGAGCTGACTCTTCTCAGTGTTCTGCGTCTTTTTCATGATTCCCTGTAACTCTAGGTGCTCAGAAGGTGTGGGTTACCCTCTTTTACAGCAGCATCCTTTTAAAACCTTTTTTTTGACAGCGTTAATACAAGTCGTCGTTTTTTTCACAGGGATCTATGTGGGTCTCTCATTCCCAAGAAAAAGTGGTACAAGTGGAAGAGTCTAACAGTGTCGGAAGTGTTTAACAATGTTATCACGAGTGCAAAATCAGATGTGACCAAAGAACAAGGAACCAAATATACATACACACAACTCCCTTGGCTCTTTATACAGAGGATTTATATGATACGAGGTTCAGCTAGGGATCAGTATTACTCTAACAGCAACTCAAAATAATATGATGGCATGGTGTGTGCAAAGCACAGTTTCCAGTACTTTGCTTGCAAAAATCGATGGCTGAGAGCAGGAAGCAACGCAGCCACACACGTGGCAGAAAATGATGTGGCGCTTCGCGCAGCAGTACAACTATCCCTTGTTTGGAATATAACGACTTTGCCAATCCCTCAGCCCTTCCTTTCAGGCAAGCGGGATCAAGCTGGGGGCTGATCAGTGGTGGATCAGTGCACAGAATCCTTTGCCCAGATCCCAACATCTTGACCGGCTCGCACCAACAGCAGCCCGGCAGCCACTGCAGCAGTGATCAGTTTTGAAGGACAGAGACTCCTCACGGCATTCCCCATAGCCCTGCTCCCAATGAGAGATGCACACAATGGAGCTGATTCATATCAACGAACCAGTTCTAGCAGGTTTTTTTTTAATTTCATCCTCTTTGTAAAGCAAAGCGTCTCAATTGTCCATTCAAGACAAGCCACCCCAGAGTGCTTTGGATTACAATAGGAACAATATATTGCAGTTGGGAAAATTGTGTCCCCACCCTCCCTCCTGTGAGATTGCAGCTAAGCTCAGAGGGAACAGGGAATCCTGAGGAGCGTGGTAGATAATGTCAGTTTTCCTGTTAATTAAAAAATGCCGGTGCTGTGTCTCTGTGAACCCAGCTCCTCTACATCTGATGAAATAATATGCACTAGTCTACAGACTATTATCTTCTGTGAATCCTTTGGGTCATAAGAGAACCAAAAGCTGTACTGACCATAAGAAATATTTCCTAATCCATACAGTATAATTGATTGTTTTATTAGGCCCAGGGAAACATTGCAGAAACAGGCAAGCTTTTGAGATTTTTGGGTCATTTTATCACTCTAGGCTGCTTGGGTTTCGACTCATTCTGAACGGTAATGGAAACTTGAGAGGCTGGTATGCTAGCGGCATGGCCCTTTTGCTTCTACTAGTCCAGAGCCGATCCTCTTTTTGCACAACAGTCCACCCAGCTGTTAAGGCTTTTCCAGAGGTCCCTTCAAGAAGGTCTGACAGGTCCCGCTCCAGGGAGGAGGGGATGACTTGATCACTCCCTACCTGTCTGGCAGGTGGGGGCCAGGCATGGCCTTTGGTTAACACTTTGCAAATCTGGGACATTCCACGGAAAGATTCTTTTCTCCTGATTGTTTTTCCAAGGGTAATTGAGACACCAGATCCCCCACAGGCAGGTCTGCAATCAAAGCCTCTTGGCTTGACAATGGTAGGGCAGGCCTTTGAAGGAGGCCCTCTTCCCAGGCTGTCTGAAGGAGCTCACTCTTTCATTAATGAGTAATGTGAGGGGGGGGGCACCTTTCCCTCCACCCAAGATCTAAAGCTGGCTGCTGAATGAGCCAACCACTCACTCAACAAATCCCCAAAGATCCTGTTTGTCTTTCCTTTCAAAGCAAGAAACAGAAGCAAAAAGGAGAGGGGGAAGGAAACATACCTATGTGTGGGTGGAAAGCATCTTCGAGCCAAAACATGGTTTTTAGATTAGATGATTTTTTAACTACTTGGAACCTGAGTGGAGTTGATAGCATCCTGACCAGCAGGTTTGCTCAGCAAGTAATTGTGCTAGAACCCCAGAAAATGAACTTTCTCGGGGTCAGAGATTCCAGGCAAACTTAGAGACTGGGATCAAACTGAAATCAACCTGTCCACTGTGGGTAAGAGGAAGCATCCTAGGATAGGAACTCTGGAAGGACGGGCAATTCAGATGCTCAAAAAGACAGTGATTACATGTGCAATAATTTAAAAGAAATCCACAAGTACAGGATCTTGTTAAGGATCTACAGGCATTCCTGACTCTCCAAAACAAGGAGTAGAGAACCTCATCCCTCATCTTTAAAAAATAAAAGGAAGAAAAGTGAGAAAAAAATTGGAAACATTTTCTAGTTTCAATCCTATTCAGGGTTTAGCTAAAAATAGTTCACTACTGATATTATAGTTCTTACATTGCATACATACAAGCACCAAAAAGATTCCAGCTTAAGATTGTATCCAATGGCTGCAGAGCAGATATCTCAATACACTAAAAATGTCCTTCATTTATTCTGGAGATTTATGCCCCCACTTTCTGTCTCAAAAGAAAAAAGAAAAAGCACCCTTGTCACACCTTGAAAACCAGCCAGTCGATTATGGATAAGCTTTATTGTGTTTTCTGTAACAGACCTGACCCAGTTTCACCTCCGAGAACTGTCTCAGGAGAGACAGTAACAGCACCTTACACCAATCCAATACAGTAATTCTGATTATGCATGCCTATGGTGCACAAAACTGAGTAAATAAAGAAAAAAGATTAAATATACAATCGTGTTAGTCCTGTACAGGAACGGACCATGAAGATTCGTGCACACTTCCAGCCGCTCATCCCTGGTTTCTAGTATGGGCAATTTTAAAAGTCTGTTTTCATTCCAGTAGCTTTACAGCCCTTAATGAGGTGGTGCCTGTCCCGTTCTTCAGATGAAAATTAGCATTGTATTTTTGCACATCTCACAGGTCACTATAATTTTTCTGAATTGTGAACCAAGGCTGAAAGACCACTCAGGACTATCCAGTAAGACCAGTGATAAGCTGAGCTCTCGATCCAAAATTCTGCTCAGTGGTCTGTAGCAATACTAATGTCTACAATTCCAGGACATTCACAAGGAAAAAAAAATCCCTGGTTTTGAAGCTTCGATCACATACTGCCAAAGGATGAGCAGGTAAATATTTGCATCCCTCTGTATGCCTGCATGCAGACAAACTGCACCTTACATGTACTGCCAATCTCTGGAAAGGAGGATTTCTACTTCTTTCAACAGAATACAGAAGGAATTAAAGAAGCCATAATTTTGCAGTGATGTGCATAGGTACCAAGCCTCCACCAGCAGAATGGAAACGGATCGAACCAAGACACACAACAAGCCCTAAAGCAACAAATTTCGCACTAACCTGTGCAAGAGGTTATCAGTTGTGCTAACTTCACATTCAGTTCAGGACAACTGCAACAGCACCGGCAGAGAGGTCCAAAGAACACATACCTCCTCGAAAATTATTCCCAAATCCAAACTCCACCTGGGAAGCAACTTTTAAAGATAAGATCCAAAAAAAAAAAAAAAAGGGGGCAGAAAGAAAGCTGCTCAGACAGCCCTTACAGGTTTTGACATACCGATGAGCCTAGCCCAGAGCATCCTGTGCTGACCTTTTACACTTCTCACAGAGGTAAAGCTTTCTGGCTGCTTGGATCACAACCTGCGGGGAGGGGCTGGGCTGGGCAGAGGAGCCTACAAAGATCCAAGCAGCAGCGCTGAGGATGCACTGCGATTTCCCTCCCCCTTGTAAATAAGGGCGGGGGGGGGGGGAGAAAGAGAACAAATTCAGGATGGGCACCCATAGGACATGAGATGAAATAGAAAAGCCCCCAGGAAGTGATGGGAATAAGCTAAACAGAAGAAAGTCAAGCAGGGGCTAAGTGTCAAGGTAAAAGCAAATACAAATGAAAAGCAGTCAGAAAGGAGAGGTCTGGAGCTCCCATGTAGGGTTGTAGCCCAGCCACCTGCCTGTCTACCCAGAAGGAAGTCCTGTTGAGATCATCGAGACTTACTCTCCCATACAGACTGATGCACGTGATAAAGTGGGCAGGGTCCATGAGAAGTGACTGCCTTAGCCTTTAAGGTGCCACAGGAGTCAACAGACTAACCGTGTCTCCCCTCAGGAAATCTCCCAAGCTGGAATAGGGTTGCAGCCTTAATGAGGGAACTGAGTCTGGGAGCCCCACCCAACTCCTGTGAAGAAAGAGCATTACTCAGGAGGGGCTGGGAGGTTTGGGGGTGGGGGGTGGGATTTAGAGAAGCAGAAAGAGTGTGCCACAGATGTGGGAGGTTCATTCCCAGCTCTGGTAATTCATTTAGTTCTGAGGTTTCAATCTTAATTTGCTTGGCATATTCCGTTTCAACAGTTATTCCATTTAGTGCATGTTTTAAGGCCGCTTTTCTGAACAGAGTTTTCTAGGCATCATCTTCTAATGTAAAATAAGAGCATCATGACTGAAGAATCAAATCATGCTAAAGTAGGAATCAATTGTTTTTTATGTCTGTGCCAACACAAAAACAAACCTTGAAACAGTCTCAAGGACAGAGCAACACAGAAACAGAACGGCAAAAAGTCGAAATTAAGAATTATGCCACCCTAAAAGCTCAACAATGCAAAACAGTTTTAACTGGTCAGAACACCTGTAAGGTAGTGATCAAATATTTGCCTGGATGGGGGCAAGAGAAGACCACCAAAGTGAGTGTGCTGCTGAAAAGCCCCCATCCCTTGCCACCCCCAGCTGTTGGTGGGACATGGAACAAGGTCTCTACCAAAGATCTCCATGAACTGGGAGTTTTATGCGGGAGAAAGCAGTTCTTTGACTACCCTGCTCCCTAACTGCAAAACTACCAGCATCTGCATTGTGTTCATAAAGAAACCAAAGTAGAGAAGATCCAGAAGTTAAGAGTTCAGTTGAAGAGGCATGGAGCCAGTTGTCAGCATGAGCATCACAGGCCTGATTATTGCTTGGATTTCCAGCCTCCCCTCTTCCTAGGGCTTAGCATGCTTACATTCTTAGAACACATACATACTACCCAAGACAGAATTCTGTGTTCAAGGCTCAGCCTAGGAAGTGCAACCTGATGATGAGATGGGCTCATGGATTTCCTACGTGTAGGAGCTGGATCTCTTCTTTCTGCCCAGCTTTTTATTCTGTGTGGTCTTACATTCTCTCCAAAATCCTGTACCAACTCCCTATCCTGTCTTTTTCACCTTGTGTTCTAGAAGCCTCCCTTGTAACTTTGTTTAAGCCATATAAACCTCCTCTCCTCTGGAAACCTGATGCAGCTGATCTCCCCATTTGCCCTTGTTCTTTTGCAGTGTTTGAGAAGTCAATACCCGCAGGGTTTTTTTTTCTGGAACAGGGAAGAGCCAAGCAAGTAGTCCAGCTTTGGAGAAAACTAGTTCAAAGAAGGAAAGAAAATTAAAAAAGAAATTGGTTGGTGCTACTTATCTTCTTCTGCTGTTGTTTTTAATGTATTTATTTGTTTGCTTGGTTTTAACTGTATATTGTTATTTATTTATTTATTTATTTTTCGGTTTATATCCTGCCTTTTTCCTACAAAGGGCTCAAGGCAGCTTACATCATTCTCCTCCGCCATCTTATCCCCACAACAACAACCCTGTGAGGTAGGTTGGGCTGAGAGTCTGTGACTGGCCCAAAGTCACCCAGTTGGCTCCATGGCTGGGTGGGGACTAGAACCCAGATTGTCTGAGTCCCAGTCCCAGGCTCTTAACCACTGCACCACACTGGTTTTTGAGATTTTACTGTTCGCCTACCATGAGCATCATTTTGGAGATGGAAAGGCAAGATAAGAAACAGTGATACCAGTAAAGGGATCCATTCTCTCCAATCGAAATGGAAAGACTACCAGTTCTATATGTGTATGCATGTAAAAGCCATATATATATTTATATTGTGTGTGTGTGTGTGTGTGTGTGTAAGCCATCAACTTTGGCATTCTGTTCTCAACTCCAGAAAGACAGATGTGTTGTTGAATGAGGGAACATTGGCAGAGGGAACACTAGTTACTGGGGAACATGGGAAAGAGAGTGCTGTTGCACCACTGTCCCAGTTGTGGGTTTTCTGAGGGGGCTGGTTGGCTGCAGTAGAGCTAGATGGACCCTTGGTTTGCCGCAGCCTGGCTTTCCGCATGCTCTTAGAAGGAAGCCATACTTCCTGTACACCTTAGGCTTGTCCCTAACAACTCTATGCCTTGGTGCTTCGTGTGCAAGCGGCTGTGTGAACCGCACTTCTTACATCTTTGTGGCTGGCTGAGCCCTTCCCAGCTGAGACCAATGAGCCGGCCATGAGAGCCGGCCAGCCATCTGTTTAGGTGACAAAGGGCTGCCCAAACAGGCTGCCTGCAAACGGTCCCGCTGAGAAGCAGAGTGCTGGGGTGAGGCTTTTGTAGCAGGGGCAAATGACAAGGCAAAGCCCAACCCTCTACTTTGGAAGAGGCTCCCACACATTTGGTTTCCTGGCTGGCAGGACAGCATAAGGCTGGTACCGACTAGGACTGGGTGACCGGAGCAAATCTCTGCAATCCTTAGCCCCACCCAGGACTCCAGAGTGGGGACCGGGGACACGCAGGACTCTACCTGCAGCAGGACCGACACCCCCATCCGCAATGGTGCAGCTGAGGCGGCTTCTCCGTTTTTAGTTCCCAAGGGCTCTGAAGTCATTTGCACACACCCCTCTTGGATCCTCCCATCCCTCTGAGATTAGCTGCAATCATTACAGGGGGTAATGAATGGTGTCAAGGACTATATAAGGCTCTCTGTTGTAATGTGTCTTGAGTGGGCAATTAAGGCCCAGCAGCTTTAATTAAAGACCTGCTTCTGGTGGAGGTGAGAACTCCTCGTCCCCCTGGAGGTGTGACTGCACAGACTGCCATGATAAGTGCCTAGACTTCAGAACTGGCCACTTCCCCTTCTCCCCACTATTAGCTCTCCTGGGTGAGGTTGGTGGGATTGCCAGGCCAACGTCACCTGAAGGGTAGCACATTTCTCACTCCTGCCCTAGAGAGTGGCTGTTCCTGACCTTCATGAGCTAGGCAGTCAATATTTCAGTCAGACCCAGAAAATATATTTCACTGTGCTTGACTTAGTAGAGTTTGACTTACTATAATTCCTTGGACTTTGATTAACAAACTCTTTTTGTCTCATGTTGTAGTTCATACATTGGTCATACATTGTCTGTTTAATAAATAATAATGGGCAAAATAATGGGAAGTCTACTTATCAGAGAAGGCCAATTCTGTGTTCTCCTTTGTAGTGCCTGCAACCTGCAGATCTGCTCAGGAAAGTCCCCTGGCCCCGTGCGGCAGAGTTTGAGGGTGTGCAAGGGGGTGTCAGGCTGCAGTGCGAAGGAGGACTCTCTCCTCTTCAAGCTGCGCTGCCAGAAACAGGAACAAGCGCCTCCTTGAATTGCATCCAGTATTTATGGAGTGCTTGAAGGAAAGTGACATGACTCTGCCCAAATGCTTCCAAGTTAATAACATTCTTATCCCTCCTCCATCAATCCTGGATATGGACAATCACTGTTGCACCCATAGTTTAAATGGAGAGCTGAGGCATAGTGCGAATGGCTTGTTCTCAGCAAAACACAATCCTCTGGCTGAATAAGAACATGCATTTACATCCAAAATATTCCATCTTTCCACAACATGTGTTCTACTACAGTCCCTTCCTTTCCAGATATGGCAGTGAAACGACTTCTTTGATTTAGAGCAGTGTGGTCAACTTCTGGCCCTCCAGATGTTTTGGCCTGTAACACCCTTCATCATTTACCGTTTACTCTATTATCTAGTGCCGACAGAAGCTGTGGTCTTTGCGAAGGTGTATGAGTACACCCACCACCCCCAGTGGAGACCTGCAGAGGACTGCCAGAGCACAGTAGCATTAATTCCCTTGCCAACAAGAGCAAGAAAAAACCCAGTCCTTGCCAGCCTCCCTACAGTCCATTTGTGCCGAATGGCCAGAAACTCGCTGAGAGTCGTCATCGGCATGCTGCTGCTCCTGCTTTCAGTCTGTCGCAAAGTGCCACGCTGTTCAACCCGGGTGTACAGTAAACTGAGCAAGGACCTGTTGGTGCCCAGCCCTAGCAGCTGAGTGGAGGCAAACTCCAATAAGTACTTCTCTAAGTGATCAAGCCAGCATGGCAACCCGTACCTCTGAGGTCCAGCATTCAGCTCGGGTTTTAAAAGGGGGGACGTGCACATGGAAGTGCTTGCACTAAATCCATGCATGCGCCTGCTTTCTGTAAACATGATCAATACACTGCAAGATTGCACTGTATCAGGTGAGAACCTGGCAAGGAGGGAGTAGAGGACAAGAAATATGAGAAGGGCGAGACTAAAATGCAGTTATGAGACACAAGAGTGACTGTAACTCTGTACTTCTTTAGGGTGCCAGAAGAACTTTGTTGGTTTCACTTTCTTACCCTCAGAAAGTAGTCTTGTTTGACAGCCAAAGGTACATGCATCCCCGTAGTCTGGTAGTCATAATACAAAATAAAGTGTTAGTCAGTTTGGTGCCTGAGAGGAATTAGAAGGTACTGGGTGGAACTTTAAAGTACCTGAAACCCTTACCACTAAAACAAGTCAAGTGTTTCTTTTCTGCTTGTTTGGTAGAATCCATTACCGGGGCTGCCTTAAGATGCTTCACTGCCTGAGGTGAAGGACGTGAAGACTTCATCTCCCATTCTGCGTGCTAGTGGCTGACTCCCCTTTTGCTTCCAGCAATGGGGCAGCAGAGCTACGGGGCAGCAAGCAAGCTTAAGCAGTGAAGCGCAGGGCAGGTTGAGCTCTCCCCTCCAGCTCGTGGCACATGCTGCCCACCCGTGACAGCTATACCAGAAGCGGCTGCTTCAGTGTGCCTTATGCTAAATCCAGCCCTTCCTGCTGGCCCTGCAAGGCCTGGGGTTGGAGCAGCCCCGGTAGGCCGCCACCATTCCGACCTGTCGCTCGCTCTTCTCGGCTACAGCTTGCAATGAACTCAACGCGCTCGGCTCCTGGCTGCTCCAGCTTGTTAGCCCACGCTCCTTCTGCAGCAAAGCACACTCTGGAATCCGTCTGTTGCTGCTTTGGTGCCAGGGATTTGCACTTGACAGCGTGATGCTGTGTGCCATCAACACCAGCTCCTGCTGAATCCTCACACAACTTGCCTTTGGGCCCGAAGCTAGGTAACAACACAGCACATCAACAGTCTGTGTGCGTACATGGGTGTGTGTAAGTGTATAAAAGTGCCTATGGGTATAGATGCTTATAAATATGCAGAATGTTTGTGTTGATACCGAATCTGAAATACTCCAGCTTGGCAGCTGTCAGAGACAGACTAGAAGGACAATTGGTGTGGCCGAGTTTTCATGTTGTTCATGATGTGCCTTTATCAGCACATTAGTGTACTTTTTCTGAATACAGTTTCAAACGGCAGTTTCAGAACCTCAGACAAACCGATTTTAAATATCAAAATTAAACATTGTATGCAGAAAGCTGACAGGGAGATATATGGTGCACTCAAAGCACAGTGCTGCAGGAGTGTGAATACTGGAGACCAGCCTAAAGACAAAGAAGTGGGTCCTAGATCAAACCAGGTCAGGACTTGCTTTGGAAGCAAAAATTGCAAAGCAGAAGCTGTCATACTTGGGCTCTTCATGAGAAGATCAGAGCTGCTGGAGAAGACAATAGTTCTATGGAAAGTTGAAGGCAGAAGAAGAGGAAGACCAAATATGAGGGACTGATTCTATAAAGGAAGCCACACCCTGGGTGTTTACAAGAGCTGAGCAGGGCTGCCAAGGACAGACCTTTCGGAGGGCACGCACCCATGGGGTTGTCATAAGTTGGTAATGCGTCGATGGAATGTGACAACATGCAGGGAGAGATCTAATGATATTTTCTATGCAGAGTTTGAGTTGCAGCTGTAGATAATTCACTGATGCTAGCTTTTAGCCCTGCTTTTGAAAAATTGGAGTGTCTCTTATAAACATAGTCATCATCTGCAATTATTTTGCTTCTTGTGTTAGGACCATATTTACACCACATGGCTGTTAGTCTCTGAAGTGTTCTGGGATTCCAGCCCATATCCCATGCTTTGAAACATCTAAATGAAACTATTCAGAGACATCAGAAGTGCGAACCAACCCAGTGTCACCAATATGCTGGGTATGCTGCATACTTAAGGCAGCAGTGGAAACCCTGTGCATACAGAGAGCCGTGCTGCATCAGAACAAGAGTCCAACAGCTGCCCGTGGGAAGCCCACGGCTGGACAAGAGCACAACCGTCCGCTCATGTTCCCCAGCAGCTGGTACACAAAAGCTCACTGCCTCAGATGCTGGAGGTAGTACATCGCCTTTGATAACTTTATCACCCATGAACATGCCTAATCCCTCTTTAAAGCCATTTAGGTGGAAGGGCAATGAAAAATCTTGTGGTAGCAAATTCCACCGTCTAACTATGCACTGTGTCAAATGTCTTATCTCCTAGCTGAATCTCTTACCATTCAGCTTTACGAGATGACCCTGTGTTATGAGAGAGAGAGAGAACACTTCTGCTTTCTCCACCACATTCTTCATCTCGTATATGTCTATCATGTCTTCCCAGGTTTACCTTTCTAAGCTAGACAGTCCCAGATGTTGAAATTTCCTCATAAGGAATTGCTTTAGTCCCTTGATCGTTTTTGTTGCCTTTTTCTGCACCTTATCCAGCTTTATAGTATTTTTTTTGGTTCTGGTAGACATGTCTGGCAGCCGTTTTGGGATGAAAGGGAGGAAAACAACACATTAAAGCAAGATAAGACAGAAGCAGGGAACGTTGCTGCTATGAATGGAGATTGTTAACTGATTTTGACACAGTTACACCCTGAAGAATTAGATATGCAGTGTGGTGATATTCCTGGACTCAGCATTATTTGTGGAGGTAGTGAAGAGCTGAGTGGCCTCTCTGGGCTGATTCATCAATTGCAACTTTTATTTGGAAGGAGTGGGCTGGGTATCAATTATATGGGCACTGGTTATGTCCAGATCAGACTACTATAAAATGCTGAGTAGGGCTGCCTTTAAAGACAGACTTGAAATGTCAGCTGTAGGAATGCTTGTAGGGACTATAGAGTTTGAGTCTATTGCAGGAAGGAGTGGGCTACTTTGGGTGGTTCAGGGGACAGTTTCCACAACACGTTCCTTCCTCCCCTTTCCTCAGTCACCCTCCTGCCACTGCTCTGCCGCTGCATCTGATAATGGTAGAACAATCAGCATTTGCCACTGCATTGGGATGGCAAACTGCGACAGAGCTATGCTTGTGCTTTTGACCTTTTTGTACTTTACCACTATTTTTTCCCCCAAGCTTCACAATTCTTGGTTATTTCCCCCAAACATTTGAGCACATGCAAATCTGGGACATTCTGGATTATATGCAATTTTGCAGCTCTTATTCTCCAGTGCAAATGCAGGTGGAAAAATCAAACCTACCTGAAGTTTGAGAAAGGTTAGCTCCAGCCTGGTATTCACAACTCATGATATTCTAACCCTCTTGACTGTTTCAACACTGTGAAGGTATGTATCATGCCTTGGAGAAATATTCATCCCCACCCTTGGCTGTTTCACATTTTGCTGTTACAAGGAATTGAAGCACATTTAAATGGCATTGTTATCAGCTGATGCGTGCAAGATACTCAGCATGGTAAAGGTGAAAAATACCTTACTGCAGCTCAAAATTTTAGCAAGCTAAAAACAAAAGGGAAACCCGGGTAATTGTGGGTTGCATAGATATTCACTCCCAGTCAATAGTTGGCAAAAACACTTTTGCAGAAATTACAAGCTTCAAGGCTGCTGGGTTAAATCACTAACAGCAATGCGCACCTGGATCCTGCCCATTGTTCCTGGCAAAACTGTTTGCCCAAAACTGTTTGCCCAGGAACAGTGCTTGCCCATTGCTCCTGGCAAAACTGTTTGCCCAAAACTGTTTGCCCAGGAACAGTGCTTGCCCATTGCTCCTGGCAAAACTGTTCCGGCTCTTTCTGGACGGATGCAAACTGCTGGGGAACAGCAACTTGAAAGTTTTGCCACAGAATCTTAATTGGATTGAGGTCTGGACCCATTCCAAGGCATTTAGGCTCTTTTTCTGAAACCATTCCATTGTTATTTTGGCTGTGGGTTAGGGTCACTGTCCTATTTATAGGATGGACTAGCATGATGTGTGAATGTGCCATTTGGAATTCAGAACTGCTTAATTTGTACCTAGGTGCACACATAGCACCCAGAGGTCAGAATAACAAAAGGGTAAACAGTTGCTATCATAGCCAGGACAGCCATGTCCTGTATCACGACCAGGGGCTGCCAGAGGTGGCCGAAGGGCCTTGCTTTCACTAGAAGTATTTGTGGCAGAATGGATAGAATGGGATTCCTAGCACAGCTCATGTACCCCCAAACCGACAGTACCCATGTGATTTCAAAATGTTCTTTCAAACCAAAGATGAACCTCCATTCAATTCGCAGTTCATAGAATTGCCCTGAATCCTGACTGATGTTCCAGTCCCTGCCAAGGAAGGGCACTCCCACAGAATGAGGCTGCCCCACCTGCTTCGCCATGGGGATGATGTCCTCAGAGCAGTAACCACCATGCACTGCCACTATTCACCAATTAGTCCACCACTAATTTTGATCTCATTAGACAAGAGATCCTTTCTCCGCCTTACACTGTCTTTCCCTTTTTGCAAACACCAAATGGGCTTTGATATGGGTTTGTTTCGGCAATGGCTTTCTTCACGCTACTCTTCCATTAGGTCCAGCTTTGTGAAGAGTCCACATGAGAGTTGTCCCATGGATGGTTTCTCCCTCTTGGCTGCTTTTCCAACTATTGCCCTCCTTACCCTACCACTATGTTTTGGCGAACTACCCTAGGCAGAAGCACAATTGAATCACATACCCTTTCCATTCTGTATTAAATTTAACAGTACTCTGAGGGATGTTCATAGTTTGGAATTCTTTTATAACACAGCCTTGACTGGTGCTTGTGAACAACTTTCTCTTGGAGTTGTTTTAATAGCTCCTTGACCTTCAGGGTGCTGCCTGCTTAAATATGCTCCCTAACTAACCCTTGGGCCTTCCAGCAACCGGGGTATTTAGGCCAAGTTCATGTGGTGCTGGAAATGCACACAGGTGGACTCCGTTAAACTGTTTGCAGTATGCGACTTCCGCGAAGGCACGGAGTTGCATCAGACTTCAGGCATGTCGCAAAAGGGGTGAATACTTGTGCAACCAAGTGCTGGTTTGTTTTCCTTTACTTAACTTTTGTGCCAATCAACATATTTTGCAGCTTCACTGTGTCAAGTCTTAAGTGCATATCAAGTGGTAACAATGCCAATTAAATCCTTTTCAGTTCCAGACTGTAACCAAACAGATGTGGGAAACGCCACTGTGCTATGTACATACAGCAAGTGAGGTTTATATCTACCCTGTCAGACACATGTCAGACACAAAGCTTCAGAATGCATGCATTTGAAATAGGATCTGCAGACAAATGTTGAGAATATTCTTCTGCATCTTTTGATGGTGTGAGCCATCACTTCATATAATCAGAACAGAGCCTGCAAAAATGAATTCTGTGCAGAGGGCTAGGCTCCACTAATAACATATGCAATGTTCATCGCATGAGTATCCCATGTGCTTAGGGTGTGGGATCATTCCATCCTCATAGCAACCCTATGAGGGAGATGAAGCTAAGATACAACAATTTTCCCAGTACAGCACCCAGAGCTTCATGGCCAAGCAAGAATTTCAACAAATGTCTGTAGAGTCCAAATCCAACACAGTACGTGCCGCATCAGATTGGCTCTTTATTGTCACGGTGAAATTTTCCAGGTACATGTTCAGAGAAACAGCTCCAATCTTTAGTGATTTGGGAGATCGAGGGAATCTTTTTGAAGGATTGTGTGTGTGGGGGGGGAGGTTGGGGAGGTTATGCAACAGTATGCTTATATCACGTATTTTAAGTTGGTTGCATATATCAACAGTCAAAACATTCACACAATCAGCCCTGATTAAGGTGATGCGTTGGAATTTGAGCCTCAGATTTTGGAGTCAACATGTTTCTGCCACAGAAGCCCAATATACTCACCCCAAAGCTTTGCCACAGCCAATCTTGGTAGCTGTTTTGCAGCCTTCCCACCCCTCCCCCACAAGAGTACAGCTGTTGCCTGTGGCCATGCTGTGCTGGTGGGAGATGCTTGGCTGAGCCACTGGTGCTAATGAGCTCCCAGCCTCTTGCTGGGGCAGACATGAGTTCCAGACAGCGCCAAGGCACACCTTACATAATGCTGCTGTTGCCACCACCACCACCCCCTGGGCATCTGTCTGAGCCTAAAGACACACATACTCAGTCCTGTACACCTACAGGACACAGTGTTTCATAACCACGTCACTCACATACTAACAGCAGCCAGTTCCAGGAGAGGGAAGGAGCAGGACTAAGCCTGTGTGGAGCACGGAGGGGGTAAACACATTAATCCAGAGTGGCTGCCAAACATCAACATTTCCTAAGAAAGGTAGTAGGTATGCCCCTTGCCTAGAAGTTTAAAAAAAAAAAACAATAATTAAAACTTGCTTGTGCATATTATCCAGTGGTTGCATGATAAAAATAAATGCAATTACTGCAACTTATGAGTAACTGGATAAAAGCATTTGCCCTCAATTCCTTTGACTTTGCATTGAAAAAACTTTTAATTGAAGATTCATTTTCAGCCCTCCGTGATTTTTCCCCAACATGTCATTAAAATGTACATCCAAGTATTTGATTTTTTGAGTTTCAGACCTTGGTACATTATCTAGCAAATTTGTTATTTACAGTTAGAATAGGGAGAAGGCATTTTACTGGTCTGTTCCTGTCAACTTGGAGGATGTAAGGTATGATTTCCATATTCTTTGGAAACATGAAGTGGGGTTGGGAAGCTGTGTTTCTTACTTAAACTCCTCTGTTGCTGCCAGAAACCCAACTCCTTTTTCAGGGTCAGGACAAAACCTTCAGATCCTAGGCTTTGCCCTTTGGGGGACACTTTGTTTCTCAGAATGCCCCAGTCATTTTTTGGGGTCTCTCCACCAGAAGCAAAACTGTAGGACCAGAAGATAACGCATGGCAGCACCATGCAAATTAGCTCCATCCATAAACTTCCTACAGGGCAAAACAAGTCAGTGAGCCTATCCCACCAATGACCCACTGCCTGGCACTATATAAACCAGAACTTCCCCATTCCCATCCAAGATAAAACTTGAATCTATCCCAAAATCTCAGTGCAGCCATCCCCATCCTCACGCCCCCCGAATGATTTAGAACTACCAGGATCCTTGACCATCAGCCTTGCTAGCTAAGGCATTCCAAATCATCTGATCTTCCTTTACTACCTGTGCTAATAAGGGAGAGAGAGGAAAGGTGGAGTACTCAGTAGTGCAGAGAAGAAACAGGGCCTTTTACATTTGGGTTCTTCACTTAAATGCAAAGCGGGAAGAAGCCACCAAGATTTTATTTTTATATGGATCTCTCCTAGCCCTAGGAAGTTTCTCTAATGCTTTAATTACATTGTATTGACATTGGCTGCTATATTGCAATATGTGTTTACATAAACCACATAGAGGTCCTATGATATCAAGCAGTAGATGTCATTTCAATAAAATGAATAATCCAAATCACAAGGGCCAAAATACAACAGCCACATGGAGAAGGGGGAAGCTGAGGTGGAGCGGTGACACTTCAAGGTTCGACACCTCTACCCTAATGTGCTTTAGTTAGTGCAGCAGCAAGGTGGAAAGCATGATTACATTTTGGGGGATTCCCTTGGCATGGTCTATGCAGATCAGATATCCATTCTTTGCTTAATTCTGTGATGTCCAGGCCAAACTTTATCCCACTCTTGCCCAGCTCCATCTCTTGTCTTGAGATCCCATTGACAGGAGTAAAACCTGACTGTCCTTTTAAAATACATTGCTGATGTCCTTATTATAAATAATGGTTCAATTTCTGTCCATCTTTGCTGGCTAGAATGGGACATCTATATTTTTCTCATACTGAGAATGGTGAAAGGGAAGGGAAGGATGGTGAAAGGAAAGGAATTATACTAGCCCCATTAAAAGAATTAATTTTTCCCTCTTGCTTCTCCCATTCCTTCTAATGTCTCTTTAGATTGTAAGCTTGTGGGCACAGAACACCTTGTTGTTGAATGGCTTATTTGTAAGCTGTTCCTAGAACCCTTTTGGCTGAGGAGCAGCATAAAAAATAGTTTGCATCAATTAACCCCCCAGCTGCTATTTTAACATAAGTGAGTTGGGATTTAGTTGTGGCATGACGTAAAACAGATGTCAATTGAATTTCCTTCACATTCAGACCTTTTACATTGCTAAAAGTTTGAGGAAACCTTTTGCTCGGAACTGGCTTAAGCATCCAACCCCTACAGCGTGCTTTGTGTATCAGTATCATATCAAGCTCTTATTTCCTAGTTTTACCTCATTTAAAATACAAAGGACCCTTTACAAAGCCACTGGGTGCAGATGAGCTTTTCCAGCTACCAAGTTTGCCTTTAATTTGGGAAAACACAGTCCCAAGGTATGAAGTACAAACAGGATTACAAAAACAAACTCTTTACCCAAAGACCTGGCATGCTGTCTTTTAAGACCGGTAACAATAGGCCTCTTAGCTCACTTTAATTACTTACTAGTTTTAAGTGTGTAAAAATGTAGGACAATGGTGCCTAAGAGTCAACTTCTTTAGTTTCCTGAGCCCAGGATACTGTTCTAAGGAGGCACTACTTCACATGCTATTCTTTCCTACTCACAGTGTGATGTAGTAGTTAAGAGTGCATGAGTGAGACTCAAGAAACTTGGGTTCTAGTCCACACTCAGCCACAGAAGTTGCTGGGTGACTTCAGGTCAGTCACAGACCAACATACCTCACGGGGTTGTTGTTGTGAGGATAAGATTGAAAGGAGAATTAACAATAACAACAGCATACTAGACCTACCAATGCTGATAGTCAATAGACATTCATTCCAATACAAGTATATAAAAGTGGGGCAGGAAAGTCAGAATATTTGCCTATCAAGCCAAGCACTGACTGCTTAGACAAACAGGTGGTCTCCAGGCCCTTCGGCAATAGAATTTTCACATCACCATTGGCTTAATTTTTTAAACTAATGTCGAGGATGGAACTTGAGACCTTCCAAAAATCCCAGGTCTGCCAAGGAGCTATGGTCCATCCCTAAACTTAACCCTCTTTACAGATATTTTGTTCTGCTTTCTCCTATTATAATGGGTTACACACAAATATATTACATTTCATATGCTTCTAACATCTCCCTCCCAGCCACTGCCTTCCCCCATGAAGTACTAACTCCACAAGAAACAGGTGATGTAGACCTCAGGTACTATACAGAATTGCTGGCTAATTAGTATGTTTGTTGTTATAACAGGACTTTATGGAGGATTTCTTAGGAGGTTCTCCACAGTTAACAGTTGGGCCTGCATGTATCTACCTGCTGAGAAGCTATCTAGAGTGTTTGGGGATTAGTCACTATGTAACCTTAATTCTCCTTCTACAGCAATTGTTATTTTCATGTGCTAGTTATGCAGTGTGCATTTATGCCAATTATGAAGCTCAGAAATGTGGAAAGAAAGGCACCTCCATACTTGTCCCTGCCACTGGCAAAGAAAACAAGATGTTGGTCTTGTTCTGTGGGAAAACTGGGACTTGGGACACTCCCATCTCACTGTGACACAATTTGAATAAAAAGCAAGCCAGGAGAAGACTCCATTGCACCCTGCCTTGAGAATAAGAAACCTAGATCAATTAGACATTGTATTCTTAAATACCTGCAACAGGTTCCTAAACCTTTTGGTTTCAAAATCCTGTAGAATGCAGAGTCAGCACATCACAAGGGCATGCACACATCACTGTTCACAAAGGACTGAAAGTGTCAAAGACAGCCATCTGCCTTGCAGAACACTCTAGGTAGGGAATCTTTATGCTCCCAGATAGCTGAGAATTTGCAACGGCAAGTACTTCATTATCTGACAGTCAGCTTATGCTTAACTGAGGTGTTGGTTGTAGAGGGGGAACTACTAGGGTAGGATGAAAGCATGCCTCCTAGAGGACAAAGCAGTTATGGCAGAACATGAATTGTTACCCAGCACGACCAGACCACATCGTATCACTCATAAAATGCTCCACTGGATCTTTTCCTCACTGCACCTTCCAAGTAGTCCTAGCATGAAACCAGGTATTCAAGGTACTTTCCCCACCACTGATCCTGCACTGTGACACTGCATCCTGAGAAAGCACAGCTACAATTGAACAAACAGTCCCAGCTCTGTCCAACTGCTACATCCCAACTAAGCCCTAGTTCCTTCAGAGCCTCTTTCCTCTTGCTAACCTTAGAAATGTCTTTTGAGACCGCTCAGCATACAAGCACACACAGGCACACTGTAGACAATACATGCCAGGAAATTTTAATACCATAACATTTCCCTTATGCAGAGGGGACTAGTGTCTAGGGAAGGATCTGTAAACTGCAGAGTGCTTATAAGCGCCTGTCTTTTAAACTTGCACATCTGTATTCCAATTCCTATTTTACACATCCCTTTCCAGTTTGAGAAAGCTAGTTAGCAAGACTAGGTATTCTCATTAGTGTTGCCAACAAATCTTTCCAGATGACAAACTTTTCCAGAGGCTGCCCTGACAAAAGACACCCCCTGAAGAATGCTGATGGGCCTCCACACCAGAATTCCCGACATCAATGAAAATGGCACCTTGATTGATGAACAGCAACAAATTCATTTCCCTTACAGTTTATTTACATGTTTCCCCTTAGGGTGAACGGTTGCAAATGGACTGACAATCTCCGCATCATCACAACACCTGACTGGGACCTCAGACATAACTGTATCCAGCCCAGGAGATATGATCCAGAAGGAAGCCAGAGGGAGAAAAACAAAAACGGGGGCCAGAGTTGAAATTAGCTAGCCGATCAGTGAGGGGAATGAATTCAATGTTGTGGCTGGTTTTGGGTGTCCAATGGAAGTAAGTATCAGCAACAGGACAGAAAGAAGTGAAAATGTCAGATTCTGCATCTTTCCACCACAGCACGATCAGAGGCCACTGAAAGGGGAGTTCTGGTGGGCAAGGGGTGGGCAAGAGTAGGCTTGGGATGGTGGGTGGTAGGGGCAGGGGGAATAAGTGGAAGTCAGTTTGTAGTTCTTCATTTTGCACTGGGTGGCTTGTAGGGCTCCAGTAACAGACTTGAGAAGGTGTTGACTTTGTCAGCCCCTCGCACTTCATGGGGCAAGAGCGGCAGCTTGACAATGTGAAAATCTTCATAGAGGTCTTCCATCTGGAGGAAGGAAAGAACACACCAAGTGTCAAAGGAGCACCTAATAGTCACAAGTTTCTTGGTAGAAATCTTGATAGAATCACAAACGCATTTCTGGTCTAACTTTGCCCCATCGGTTATAAAGTGTATCATATTCATTCTCAGAAACTTTTTTGCATATACATCAGCTTTACAGCTTTAATTCAATAACAGATCTAAACTGTAATCATAACCCAGTGTCAAAGAGCTTCAGACAGAAACCTGGGAAGTGTTTTTGTGCTTAGCAGCTACAAGTTCACTGTTATGAAAATATTAGCTCTCTCATTGATGGAAATTTCTTAGCTTTCATTTACACAAGCTCAACTCTCCAGTGTTGACACAGCTAAAGTGGGTGCACTAAGAAAAGGAATCACTCAGTTGGAAGAGACTACAATTGCCAGGTCAAAGTATGAATAATTCTATACTTAGTGCAGAAGCAAAAGGGAGGTGTAAAAACAAAAACAATCAATCACGTGATTAGAAGACAGCTTGAAGGGATGCAGGACAGATCAGAACATATTGCTGAGAGAAATTTGTTCCTGCTGCGCTTCCCACCCTTAACCCTGGCTCAGAGTAACCATCTCATGCAGCAAACCTCTCTCTCTTTTTCTTTTTCAAAGGATAAAATGGAAGAGCTAGAAGTGGCAGCAGCATGAAGATAAAAGAAACCAGAACACTGGTGGGGAAAATAAAGGTTTGACTTGAAGAAGGATGTGTTTAAAAAAAACTAACCCCAGAAAAGCTGTAAAGAAATTAAGCAACGACGAAGTAGGGACAGGCAGGATGCCAAGAAGACCGTATGGGGGGAAAAAAGGATGCCAAAATTAGAAAAGAAAAACATGAGCAAAATGGGAAAGAAAGGAATGATGAACAAAATGTAAGAGAATGCAAAGGTACAGAACCTCTCTCAGTCCAAGGAATGAATTCCATTTTGGAGAAGCTTTTAGGGATTGATTTCTAATGTTGGGCAGTGCCAAAAGCAAAAGAAGTGGGGTTAAAATACCCGCATACTTTAGCATAAAGCATTTACTGTGAGCAGCTAAGCCTTGGACGAGGCATTTCAAGCTTTTAGAATGCAAGAAAAGCTGGAAAGCCACCCAACAATCAGTGAGGGAAAGGAGGTGGAGTCAGAGGAAGTGTGGCATTCTATAGATGCCTAGTCTGAACCTCCTGGAAGGTTGGATATGGCTCCTGGGCCTGAAGTACCACAACCCTAAGATAAAGGATAAAGAATGCTGAAACTTGTGGAGAACAGCTTGCTTATGCTGGATTTAGAGGCTTGCTAGAAAGAATATCTGGACAAAAGGACTATGCAAAACTGCTACTGAAACATCCATTGTTATTATCAGTGATGATGGGGTTAGACAAAACTCATCCAGGGCAACATGAGAAAGGGGTGAAATTCCAATATAGGAGGGGTGGCCAGACTGACGCAATGGAAGAGCCACAATTAAATGACAGATGGTTGAGAGGTGCAAGTGGGTGCCTGTGGGCAGCGGTGGGAGGGGCGAACGGCAAGCAGGTGCCTGCAGGTGCCACAGCAGTGAGCAGCAAGCTGCAAAATAAACGCAAAGAGCTGCACGTGGCTCTTGAGCCTCGGTTTGACCACCCCTGCATTATAGTATCACAGCAATGGGAAGAGCAGTAATGAGAAACCTGTTTCCTGCCCTCTCCAGAGATAATTATACTCTTGCTGAGAACCTGAACACAAGTCATAAAACAATTATTCAGAATACTGTGAGCCGGGCAGCCTCAGGCTGAAGACAAAATAATGTAGTAGAGAGAACAGTAAAAGTCCAGGCATTTAACGTTCATGGAATCTTTACTGTCCCAGAGGCTGGGACTCAAGAAGCTAGATACTGATTTGAATAGAGGGTGGCAGCCTTCTGCATGACTGCTCACAAGTGAGCAGGACAGAATCACCCAGCAGCACTGCTGAAGGGCATCCAAATATGAGTCTCTGCATGTCTGCTTGGAAGCAAGCACAAGCAGCAGGTCTATTCACAAGTAAGAAGGGCATGCCTCTGCAGGACAAAGGCTCAGGAGGAAGGAGGACTGAGTCACTCATCTGCTTTCTCTCCAGGGCCCAACCCCTTTTGCTGCTTGGAGAGAAGAATTTTTTCTGCTAGTAGAAGATCTGGAGCCCAGAAAGGAAGCTGGCAGGCCTGATGGAGAGCCCCCGGACTGCATCTGCCCTAAAGGTTCCTCAGTCTATCTTGATTTATAGAAGCTTCATATTTATGCCTTCCCAACACACATTCTTCAAGGGACACAAGAAAATTAGAAAGGTCTCTAACAATACCTGGTCAAGATATTTCGACTGGATTTTGTGCCGGGCCTCACACATCTTGCATGGCTTTTCTGGGTCAGGAAAGACCAACTGATTGACTATGATGTTGTGGGTGTCAATCTTGCACTTGGCTAGTTCCTGAATGAGTCGTTCTGTTTCATACAGGGACAGGAACTCAGCAATGCAGACACAGATAAATGTGGTTTGCTCCTGCAGAGTAGACAAGGTAGCATTAGCTTAGTGACAAAACAGCAGGGCATGGCTGTTTATTTCCTGCTTCCCACACAACTCCCTCTTCCACTCTAACTATCAGCATCTCCATTCCCAACCCTGCCAACAATCCTTCACAGGCATAGAGTCAGAAGGTAAAACTATGGAGAATGCAGCAAAAATTGCTCCCCTTTGTAAGCACTGCAGCCGCCACTGCTCCCAGGACAGCGGCCACCTAAGTAGCCTACCAGGTATTTTACTGCTATCAGCAGAAGGGGGAAAATGGCTGTGGAACAGATGAAAAGGCATTCAGACAGCCACTGCCCTCTCAGGGGGCACAGCAGCCTCATCTGACTCTCTCTGCACTGTCTGGCCGAGTTCATGTCTATCCTCTCTGCAGCTGTCCATTCATTTGCTTAACAGAAAGCCCAATGACCATACAGAAGGGCCCTTGGGCAGCTGCTTTGTGCACCTCCTGTGTTGCTACCAGAGACACAGAAAGGGAGAACAGCAGCTCTTCCTTGTTTTTCAGCTCCGAAACACAGAAAAGCACCCAGGTACTTCTAGCCCTGACATCCTCCCTCTCAGCTACTCTATAAGGAGAATGAAGAGGACAGAAAGGGTGAGCAGAAGTAGCATGCAAGGCCACTTGTTCTTTCCGGGACCCAAAACAATTTGTTTTAAGGCTGGAGTGAACTGCAAGGCATGCTGCCCAGAATGAAACGGGGGCCAGTACATCTGGGGCAGTTTATTCACCACAGGTGAGCAGACAAGTGGCAATTCCCAAGGTCAAGTTAATTGGCTCAGTCCAGTTCAGATTTAACATAGATTCTAACTACATTTGGACATAGTACTCTGTCCACAACACACACACACACACTTGCACAACAAACCCTGTAACAGAATGCAGGATTGTCAGCCCATACCTCCTCTATCATGCAAGATCTTATAGTATACTGCACTGCTATATATGAAGCTCCCCAAGGCCCTGGAATAGATATGACTTTATTAAATAGGTACATTCTTCCCAAGAGCATTTGATGCTGGATTTCTTTCCTCTGAAATATTCCCCCCCCCCATATTTTATTGATTGTGAACTGTCCCGAGATTCCATGCATATGGGACAACATATAAACGTTTTAAATAAATAAATAATTTTTACAAGAGAAAATGCCAAACAATTAATGGGATGGGCAGGAATCTTACAATGCAGGCTATAGCTGTGGTTGGCAATGTTTTTTCAAAAGGTTAGGAATGCTTCCCTAGTGAGAAATAGGCTAACAGTCATCTCTTGACCCACAATCAAAGATGAGCTCCAGTACAGCCTAACTACATTAGATAAACGCTTTTGTTGCAATACCTTGATTCACAATACTTTGTCTGTTCCATACTGCCAATGGGAAAGGTTTGCCAAGCCACTCAGACTTTTATAATTCAAAGACACACACTGCTATTCCCACAAAAGATAAATATTCACAGGGACTGTTCCAGAACAGATTACTCCAGAGTGGGGGTTGCAGCACTTTGCAAAGACAAAGGTTATGTACCTCCATGCCTTGGAGGTAGATTTAATTACACCCCTGCAACATTTGCCTGTAGTCCTCCAAGGAAGCCCAGGAGGCATGCAATCCCAGCATTCTTACTGCTTTGACAAACTAAAATCAGCTTTAATAGCAGTCTTAGAGCTCTTTGATCAGAAAAGAATGCACATGAAGGAGTGCAGTAAGGGTCTGTAACAGTTTACACTAGCTGAGATTCACAGGTTCTGCTGAGGAAAAGTTTACGCTTCCTTCTCTGCTAGGTGGCAGCTGCACCTTTAAACAGCAGCCCATACTCAGCAATCCAAAATCATCAGCTGAAAACAGAAAGCCAGAAAGGGATGTGGTTGATTAGAATGGATATGAGTGTAAGCTACTCTATAATTCAAACAACACATTAATCCTGCTGGAAATTTTAACCATGATACACAATCAGGCAAAGCAGGGATAGGATGGCCAGTGCAGCAAACTAAAATGCCCTCTGATCTGCAGCAAGCCATTTAGTGCTGGCCACAGTCTGACTTTCTAAAAAAGTGCCTGTATGTTCTCCACACTTGGGCAAGTGGAAACAGACCAGGGCTAGACAAAGAGTACATGCCAAACTATGACTTTAAAAGATAGTTAGCAGTGGGCTGTAAAGGTAGGATATGTAGAAAACACCCTTGCCAGCAGAATTCTTGGGGGAGGGAGTTGTGGGGGGAGGCCCTGGGCTGCCCTCATTTTCCCAAGTATGGATAACACAGATGCACAAGGACCTTCCTAAGATATCCCCCAGAAACTTGTAAAAAAGACTGGGGGATACTGACTCAGTTTCTTCCCTTCCAAGAAGAATTCCCAGGGTTTTTAGGGTGTTAGAAAGCCCCAGTTGCTCCCTCTGTTTTACAATCTACCCCAAGTGGATAGCACCTTGAGAAGCAGTGAAGCCTGAAAGAAAGCCTGAGGGGGGTACCCAAGGCTTTAAACAGACAAGCCTGCTTTGCCACAGGCTATTGATCCACATTTTGAATCTCCTTAACCACTGCTAGCAGGTAGAGAGGACAACTTTTGTAGCTGTCTCTGCCGCTTCAGCATTCTGGAGTACCTGGGAAAGGCAATTAGCTGCTGGCCCCTTGGCTAGACTGGCACTCCTTTCTGTCACTCTTGCCAATGGACTCTGTTTTTTGTTTTTGTTTTTAAACTTGACCCTAGCTTATTTTGTTGTCTGGGTATGGACAGCACAATAAGCCACAGTAGGTTTATTAAACCCTATTGCAACCGTACAATGTGGGCTTATTAAACCCTAGAAACGAGTGGGTCCTAGATCAAATCAAGCCAGAACTCCCCTGGAAGCAACACTGACAAAGCAGAGCCTGCCATACCTTGAGCACATCATGAGAAGGCAAGACACACTGGAAAAGATAATCATGCTCAGGACAATTGAAGGCAGAAGAAAAGGAAGGCCATACAAAAGATGTATTGACTCCATAAAAGAAACCACAGTCTTGAAGTTAGAACAGTTTAGCAGGGATGCCATGGATAGGACTTTTTCGAGGCTTTTCATTCACATGGTTGCCATGAGTTGGAGATAATTTGGCAGCATATAGCAACAAGTACAAGCCACAGCAACTTAGGCTTTTAAACCACCCTGAAGGAAAAGTGCTAAGTTTATGTAACACACTAAATCACCATGGCTCAAAAACTACCATGGCTCAGTGTGTGGTGCAAACCCAGACTATGAATAGCCAACAGTGGGTTGGTCATTTCCAGAACAACCCATGGTGCACTTGCCAGTTGTTCAGGTTTACCATAGGCTGACATCCCCTGAGTTTCCCCTCAGTTTCCAGCCAGTGTCCCAGAAAACTTCACTAAAGCTGAATTGTCTCCTCTTCCTGCTGTGATTGCTTTAGCTTTTTTCCTTTTCCCTACAGCCCTCCAAAACTTTTTGCTCCAATTCCTGAGTGTAAAGCAGGTAACAGCCCCTCTAAAGTGCCCAAGAAGCATGCTGGAAGTGTTGTCACTGGTTCATCACCCTCCACTTTTTTTTAGCATTAGAAGTCTGTGAACTTTTACATTTATTTTTTCAGCCAAATTTCCATGGATTTTATTTTTAAAGGGATTTTCACAAGAACATAAATATATGTATATGCATATAAATCTAACCCACCGCCCAAATAGTTCTGTCCAAAACTAGGTTTTAGGAGGAAGCCTGAGGTTTTGCACCTGTCAAAGCTCCATGCTCATGTAACAAGGGGTGGGTCACACTCTTCCACCTGAGCACCCAGTGCCTCAGGGAAGAGTGAAAAAGGTGCAGAATACTGAGAGGAGTCATATCATCTCAAAAATATATAGCAGGACCTATATATAACCTCCTTTTGTGAGCAATGATCACCTGTAGCTTTGCTTTTCCTCAATGAATGACCTTTTGACAGCAGTGAGGACAGTGGAAAGTAAAAAATAAAAAAAAAAAAAAACCTATTTGCAGCCTCTCTGTGTTAATGCCTTCTGCATGTTGACCACAGGCACCTCCCAGGACATCATGTACATGTGAATTCTGTTACAGATCCCAACAAACGTGCACATTTGAAATTACATAAATCAAAACAAAACGTTTTTAACCATTTAACAAAACCATTTCTGCACATTCCTTGTGCTTAAAAAATATATATAAGATGTTGAACAAGAGACAGGCCTTCCAATGTGCCACTTGGGCACTTTGGAGGGGCTGTCTATGGCTCTCAACTTGAAGATTGCCAATGCAACCTCCAAATAAACCAGTAATAAAGGGGGAAAACTGCAGTGAATGAAAAAAGGGCTCACTATCATGAGAGAGCCCTGACCTTGTAGCAGTTGCTCCACTGTGCTATTTAGGCATCTGTGGATCAGCTGTCACTGGTGGTGACCCAAGTGAGCTCAGCAAAAGGAGCAAAGGGGTTGCTGCCACTTCCTGAAACCCATGGAAGAGCAGTTAACAAGGTGTGGATGACCCAACAACCCATTATGGTTTCCAGAACCCCTGGAGCAAATTACGGACTGTCGGGGTGGGCTGCCTTATGGCACTCAAGCTGCCCAAGCAAAGTAGAACAGCTCACCCTGGCTTGCCACTCACAATGCACTATGGTCTTGTGCAAACCCAGCCATTGTTCGACTTCTAGAGCTTCACTAACATCAGTGAAGCAGATTAACTTCTGGCAGAAGCATTAACTAGGAAGCTGAAGACTGGAGCTGAACTTTAGCTTTACTACAAATTCCAAAAAGCATTTAGCCAGAACCTGTACTTCTCTTTCAGTATAAATATACATTAGAAAAGGAAGCTACTATGAATAAGAAAAGGCCTTTTAAATTTGTATGATATAAACTCTCATCAGTGTTCTGGAAGAGGGAGCACATCATAATTCTCTTGGAATTTCTTGGCACATCCCCTAAAGATCCAAAAGGCTCAATAATCTCTGTTCCAGAACTCATTCTTCCCTGCAGGTACCAGCTTTACCCTGATTGGAGAATTATCTGCTCAAACTGATTGCTGCTACAGTTACAGGTATGGTAAAAGCATGCAGGTATAAATCAGCGTTATTTATATGTACAACACAAGTAACTGCATTCCTTGCAGTCATCTACTGACTTCCCCATACTGTTGGAAGGAACTACTTTTACAAGAACCACCACTTTTATGTGGAACTCTGTAAATAACAAGCCCTTAAATGCCACATATTTGACAACGTGGAGGATCTACCCTCTATGAAGCAATTGCTATGTAGTAGGGATTCCAGGGGAAGCCTCGAGCTTCTGCTACATGCCTCAATACTAGGTGCGTCTTGCCCCAGTGAACACGGGATTTGCTCTTCACTCAGGATGAGATATGGCGCTAGGATCCTCTCAGGAACTACTTCTGCAAAAATCCCTCCTTCCCTGGCATACAAACATCACATAGAGAACATGGTGCATTGGAACCACCTCCTCCCTTCACCTTTGCAATATACTTGCCGGATCTTTGAACTGCTCGCTGACTGAACGGATAACAGGGAGGGTCTCCTCCAGCTTGGAGGCCAGTTGGTCAGCATTCATGTCTCCCAGGCCAAGCATGTTGCACATCTAGTAAAGAACAAATGGACAGGGAGCTGCAATGACAGGCCTCTATCAATAGTGGGCAAATCACCCTTATAAATGTCTTACACAGCATTGCAGGCAAAGTGTGTGCATGTGCAGGGAAGCAGGAAGCTAAACCTGCTGATCAGCTCAGCCTAGAATAACAAAGCCCTGAAAAGTATGGGCAATAACAGTGGTACTGTGCTACAACTCAACAAGATGGAAATAATCAACCAGTTTACATTTGTCCTTAGTGCTACAAGAATAGTCCATCTCCTTTCCCCTTTTACCTGTGATATGAAGGGACTGATCTGGTTCTTTATCTGCATCAGTCGACCTAGTCCCCGCTCCACAATAGTTGGGAAATTGAGCAGCCGTAGCGTGTGCCCTGTGGGTGCTGTGTCAAACACCACCACGGAGAAATTCATCCCTTTCACCAACCTGTGCGGGCCAGAGAAAGACCTATCAGCAGCTTCATCATCTTTTGGGAAGAGTGCACTAAAAAGTGCCTCCCCATAACTTTATTTCTAGTTGCTTAGCCATTGACTAAAATACCCGTGCAAGTCTCCTACTCACAGAACGTTATGTCCCCATATGTGAATGCCCATTATGGATGTTATTTCACTGCATAATCACAGTTTGACCTATCCATAGCTACAGTTGCCCTCAATCTAAGACATCTGGACTCTTTTATGAGCTCTGGAAAGTCCAGTATTGCCCTGAGAATCCAAGTTTTCATAATTAGTGCTACATGAAGGGCATACAGGATGTGGTATCACACTTAGCAACATTCTTAATTCCTTGGCTATCCACAAGACCTGTTGTGGCTGTTTTCCCCCCAGCATAATTATAGCATTCAAAGAGTGTCAGTGTTTTCTTTGTTTGAGGGCAACTGTGTTTTTGGGCTTGTGCTCAATGGTAGTGTGGCTTAAAGCCCATTCATTTCAATGAGCTGACTCTAAGTAGGATTAATATTGGATGTAACCAAGGGAATCCATGTTATACACAACAGAATAAAGCATATTGTTAAACTATAGCTAAGCAGTTGGAAGTTAATATAACGCAATAAAAGATGCAAAGGTCACACAAACATGAGAATTCTGGACATACATAAAACATATTATAGTGGCTATCCCCACTTCTCTACCTTCTGCTAACCTCAACTTCAGAACAGTGAGCACAATAAAAGGCATTTCAAGTTTGGCTTTTGATTTCCCAATCTAAGGCTCAAACAAGCAGCAGGGGATATCATACCTGATGCCCCAGATGACAATTCTCACCTCATCACTTCAGCATAGCTCATGGCCTCATCAATACCAGGAAAGGCACTCATTGCCTCCTGCATCATCTTCTTGCCCATACTCAGCATGTTATCCTCTTCAAAGAATTCATCTGGAAGTTCAGCCACACCCAGGCTGGGGTCAATCTCCTAGGGAATCAAATATGGTCAGAACGTTACAGTATTGGCTTTACAAAGCAAGAGTAATATTATTGTTTAGACACTGAAGAACAATTAGAATGAAGAACTACAATTCCTGATCTGTAGAACAAGATGCACAGGCACTGAAGCTGGACTCAAAATTGCCACACGCTATTGATTTCTTTTTATAATCGAGGTGTTGAAATATACATAAGCTAGATTCAAACAAAGCCACACACTGAAGTCCTATTAGTTTCAACACAAAAGCATTAAGCACATGCCTAGCTCTTCCTTTAACATCATTGCTGAATCTGGTCCTATTTAATCACTTCATATGTATCTTCCAAAGGCAAAGACTACCACCACTAAACAAATGGAAGGTGATCACTCAGCCCACAGGCCAACTAGTCTAGCATTCTGTTCCTGCAGTGGTCTATTGGATGACTGTGGGATGTCTACAAGCAGGATATGAGCTTAATCACACCCTTTCGGTTGCATTCCTCAGCAGCTGGCATACAAGGGCATACTGCCTCCAAGATGGGAGGAAAGAAAATAGCATCATGACAACTGTTGATAGCCTCATCCTCTGTGATTTTATCTAGTTGCTTTAAAGCCATCCACACTGGTGATCATCCAATCCTTTGGTAGTAAACACCAAGTTGCCTGTGTGCAGAAGTCTGTCCTTTTATCTGTCCTGAATCCCTACCCATTTCTCTATATTGTATGTTCATTCTCAGATTGTGACAAGAAAAACCCTTCTCCCTATCCATTTCACAATGGCATGAATAATTTTATACACCTTTTATACATGTGCCCCACTTATTCACTTTTTTCTAAGCTAAAAAGCTCCAAACTTTGTAACTTTTTCTCATACATGAATTGCTTCAGTCCTGGAATAATTTTAGTTGCCTATTTATTTTTTTCCTGCTCTTTCTCATTGTTCTCACCTTTAGGTATCAGGCAGATGAATGGAAACTTCCACAGCTCTGTCTCAAGCCAAGTTTCATGTCCCAACTTTTGATGAGAAATTTAGATTTCCCCTTTTTAGACTTTATTAGTAAACTATGTGTGTATGAAATATTCCGTTTCTACTCGGAAATACTGGGAAAGAATTTATAACACACAAAGCCTCCCTAGATCTATTTGAATTAAGGGGAACAACTGTTATTCTGACAGTCCAGAATATCTGAGTTGAGAGTTTCAGAATAGTGTTACTATCATTACACTTGTACTGTTTCTCTGCCCTGAACGTTGATCCATCACTTACACCAAGCCTAAAGACTCATTTGTTAAATTTTCCATATCGAATTTTTATCATTTCTTTTTCTCACTTTCTTCTGGTCTCATTAGACTGGAAGGCTGCAGCTATGTCTTTTTTGTATAACTGTCCAGACTCCAGAGTCTACGGGAATGGGGCACTATATAAATATTAGTATAGATAAAAAATAAAAGTTAAATATATAATGCCTAGATATGAGATAGACCATCAAATATTCCTCAGCATCCAAAGTACAAAATAGAAAAAAATGGTTTTGGAAGGATATGAAGTGGCTAGAAATGTTTTACTATTCCTGCATATCATTCTGCTATTAAAGTTATCACCCAACGTCAGCCCCTTCTCAATACACAAGAACAGATTTTTACATAACAAGCATTTTGACTGATCAAACTACAGAAAGGTACACTCACCATGGCAAAAAGGTTATCGTAGCCCTTTACTTTGGTGGGAACTTTGGAAAATTTCTGGTCAAAGGCATCTGAGATATTATGAGCAGGATCTGTTGAGATTATGAGGACGCTCTCCCGCACTTTGGAGAGCTGCACAGCTAAGCTGCAGCTGGGTCCAGAAAGTAAAATAATGTGCAGTTAACACAGGAACAAAAACAAACAGCAGGTTTGAAACTAAAGGTGAAACTTACATATACACTACAAGTCGAGATATTTAAGAACATAATTTTATTTCATTAAATCCAAGTTGGAGATATCTCATAGTGACAAGGCTTCTAGCAAGAATTACTCTTAGAAACATAGAAACAGAGTCAGAAGGGGTCTTCAGGGCCATTTAGTCTGACCCCTGGCTCCAGCAAGATTACATTGCTGGCAGGACTGTAAGAGTGTAATGAAGTGTAGGAGAGAAAGCTGGTTCTGACCTTTGTTAAGCCAATTATTTTTGTTCTTTACACAACAAATTGACGGTTGATATACAGAATGTGGGTAACTACACTGCAATTGACCTCAAAGTTCTATAGATTAAACATACTATTATACTTAGCCTAGGGGTTACAAAGACGTGAATTAGAAAAAGAAGCAACCTTTTGCCCTGTTCACACAAATCTTCTAACACCCACAGAAAATGGAAGAAAAGTGTGTATGTTTACTTGCTCGATGGGCTATTTTCCAGGCTCCCATTATAAAGAGAATTCTATTTTTCATTCTTAAGTTGTCAGCTCCTCCCATCCAGGTTCCTCTGCCTCGAACATTTCAATGAGAGATAGAAATACAATCGGTAGAAACTTGGCCTAGCATATAAGCCCAGCGCTAGGGCTGCTGCGCTTTTTATCCGCTCACGCAACTCTTAAAGGGACAGGCGCCCTGCCAAGAAGAAAAAGGTGAAGGCAGCCATCCTCCCACGACAGCGTTATTCCTCATTTCGGCTAATTCACCTGCAGGTGGTCTTGCCGACACCGCCCTTCCCTCCGACGAAGATCCATTTCAGACTCCGCTGTTCGATAATGTTGCTTAGTGTCGGCTCCAGAGGCTCCACGTCAGGCGCGTCCTCAAATTCGTCCACTTCAGCAGCTAATCCGGACGCAGCCACCACTGCTGCTGCCATCTTAGACCAAAGTCACGTGACAACACCTGGGCTACTCCATTTTACAAGGAGGTTTCTGATTTTTCACTCGGTGTCTGCAATCCTTCTCAGGGAGAAATAGCGCAGCCGCACGTACTTCGCCTTACTTTTCTGTTACTCATGCGATGCGTTGATGTTAATGGGCCATAGAAAGGCTCAACCGCAGGAAAAAACCCACCCCTCCCTAGCTGGCTACTATAGTTCTGCCCAAACTCGCCTTGTTTCAGCGGATTGGTCTCGGGGCTGTAGGAGGAGCATTAAGCGCCCACCCCTTTCTACCTCTCATTGGTGGAACACGTCACACTTTAATTGTTCATATTTCTGCCGCTTTGTTTTGTGATTGGTTCGGAAGGACTGTCACGCCTCTACGGCTCAAGCTCAGCGCGCCTAATATAACCATACGTTTAGCTTTGACGTATGTAGGCTAACAGTATTGATTTTTTCAACGCATGCTCTTTGACTTTCCCATCGCGCTCTGCGGCAGGAGGTATTATCCTCTATTCCCGTCGTGCTCTGCGGCTTGTATACTCAAGCAAGGAGGGCGGTGCAAGATGGCGGCGGCGCAAGGCGGCGGAGGAGGAAGAAGAGGTTCAGGTTCCGAGGCGGCCGAACCGGGCGGAGTGAACGTGTTCGCCAACGATGGATCTTTCTTGGAGCTCTTCAAGCGGCGGATGGAAGAGGCTGCTGCAGCGGGAGGGAAGAGCGGACCGGGAACGGGGGGAGCTGGGGCCGAGAAGCAGAAAGAGACCGAACCGCGGCCGGAGCCGCCCGGGGAACACGAACCGCCGGGAAAGAAGCGGAGCGGGAGCGCCCTCAGCTTCGTAAGGGATCCGGACACTGACCTTCCCTCTCCTTCCCTTCGTCTCCTTTCCTCCTCTTCTCTTCGCGTCTCTTCCCCTCCCCCACTGCCTGTAAAGGACTGAGGCTCTCGTGCCTTCTGTCCGTTTCTTTCCTCTCAACGGTAGTCCAGTTCTCTCCTTTGATGACAGCCCTTGATAGGTGTGGGATAGGCAGACATTCGGCAGGTGAAGCACTTTCCCCACCTGTGTAAAATGCTTATTTTTCCGCCCGTATGCGCTGGTATGAGAATATCGTTACTAGAAACCCTGTTTGAACGCACTTCCTTTCCCTGGCGTTGCACTGTAGCTTGTCTTCTCCCCCAGGGAAGTAACGTGGCTGTTTGTTCTGAAAGTTCTTATTATGCGAGGCATAATTATAAGCCTAACTGGTGTGAGTGCTGTACTTTAATTCGGATTTCTATTTTGTCCCCCTTTAAACTTTAGATAAAGTATAGATGTGTGCAGGAAGTGAAGTATTATTGCTATTCATTTCATTGCTATGCTGCCCAATAGCAGAAGCTGTATGGCAGTTTTAAATTTAAAGTTACCATTTTTGTCAAAAGAAACTAGTGGAATCCTGTGGTGCTTTGCTCAATGCCAGTTATTGCTGTGCAAGTTCATGTTTTACTCCTTCTGTGGAATGGACCTGGAAGCAGGCACCTGTAGGATGCTCCTGTAAGCATAATTTCTGATAAGGAACAAGGAGACTGTTACTTGTGAGGAGAAAATATATATACTTGAACATAGATTTGGTTGAATCAGGCCTGGTTTCAAATTAAAGAACAAGCCTCAAAATCCTTTTTACTTTCAGATCTTAATAGCATTTGCTTAGTAGTAACATTAAATCCAGTGTGTCTAATTTCTGAGTGGCTGTGTTCCTACATCACAACTGAACTACCTACTGCTTTTTGTTTCAAGAAGTCAAGCTCTTGGGTAGCCTGAACTGAGACATCCCAACAAAATTACAATTCTATTTTTCAATCCAGAGTCTTAATTTGAGTCAGGTAGTTGTAAGAGTTCATAGTTCAAAGAAAAGGAAACATGCAAGGTGCAAAGTTCTTAGTGATCACAAGTGTCCCACATGGGACTTCCATGATCCAAAAACTGTCAGTCATGACATGAAGCATAACACACAGGGTTTATTCAGGCAAGAAGCAACGCATGTATGGAATGAGTCCTCATGATCTGCAAGTAGATACGACAACATGTTTTATATTACAATAGGCAAAGGATTAAGATAAAGTAGGTCTAGGGAGCAGCTGCTAGTGATTAGGTATATGAAAATGGGTATTTTCTGAAAATGAGCCAGGATATATTTTTCTTCCTTTTAAACACTTGTGCAAGTGTGTAGCTGGAATCGATTTTTTACCTAGCACACAGGAGTTTTCCTGTATGGATAGTTAGTTTTCTCTTGTGTAGCTTTCTGGAACAGAAACGAACTCTTCTTATCATTGTTACTGATGTGGTAATTCTGAAATGATCTGCTACCATTTTGCTCACAATAAGCAGGAAAAGGTGCAAATGTGATTGCATCCTCATCTGGTAAAGCTTTATTAATATACACAGCATTCTAGTAACAGGGTAGTTGGAGCCTGTATTTATCTGCTCAGAAGTCTTATTGAGGTCAGTGGGACTTTCTCCCAGATAGGCATGCTTAGCAAAGCAATCACAGAACAAGTTTTGTTTCCTGTCTTAGGAATGTGGGTTTTCCTAAAGAGAGTTTTAATTAAAATATAGAAGTGGGGAAAGTATTTGCATATGTATTGTGCATAACTGTTGGGGAAATGGGTAGGCAGAGCTTATGGGTACATGCTTGTTCGTATTTCATGGGACTATAAAGCAAGCGAGGAGCTGTTGCATCTGTTAGTGGCCATAGGAATCCCACTGGTGTTTTTTAATCTCTGATCCATCTATTTTCAAGCTGCTTTCTTCAACTAAGCAGAACATTGATTTTTCAAAATGAAAGCTTGATACTTAGAGTTCTGAGCCTGCCAGTGCTGTTAGAAATACAGGTTTCTTGCTTTATGAAACGATATCTCGTGGTTTGTTAAGATGTATATAGCACTTCTCCAAACACATAAAATATAGAAACAGAGCGAGTCAGAAGGGGTCTCTCGGGCCATCTAGTCTGACCCCCACCTCTAACCGGCTCAGCTCACGACATGCCCACCATGTGCATGTCTAGCCTATCTTTGAACACCCTCACCGATGAGGCCTGAACCACCTCCCGTGGAAGCCCATTCCATATTCTTGGAGTCCTAACTGTCAGGAAGTACTTCCTGGCATCTAAATTGAAACTGGGTTTTTTTTTTTTTGTTTATTTTATTTTTTGATTTATATCCTGCTTTTTTCCTACAAAGGGCTCAAGGCAGCTTGCATCATTCTCCTCCTCCATCTTACCCCACAGCAACAACTCTGTGAGGTAGGTTGGGCTGAGAGTCCTGTGACTGGCCCAAAGTCACCCAGTTGGTTCCATGACTGAGTGGGGACTAGAACCCAGATCGTCTGAGTCCCAGTCCCATGCTCTTAACCACTATAGCACACTGGTTCCCTGAGCTTCACTCCGTTGCAGTGTGTCCTGCCCTCCTCTGCAGGGGAGAACAGGTCTCTACCCACCTTCATGTGACACCCCCTCATATACTTGTATGTCACCAACAGATCCCCTTGGAGTCTCCTTAGAGGGGATCTGTTGGCAGCATGCAGGTATGTCATCTCCTGATGATAAAAAGACATCATTCTATTAGAAAACGTATACCTGGTTCTCCTTATTTGACTGCTGACATGATTAACAGAAAGTACTGCTCCTTCATCCCAATGAGGATTTCAGGGTGATGTAAACAAAAACAAACATTCAAAACAATCAAATGATAAAACCAAAACCTAACAAATAAGATGGAGAATGACAAAACTAGTTCAATCAGCTTTAAACACACAAATATAAATTATAAAATATAACATCTTTGATTTTAAAAAGCCTGTGCAAAAAATATTTTAACTTATTGCACCCCTTGTGGGAGGGTATTCCAGAACTGGGGCACCTTTGCAGAGAAGGGCCTTTTGTATATCAGAAGAGGGCTTCTCCATATTTCTTCTACAGGCAAGTACATCAAGAATGGCCTTCTCCAACAATCTAAATGTGCAGGCAGGTTGATATGGAAGGAAAGTCCTTCTGGTATTTGGCTTCTAAGCCATTTAAGACTTTACAGGTAAGCACCAGCACTTTGGGCTCAGAAGTGGATAGGCAGTCAAATTAGCTCCTTCAGAAGTGAAGTGATATGGCTCCATCGAGGCAAACTAGCCAGAATTCTGGCATCTGAGGTATATACTAGGTAGCATGTGAGTGAGATTTTAATTATAGGAGAGTGCAAGAGAAAGTATAATAATGGTTAACAGACAGCAAGCATGGAAAGAATTCAGAATACATCCATTTCTTGTTATGTTTTTTAAAAATGTGTGGGCTTGACTGTACAGATGTATTGGTGAACACTGCTAAGGTGCCCTTTTACCCTCCTAGCACAACGGTGTAGGTAACGCTCGGCAGCTCTGTACTGACTGACAGGTGTGATGGCAAGCTAAGATGATCTAATTGAAGGACTCCCTATACCGTTATATAGTGGGCAACATTCCCCTTGCAGCTCCCAGGCTCGTATAACGGTTGCAGTCTTCTATCCCTTCACCCAGGTGGGCAAGCGGAGAGGGGGCAGCAAGCTAGCCCTGAAGACAGGAGTGGTAGCCAAGAAACAAAAGACAGAGGATGAGGTAAGTTGGCATATGTCAGTTATGTTAACCAGTGGTAATGTTTTGTGGTATTCAAGAATTTTAATTTGACAGCCCATTATGAGGCTTATGGCAAACTTCATTTCAGCAAATATGAAAGGTAAAGCAAAGGCATTTCTGCAATTCATACCATTTCCATTTATGTTTGGTTTCTCACAGGGCTGGCTTTGGCCTCTCAGACATAAGAAAGTGCCTTATTTTGTGTGTGAAAAGTTGTTAGGGAAGAACTCTTCAGCTGTGGTAAAAGCTCAGGAGAGGCTGCTTAGATTGATGTGTGTGAGTGGAAAGAGTGAGTGAAAATGATTGAGGAGATGCAAGGGGAAATATGCTGGCTGGGGATGCTGGCAGTTATAGTCCACAAAGGGAGGGTATTGGACTGTGGAAGAATGGGTTAGGTTACAAGATGGTCAGTAGTCCAAGCATTTAAATATGGCTTTCCCCAGTTCACGTACAACAACCTGTGTTCCCTAATTCATTGCCTCTCCTAGGCAATGTGTAGACCTGTTCTTTAGAGTTGTTGTTCTTAATATGGTATGTTTTAAAGTGCAAGAATTATTAGCATGTAAACTTTAATATTTGCCTCCCCTTCTTTCTTTTGTAGGTTTTGACAAGTAAAGGAGATGCATGGGCCAAATATATGGCTGAAGTGAAAAAGTACAAAGCCCACCAGTGCAGTGATGATGATAAAACCCGCCCTTTGGTGAAATAGCTTTCATCTCCAGCCAGGACTGACTTTGATGTACATAATTATTTAAAGCGTCAAAGGAGAGTAGCTCTGCCCCACAGACTGAATGCTGCCATGGCAGTAAATGACTTGCCATACTTTTGTATCTGGGAATTTAGAGCCTCCTTCACTGTTTCATTTATTGTTTTCCTCTTCTGAAAACTAAGAATTTTGACTTAGTTGCAGGATTTTTTTTTAAATTTGTAATCCCCCAAATAGTGGAATTGGTCTGACATGTCTTTTCCCTGAATCACCAGGCAACATGCTTTGCTGGCAAAATCTTTGGCACTGAGCCTTTGCTTAACACTTCCAACACACCTGAAGTTTCTACCATGAGAATGAGGCTCCATCTTTGCCAAATTCATTATCTCTGACTGTTGAAGGTAAACTTAAATGTGGTTGCAGGTAGTCAATATGCACTGCAGGCATAGTAGTCCCAGAGCACTTTGTTATCCTTATCTGTCCATGGTGAAAGATGAGTGGTGCTGGATTTCTTGGTATGCTTACAATCTTCTGATTTTTCCTCCCCGTGTTTCACTGTACGTTACAGTGAGTTAATGTGGTTTTATTCTGAATTCCAGTTGCTGCTGCTTAAGCCTGTTCCTAGCCTTCTGGTATGCATGCTGCAATCTAGCACTGATGATTAATCTGTGCCTACCTGCTATCTAAGAAGGTAGAAACTTGGTCTGCAATTATGCCAGGTATTATGTATTGGAGAAAACTTGCCTAAATTAGTATAAACCTATCCTGAAACAAATGGAACTCTGAATACCATGATTCTAGCCTTTCATTAGCCTCAGTCTTGGGCTTTGTGATCAGAGTTCTTGGGCTGTAAGAAAGATCTAGAATGGAGGCTTATGGCTATTGGTTTGTCAGCTGTTTGCTGTATACATTGGATCTATTTACTTATTTTCAAGTATCTCCAGTTTGTTTCTTTACACTTTCCACAAGATAGCATGTTAGAGCTATAATGTAAACCCTTATTGCAGATAATGTGATTTGTCACTGAGAGTGACTAAACATGACAACTTCCTGGAAATGCTTCTAGTATGCCTAGAAGGTACAGTTTTAAAAAGACAACTTTTTGTAGTCTGGTATCTAGGACCCAGTTTTTGTCCTAGCATGTGCATGGGGTTCACTCCTGAATCTTACCCTATTTGTTCATCTCCTTTTAATGGAATGGGCTGTTTGTGTAAGAGAAGAGTTAAAACATGACTTCTGAACCATGCTAAACTTGCATTATTCACAAAGAAGGATTGTAAATGCAGAAGGAAAACTAGCTGATGGTTTTTATTGCCATCTGAGGTTAAATGGGAGTTCATGAAACAGCCCGTGGGTCATATTGGTATATAAGTATCTTCCCTCCTGAAACCGTCACTGCTTGCTATCAATCAAAAGAGCTTTGGTATGTGTAGGACTCTTAAAGACCTTTGAGACAGAAAATAATGCTCTTTAATGCTAAGTACTCTTGCTGGAATTTCACTCAAACTGAGCCTTCTTCAGACCTTTCCTCCTAACATGTGGGAAGGGGTATGTTGTGCTCAGTAACACATCTTCAGCAGAAAGGGTTCCTGCATGTGTACATCTTGAATGCATGTGGGCTTTTCAACATGATTGGGAGCACTGATCATATGGCAGTCTTTCACACACGCAATTGTGGACATGTAGAAGCCTGTGTCAGACCTCCTGAATGGGTTGGGGGCAGGACTAAAAGACATCTTCCTGTCTCTGCCCCTCCAATGCATTCAGCCTGATGTCATGTCTGAAAGGGGCTCATGGCTGTCATCTGAGAAACTATTTGCCTATTGAAAGCTTGAAGCAACTTTGGAGGATTAAATATGTCACTGGTATCCGGTTTCCTGCCTGCTATAAAGGGGTTGCAGTTTGCTTTCTTAAACACTTGATCAGACTCCCTCCCTTATTGCTTTTGAACACCATAGCCCAGCTTAGAGCACTGATAATCATTCTAATATTAGCTTTTAAAAATAAAATTCTGTTGTGGATATTGATTTGTTAGCCATCTTTTGCTTTCTGTGGATGCATATTTTTCAGATGCTGCTACTAATACCTATAAACCGAAGAACTTGAAAGATGAATGAAATAGGATTCTGTTCCAACTCTTATCATAAAAGTTGTTAATGTTCTGTTTGCTTAATATAGGATAAACACTTCCCTTGATTGTACACTTAAGATCATTACTTCAAAATGTGCATTGAAGGGGAAAGGAAGAGATCATTTTCCTTAATTACTTAATTGTGTGACTTAGATCTTGAATACACAGGCAGAGTTCCATTACCTCGGCACTAAGCTCTCTGCACTGTATACTTCAAGCAGAGAAATGCAGTCTCTGCAGGCAAGCAGTCTGTGCCCATGGGGCCAGGGGGACTAACTTTTGTACACTTAATGTGGTTTCATCTCAATGAGCTGACTACAGCTACATCAGACCTTTGAGGATCCAGTTTGCCTTCCAGATACTCCCTATTATTTGCCCAAAGTGACTATGTCAGTTGGAAGAAACAAATGGTTATTGGATATAAAGATACCAGGTCTAGCTGCACTGAGCGATCCTAGTAATGGAATACTACTTTGTAAAAGCAATTTGGTCTCATTTCCTCTATTGCAGGGATACAGAATTTCAGGCCCAATTTGGCCCTTCAGGATACTTGGGATGGCCATGCCACCTCCTGGCCCCACACTTCCCTGATCACTGATGGTTTGGTGGGGTAGTTTTTCACTCCATAAGGTTGAAATGCCCCTCTGAAGGCTTGCTTACTGGTGTAAGAATATGTCCCCCAAGAGCTCTGAAATGGAAGCTGGCCCTCATTCAATATTCCTGCTCTACAGAGTGCTTGGGCACACAGAAAAAAACTGATTAAAATTGTAGCCTTTTGTATTTTAGTGGCCTGAAACAGGTAGTTCTAATTGCACAAGATGGTCACATCTTTCTCATGTGCACTGCTCTTCACAGCACAGCTTCTCTATGTGGCTGCTTACACCGTCTCATGGAGGAGGAAAGTAGTTTTCTCTGGAATCTAAACTAAGCTTCTATGCTCTGCTTTTGTCTATGAAAGACTGAAGATTGAAGGCAGCATATTTTCCAAAATGTACACTTGCACAGAAGTACATCTATACAGAAGCTGCTTAAACTGACCATTTACCATGTTTCTGGAAAAGGGAGTCAAACGAATGGGCAAACGGGTATGAAAGCAGATCTCCACTTTCCCTGACATAAACTATTGTTTTGCAAGTTGTTTATCTTTATTTCCTAAATGTTGCTGGTCTTACTGTACCCATTGTGCTGTGAAATATTTTTGTAAATATTTCCTAAATGATTTATACTCCTAGGACTACCAGTGATAGGTGGGAAATTCCACTGCTGCATATCTCTCTCAGTGGTTTGCATTCCTTAATTTGATATGGTTAGTTTAATAAGCATTAAACAGAAAAATGGAGTTCTAGATGTTGCTGCTCTCTACTAAATGAGCTTCTTCATTATATATGAAGTTACCTGAAATGGAGTCTGACCACTGGCTCTAGGAACTCCAGCAGAACTCATGGTATCTGCTACCTTTGAGCAATGTTGTCTAGGATTGGATTGGTTATCTTTAAACTAGGTTTTTACCACTGAACTATGACCTATACTATAAAGGTCCCCCTGCACATATGTGCTAGTCATGTCTGACTCTGGAGCCAGTGCTCATCTCCGTTTGTAAGCTGAAGAGCCAGTGTTTTCTAAAGATGCTTCCATGGTCATGTGGCTGACATGACTAAACATTGAGGCTGACAGAACGCCGTTATCTTTCCCAATGAAGTGGTACCTATTTATCTACTTGCATTTGCATGCTTTCAAATTGCTAGGTAGGCAAGAGTTGGGACAAAGCAGCATGCGCTCACCCCATTATATAACTATAGAAATAACTGGATTTGTTCTTCCAGTTGTTCTTACATTCTCCTGTTTCTTACTGTCCCATTTCAGTAGCAGAAGTACCAGAAATGTCCTTGTGCTTGGTACTACTGGAGATATGTCATTGTGCCTTGAAGGCCTTTGGCACATAAAATGGGTGATCATTGCCAGTGGAAGACTGGAACACTATGGAAGTCTGCATAGCACACTACGGACATTGAATTATCTCCCTGCTGTACTCAATATGTCACATAATCCTGAATTGAAGGGAGCAATCCTTTCCATGCAGCCTCCTATCTCCTGTACTTTCCAGTGGCATAGTTGAACTGCAACAAGGCGATAGAGACTGGCTGGAGGTAAGTGAGGTGGAACAGACGGCACTGGCAAGAGCAGCATTAGGCAGCTGTGCGCTCTCAGATGTTTTGGACCACAACTTGTATAAGCACTAAACAATGGATGTCCTGTAGCCTTTTCCATTGCCAGTATATTATCCCCAGCTGAGCTCTCCCATAGAAGTTCAGCTCTTAAAGGAAAACAGCTTCTACAATGCCTATTAGTTTTTCCTTCTGCATTCTCAAGGCAATGAAACACTGTTCAAAGGAATGGGGTACAGCCACCTTTCCCCTTGCCAGTGTTGGAGTTACACTAGCAAAAGGAGTCTTGCAGTATGGTTTGCAAAACAACTCTACCTTCCCTGAAACAGTAAGAGGACGGACCCAAACCTTAACATGGGATTCTGTTACTTTACGGTTGATTCTAATAGTTATGACTGGCCATTGTAGCAAAAGAGAAAATCTAGAGCAGAGCAGAATTGTTGCTGCTTGACCACTAGAATAATTCTCTTTGGCTCGGTCTGCTCACATTCACTTTAGCTGAAAAAGTTATGGAAAGTATCTGAGTTACTTATCCAATACTTAAAGTGAATGTTCACATTCACATTAGTTACTTATCCAATATATATTTACATGTACAAGGAATTATAGGCAATCTGTTTTATTTCCATTTCAATGCAATGTACATCAGTTTCACTTTCAAGTGCTAGATCCTTGTTAAGGACAATACATAATCAGAAAAGCACTTTCACACTTCTCCACTTGCAAGGCAATAAACAGCAATGACTAAGGGAAACCTTGCCAAATAGTGTGCCTGCTGCATGGCACTAACTAATAGACTGCGGTAGCAGTTTCCTATGGGACAAGAGTCTTCACTTGATTTTGTGTAAGGCAAACTGAGTAAACACTGAGCAACAAACAAGCAGAATTCCTTCACCTCTTATAATAGTGCACTTGAATGCCTTAACTGACAGTCTCTTGAAGGGCTTTTACCATATTGAGTCAACAACTTTCTATAAAAAATGTTATTTACAAACATTTGTCTCATTCTATAATCATGCTAACAAATTGTCTAAAAAGTGTCAATACTGTTTTCATTACAGTGTTGTGGAAAGGCAGGAACTTTGAATTGTGAGAGAAACATCTGCATTTCCTGTCCAGTTAACTGCACCCAAATCAATATGGTGTGAGTGAAACATTTGTTTGCTCTTTGAATGCATTTCATCTACATGCCAAGATAAAGTCCCTCTCTCCTATCTCTGAATTTGTATAAACATGAACATCTACCTGCCCCACAAAAGCTTCAGAAGTACCATGCTGTACCTCTTCAGAACAGCTATAAAACTTCCCTCTTGATAGAGGGAGAAAATCTTGAAAAGCACAAAAGAACAAGGAAATACTATCCTTCATTCTTCTTAGCTTGAAACACCAACCTTTAAATAGAAGCAGGCTGCCTCTAACAGCTACAGAATCAAGCTCTGTTTTTCTTCCCAGTAATATCACAGTTCCAAACTGCCCCAGAAAGGTAGAAGACCATTAGGCTTCTTTCTGCACTGCAGCTTAGGAAATTGGATGAATTTTCAATAGTGCACAAGATCGGAACACACCTGCTTCTGCCCGCTGGTTTAAATGAAGCACTCTTCAGCTTTGCAGGAGAAAGGGAAATCCTAAAGAAAAGCCACTTTAACAAAACTCTAATTCTGCCACACACTGACCAGAGCTGGTTGTATCTCCAAATACCTCTTTAGATTTAAAATAAGATTTCAGCAACCAACAACAGCTTTAGGCAACCGTCTTTTTTGGCCAAAAAGTTACCGGTCCAATATAGCACTCTAGGAGTACTGTATTTGCTAACTCAATCGAAATTTAAAATGGTGTGAAGGCAGAAAATAGCTTCAAATATTAGTCTTGATCTTCAAATTCATGTGTGGGTGGAGCAGAAGGACAACTCCAACATTACCATTTCCTCTCCCAGCATCGTCACCTACACTGGATACAATGCTCAGATATGGCACAAGTCAGCCTTTAGTAGAGCCAGCCAAGCCAGAAACAGCTGTGAGTTGTCCTTGGGGCCTGGGACCAGGTTCTTTGCCATAGGATTCTTTGGTGTATCCCAGAAATGTGCAAATAAAAGTGTGTGCCATATCCCAGCCCCCTACACAGCCCCAGCCTGGAAGCATTAACAAGAGCAGGGTGCAGAGCCACCTCAGTTGGTCTCATAAGAGGACAGCAGAGCAGCATCAACTGGTTCCATGCAAGAAGGACAAGTGAATGATCGCATCAGCCAGTCATCAATGCAGTGTACATGGTAGATGTGCAGACAGGGCAGGAATCGGATGGGATCTCCATAGACAAAATCCAGCATGCAGATCACACACCTGGAGGCAGAGGGAAAAAAAGGAAATAGAATTCTTAGCATAAGGATGCTGCAAGACTATCAGAAAGGCTTTTATTTTACTTTCCCTTTCCAGTTTGCCACATGGCAGGATCAGGAATGCAACTAAAGAACAGTGTATTCTCTTGTGCTGTCCATAATACTTTCAAATAATAAAAATTAGAGCTCAGAATTCTATGTTCAGATGATGACACTAGAGTTCCCTTGTGTTGAATTCCAGAGGAGCAATTTGAAAGGACTGCACTACCTTCAAACAGGTAAAATATTCAGGCTCTCCACAAATACCTCCCAGACACTGAGGCCTGCAAGGAATGTTGGGTTGATTTGGTGCCTTGAGTTTTGGTATTATGATATTAGCATTTCTTTCAAAATAAAGTCAGTTTACGCTACTAGTTTGGAGGTCAAATTGCCACTGCTTAGTGGATCCACTCTGTAGCTGCAAAGCAAAACAATCTTACAAAAAACCCCTTTCTTGGGCAAGATAGCCCCTGTTAGGCAACTAATAAAAATAAAAATTTCTTACAGTGACCAGAAGTGATTGCTAAAACAGAAATCATACAAGACAGTTACAGATCTTCCATCTTGATCTATTTGGTTTTCCACACTAGAAAGACCTTCCTTCACAAACATCCTTATATGGGACATTCTCTATTGGATGATCTGCCATAACTAAAACCTGCTGATACATGTAAATTGATATGATTCTTTTAAAATAAATTATATACTCTGCATATCAAACCTGCAGTGGTTAGATATATTCAGAATTTCGTTTAAATATGCAGCCTGTGTACCTTCATGTTCTCTGTAACAGAAATCCATGGTTAGAGGATTAATTTGCTACCAGGGTAAATAAACTATGGCCTTCTAGATGTTCAGTTATGGTTATCATCCCTGATAACTGATATTTTTCCAGCATTTAACAATCTAATTTTTAAACTTTGTTTATATATATCCTTTTTTATTCTGTGCAGCTGCTATGCTTCTGTGTTGAAAAATAGCAATCACAATTAGGGGTTTTTAAATTAATGTTTGAGGGTATGTTTTTTCAGTTTTTAATTTTGACTTTTGCTAACTGCCCAGAGGACACTGGCTATTGGAAGGCATAAAAATGAATTAAATAAACAAAAAGCAAGAATGCTGGCTGAAACGGATGGGAGTCTAAAATCATCAGGATGGTCAGAAGTTCCCCATCCATAATAAAGAGTTAATATTATTTCTTTACTAGTTAGGATTCAGCTACTTTCTGTGAAACTGGTCTCTCATACCAAGTCTGACCAAACTCATTTCTCTCTGACAGATGTTCTCCAAAAAAATCAAAATAAAAAAATGGGGGGATACATTATGGATGTGTGGCTACCGTGGGTGTACAGTTCATGGATCCACCTCAGCAACTCCATCTTACTTCATGACCTAAGACTATACTCAGGTTGTCTTGTCTGTGGCTGGGATAAAAAGTGATCTGTGTTCACTTATGTCCCCAACCAAGTTTCGGTTTACCGATGAACTGTGATGACAACATCTAATAGTTCATGAACCTAAGGAATAATAATAAAAAACAGGAACAGCTGAGAGTGTCTAAAGAGCCAAGCTCAAGGAACCAAGGTTCAATTTGGATGCCAGGAAGTACTTCCTGACAGTTAGGACCACAAGGGTATGTAATGGGCTTCCACAGGAGATGGTTGAGGCCCCATAGGTGAGGGTGTTCAAGGATAGGCTCTGGACATGCACATGGTAGGCATGTCATGAGCAGAGCCAGCTGGAGCCAGGGGTCAGACTAGATGGCCTGGGAAGCTCCTTCTGACTTGCTCTGTTTCTATGTTTCTAAGATGTGTGTATGCATAGGTTTTTCTTTTAGGAGAGGCTTTCCAGCTTAGCACTGAAGATCATTTTGCTTTACATCCACTTGCCTCATTTCAAAAGTTTAAGTTAGTTTTCTGCTGATTTTTTTTCAAAACTTCTTTACAATTTCTTCAAAGACCTACATTTTTTCCTAGTAGTGTATTCAAGAAGATTATTTTCTCCATTTGGAAAACAGATTCATGCAATGTAAGGTTCTTAAAATAGCAGGAGGTTCTATATAGCAATATACTATGGAAACATTGCCTATACTTTACATCTTAGCCTGTAGAGATTAAAGCAGTGTTTAACAGCAGGTATATTTTTTTCTTTCGGGCACCAGGTAGGTGCTTTTTTCATTTTCAGACTCAGGAGAATCAATACCTATTGCACTTTGCAAGGCAAACTGTTGCATGGTGTTACTTGAGGTATAAAGATTGCTCATGCATCCATTCCTATGAAATTTGTAGGACTCTGCTTAAACTAACAGATAAATACAAATGCTAGAGAACATACTCTTTGATTTTCTTTTCTGATGGTTCTGAGCCTGGATCGAAGATTCCTTTGGGAAGATGTTGAATTAGTCCAATCCTCTGAGCTATACGGATCTGCTCTTCTTCTGTTAATTGTGTGGCAAGACGTGCCTGGCTGGGTGTAGGGTGATACACTGGAATTGATGCATGTTCCTAGAAAGTCAGAAAAATAAGTAGCTATTAAATGCCTGTTACTCTTGTAAGCAGGCAGTAATCCAATGGAGCTATAGTACCCATACTCACATATGGCAATCCAAGCAGCAACACTATATCAAAAGATCTACATATTCCTGAAATCGCTTCCATTCACTTGCATACTGGCTACTTAACCTTCTGACAGATATGGTAGGGTAACAGGTCAAATCAAATGTTTTGAATTTCCAACTCCCAGAAGCCCCTGCCACATGACCATTGGTCAGGAATACTGGGAGCTAAAGCCTGAAACATTTGGAAATTTAGTTTCTGCCCACCCCTAGAAGAACTACTGGTCTTTTATACACTCAGGTGTTAGGATCTGCAAATAATTAACTCCCCATAAAATGATCAGATCCAACTTTTGCTTCTCTAACTAGGAATGTGTCTAGTTAAATATGTGTTAGACAGTAATCCATTTGTTTATAGTAAACATGCAACATTCATGCTCCAACTCCTTTCTCAAAGGTGGACATTCTTGCTTCTCAGCCCATGTTTTAAATCAACATAGGCAATTCAGCAAACTGAAGTTGTCTTATGGGCATGGGCAATACTTGGTCTCTATAGCACGTGATAATTTTAAGGAGCACTGAGCTGGTCAGAGGTTCAGGATGTAAGAACTGGAATGATGGCCAGAACCAGACATCTATTTATTTCAGCAGTTTAACAGTGGCCAGCCAAAAGTTATAAGGAGCTCAACAAAACATGATGACAACATCCATTCCCTGTTCTTACTGCACATCAGGGGTCAGCAATCTGGAACCCTCCAGCTGTTGTAGACCAACTGCCATCAGCCTCACCCAGCATGGCCAATCATTATAGGATCTGTACATTATAAACCCCAGCAGCCTATTCCAGTGAAGGCGTCTCATTTTAAGCTCAAAGTTCATCCAAAGGAAACACAAACACTTGTGCCGAGGATGATGAACAGTTTATTGAAAACAAAATTGGAATGTGGATGCAATGCTCAACAAAGAAGCAGAGAGAAAGCTCATGCACATCCCTCCGATAGGCCCAGGGCTTCCTTCTGTGATGGACAGCACTCCTGGAAACTAAGTTGCTTAGACACATGTGTGCTCCTTGGTCTACATGGAAAGCCAAAGTGCAAAGCTAAGGATTCTAGAAGCTGCCAGCAGTGGGGAGGGCAAGAGAAGACCCAACTATCCCAATGAACTTCCACAAAAGGGTATGTCAGCATCTTCATTGCAAGGATGAGCGAAAGAGTTCACAGCAGCTGGTTATTCCTTCACTGAGGCCCCTTACTACCCTACAGATTTTTCACAGCCATTAACCTAGTACAAATTGGTTGCTTCTATGGCTACACTAAAGGCCCAAGCTGAGCACTGCGAACAGTTCACACTAACTTCTTATCACAGTGTCTCCAGTGTCCCAATACACAATCCAAATACTGAATATGGAAAGCACTGGATTGTCTGATACTCACATACATCATCCACCAATCTGCGGTGTACTGGTTTTAAACAGGACAGTTGCCACCAAAACATGTCTTTCTCATGTCTTTATCTAATACCTTAAACATTCATCTATGCTACTGGGCTTTGCAGCAACTTTTAGTAATAAATTCCACAAGTTAGCTTTGTGTGTGTGAAGTAGGATTTTTGTTTGTCTAATCTGCTGTTGATCAGTTTCAACAGAAATGAAAAACTTTTGAAGTCATTGGAAATAATTTCCTATCCACCTAAAGAGGTCTGCTCTGATGCTTTAAGGGAGCAGGGATGGAATTCCATTCTCTTACTTTTTTTAGAAATGAAGCATTGTCTTATGTTGTCCTATTCCCTCCCTGTAGTTTCAAGCAGATTTATGGTGATACAAATGATGGAACAATTGCCCTTTCCCTCATTTTTTCCAGGAGAATGTTGTCCTGCAGGTGCAGTAACTTGCAAAAATGCAAGTAGGAGAAACAATTCTCAGCTATAGGAAAGCAAAGATCATGGGACAACCAGTCAAAGGATGATAACAAACTACCCTGTGCACACTAGGTAATTTCTCTGTGGAAAGAGATAGCAGTATATGAAACATGACTCAGTCTCCTGGGAGCAGGGACTCGGTGTCTTTTAAAAATTCATCAGAAATGGTGCAAGCACACCAGCTCTAAAACAGATGTTGAAGTCTAAAAACTTCATCTCCAACCAAAAGCCAATGTGTCAGGGCATTCAATCTCTTTAGTAAAGCATGGCGCCCCCTTTGTCAACACCTTACACAGGGTGATTCATGCACCAATTTCTTTCAGTCCAACTTTAATTACTACTCAAACTGCTCAACTTCCCAGCAGCTCTGTACAGCTCTAGAGCCTTCAAATAATTTTATCTGAGTAGTTGTTTCTCCATAGCAGGGGTCCTCAAACTTTTTCGGTAGGGGGCCAGTTGAAAGGCGGTGGCTACATGCACGGGTTGGTGAGGTGCCATCGGGCACGCGTGGCGGTGGCTTGCTCGCTTGGAGACCATCTCCAATTGAGCAAGCCACCACCTCCCCGCGCTGCAAGGCAGCGGCAAGCGCGGATGAATGGGAGGCAGGCAGCGGCTTGCTCACTCAGAGACCATCTCCAAGCGAGCAAGCCATGACCTCCCCGCCCACGTAGCAAGCGCACAGGCGACGAACGGCAGTGCGGGCTGGATGGATGGCCATGGCGGGCTGGATCCGTCCTGCAGGCCACAGTTTGAGGACCCATACTCTATAGATTAAATCAGAGTTCATACTTTTACCCCATTGTGGCTACTTCCTTGCAGGCACTTTTTTTCAGATCTTGCCCTTTATTCTCATGACCATCCTATTAAGTAAGTTAACCTTACTGTGGCTTGTTCATTGCTGCCTAATAAGGGCCATTTTATGCATTAACCTAGATTTCCTGCTACTGTTCATTTGAAGGGGTTCCAGTAGAACCTGGCTTCCTGATCACAGTATCTGTATAATGCATGTACTCACAAGCACATGTGGTCACATTCATAGCCTACATTTTACAGAAAACAGCCTACGTATATCCCCCACCCCTCATTTGAATCTTGGCCTATCCACAAAGGTGTTCCAGATGAAGCTTTTCCTGTGAAATTGTCCCAGTTCATTCACTGTATTTTATGGGGGACCAGACACATCTTCCATTTGTAACCCTCCACTTGTGTTTTCTCACTTCTTTTGTTTTTAACTTACAACAAAAAACCTGATAAAAAAAGAATGAATAGCTACACAATGTATTTTGACTAAAAGCCTTATGAGCAATCTGCCCACCACTCTGTCTAGTAAATTATTTTGGCAACTTTCTGTTTCCCAGATGTTTATATGAGGTGGCATCTTCCACTGCTGACTCCACTTCCATTCCACATCCTTCACTCAAGAATGCTCACCAGGATAAATCCTTCAATTTGTGTTTTACAGACTTCTCTCTGATAAGTGAGAAGAGCAGATTGGCTTCTCTAATCATTCCAATTCTAGAGCCGAAACTCTCTGGGTAATCCACAGTATACAACATTACATGAAATGTTTAACATTTAAGAATTTAAAACAGTTTAAAAACAAGTTAATAGTAATAAAACTACCAGGATCTGATAAAAAAAAAACAACCCTAATATCTTAGTGCTATCTATAGAAGCCCAAAGGTTAAAGGGGCAATTCCCTTCTTAGTATTCAAGGCTGCTTACACAGCAAGGATGCCTAGTATTACCAATCAAAAGACACTGGACAGCTATTTTACCTCGAACCCCTTAACGCGCGTTATTAATGGAAAAAAATGGCTGGAAATCACGAGAGGCTCATAACTGGAGGACTCTCCACTCCTGAGCTGCCAAAATTCCAAGAATGAGGCGAGGCAAGCCAACTGCATAATAAAAGCCTCGTCTGGAAGCTACTAAAGTTTAAATGCTATTGCCTACTCCCCGACTTGAACAGCGCATCAAGCGCTATCCTTGTGTACTTGGGTCTAGTTCACGTATATGAAAGAAGTCAGGGTCTCCTCCATCATGTTCCCAGTCGCCCCTCCGTCACTCTAGGTAGCCTTGTCCCCTACGTCTGCATACTACCACCTGCCCAGCAAAGGCTTGCAGGCTACCCATGGGAGACCCAACGCTCAGCATCGCAGTCGGCAAGAGGCGGAGCACATCCGCTCCAAGCCCTCCCCTCCCCCCACTCGGTACCTGGTAGGGGGGCGGCGGGGCAGGGATAGGAGGCGGAGGTGGATCTCCGGCCCCAAGGCTCGCACCATCGCCCGTAGAGTCGTTGAGCAACGACAAGTCATCAGCCGCCTGCGAAGAAAGGCAGCCCCCCATGCCCACCCGAGCCTGCCCGCTCGGGGCCGCTGCCGGGTCCGGCCCGGGCAACCTCCCGCAGCCAGCTCCGGAACCGAGGGGGGTGGGCCGCGGCAGCAATAGGGGCTCGCGTAGCATGACGGGAATTGTAGTCTTACCACAGGGAATACTGCGCCTGCGCGCTGCAAAGCAAAAGGGCGGCGGGGCAGCTGGGAGGAGTGGTGCGGAAGACGAGCGGCTATGATCTCCATATTCTTTTGCCTGAGACGTTGAACAAAAGGAGCCGCATCAAACGGCAAAATATTCGCTATGGGTTTATATTTTAATGATGTTTTCGCTTTGTGGAAAAGCTCAAGTTGACTCACGAGTCATGTTGGGTTTGACTTGATCGCAGCTGTTCTGGAAAGAATGGGTGAGCCTTCAGATTAAGAGTAACCGATCGTGACTAATTCCAGCAGCACTTGTTTAATTAAATAAGAGTGAATGTCCAGATTGTCATCTAACTCAGAATAGTTATGGCTTGTTAAGAGAGCCTATGCCAACTTACTTTGTAAATTTAAAACTGCAGCTGTGAACCGCAGGACTTCTTCATTTTTCTAAAGTGAACTAGTATCTCATGCATCTGAGGAAATAGTCTGCAGTCCACAAAAGTTTATGCCATAATGAATGTGTTAGTTTTGAAGGTGCCAGAAGACCCTTCCTTATTTTTTATAAGAGTAGTTAGTCATTCATAGCTATAATAATACTGATGGAACATATTTTCTGCTAAAAAAATGCTTCTACAAATGTTATTCCATAACACTTGCTTTTAGTTTAGTTTAGCTGTATATGGGACAATCATACTTCTTAAAATTTATTCTTAAAGTATCCTATCCATTCAATTCAACATAAAGTAATAATATGTTATAACATATACAAACATCCCTGTCCTGTTTTTTTCATAGATTATATGAGTATGATAAAATAGCAACAAGTTGGTCAGCAAATGTGCAATAGCTGCAGATTGCAATAGTCAATAAAAATGAAGCCTTGTGGCTTCTTAACGATCAGTACATGTACCATGGTATAAACATTTTTGTATTAGAGTCTAGTTTATGCAGCTCAACCATGTAAGACATGCATATGGTATATTATATATAAAGCCAGAATGAGAAAGACCCACATCCAGTGATGCCAAAAACAAAATGGCCCCTCACAACCATTGCCATCACCATGAGTACTCGCAGGAACTCTAATCCTGAAAAACTCATGACAGGTGACAGGAGGGCAGTGTTCTCAATTTCCATATACAGGCCTATAGCTAACCAGGAGCTGCAGGGACAATGCATCCATAAAGTTAACCTGAGGAGGAAGTACTGGGGAAAATAGTTCCTCTACTACCAATTGAAGAGACACCACTTATTGAATAACTTTTGCATAACTTGGATCCTTTGTAGGACTTGTCAGAGAACAGTATGATGAGCTAGAATAGATGGCAAATAGAGCCTGCTCTGCATAGGAACCAAGGAAAAACGGTGAATCCCAGTAACTACAGACCAATGGTTATCCCCACAAGAGGATGCTCAATACCATGGTATCTCACCTTATTCCATAGTTTTAAGTAAGGAACAGCAGTCAAGCTGGAATAAATGTCCTTTCCTCCTGAAGTCCTCTGCCCCATCATGGGAATGGCCAGGGTGGTTCACTGTGAGGCAGTTGATGGGTTCATATAAGCCTATGCCCTATGCAGTGCTGGTGTTAGGAACAGAAAAGATCTGGGACTCAGAGCCACAACACTAAAAACATGTGCAATTTTACACTGGTTAATTTACATTGGTTCTAATGTTTCTCTATATCTTTATAGGGCTCTGTCTCCTATTGTAAAAAGGGATATGTGAACAGTGAACAGGAGTGCACTTGGTTTCAGGGGAAAATAAAACTTCAGGCAGAAGGATTGGAATGGACAGCAGGCAGTGAAGCACATATGGGAAAAAGCAGGTTATTCCAGGAGGATCAGACACAAATCACAACCTATACCTTTATTTCAGCATGTGCCCATAGACTGCAGGATAGTGGGCAAATTCGTAATTTGTGAACATTTGTAATTTGTAAACATTGTTAATCGTCCAGAGATCTTTGGCTATTGGGCAGTGTGTGTGTGTGTATATAAATAGATTTGCTGACAGCAGCCAGTGCTCCCACTGTATGGATTTGTTCCCAGTTCATTAGTTGTTTACTAAAGTTAATCAGAAGTAGCATTGCATTAGCTCCACAAAACTTAATGGATGTTCCTTTTCCCCAGAACTACACACACCTACAAAATTTCCATGCAACAGAACAGTGGTTCTGATGCAAAGTGCGTGATGATGGAGAACAATTTGTCTTTGCACTGGCTGCAAAAATGATGAAACTTATGCTCTCACAGCTCCCCCACAAGTCTTCAGGATCAGATCAGGTGCAATCCTGCGTAACAAGGTAGCATCAATAGTGAACCCTTTCCTATTGACTACTTTTTAAACTGTTTCTTTCGGCGGGAAATTTCAAAGCTAAGCCGTACTAGCTTATTTCAATACAAGTAACAAGGCATTCTGTATCAACTAAAAGACTTAATTTTTATTATGGTATATGGTGTCTTAACACGGTCTCGCATTCTGTTTTCTCCCATTAGAGTTCCATGACCACAAGTAATCTGCGCAAGAAGAAAAACTACTTGTTAAAAACAGAAAAAGCGGTCCCAAGCAAATAATGCGGAAGGGATAAGTCCCCGCTCGCTGCCAAATAGCAACCAAGTTCGGCTTGTTCCCCGTGACGTCTAACAGCGCTTGTAGACTAAGGGTCAGACGGCGCGACTGCCGCTGTTTCGCGGAATCACGTGACAAACTTTCTAATGCGCGCGTGCGCGCGTTCTTTTTTTCCCTCGACGCGCGCGAGTGCCTCTTGCCCCTCCCGTTTTCTCTTGGTCACGTGAGCGGCAAAGACGGCGGCCGGCCCGGCTCATCGTCCGCGTGTTGCGTTCTCTAGTAGCTTGCCGCCCCTTCCTTCTCTTTCTCCTTTCTCGGAGCTGACGCCGCGGCCTGAGGCTGGGCACGCGGGAACCAGGCAGGTACCGTGCCGGGGTGATACGTGTGTTTGTGGGAGTGTGGGAGGCGATGGCGCGAGACTCTGTGAGCTTCGGCCTAGGCAGGAGTTGGGCGAAAGGAAGCCTTCAGGGTGCCGGGCTGAGTCCGCCTACGGGTGGCTGAGTCGGGAACCACTGAGGGAAGGCGGTAATGAGGCAGATTCTGGATTACTTGCTGAATGGGAGTCAGGCCTGGCTGGGGCGACTGGGGTGGGGGTCGACGGCGCCCGCCAAGCTCGGCGGGTCTGGCTAAGGATGGCTATGGGGGAGGGGCGCAAGAGCTTCCGTTGTGGTCAGTGGGGCCCTCTGCCACCCCACAGCAGTTGTCGCTTTTCATGTTGCTTCTGTGTGGGAGGTGATGCTGCAGAACCCAAACGGGGGTGGGGTGCAGAGAGAGCGCGGAACGGCAGTGGCGGGACCGGCGGGGGAGGTCGCGTAAGATACATGCCCCGGTACATGCTTTAACAACCTAAGAAGGGGCAGGCTGGATCAGATCTGTGGTCCAGCTGTTCCAGCATTATATTCCTAGAAGCACCCGATTCTGGAAGCCTCAGGTATTCAAAAAGAAGCTGGACAGCCATTTGAGCGGGATGGTGTAAATAAAATTTGTGTCCTGAACCAGCAGGGCGTTGGACCTGATGGCCTTCAAGGCCCCTTCCAACTCTACTATTCTATGATTCTAAGAAAGAGTAAGTCTTGAGTAAGCCTTCTCACTCATGCCCTAGCACTTCGAATTCGGTGGGCTATACTGCCTCTTGAACATGGAGGTTCCACTTAGAATCTGATGATTCAGCCTCCATCATTATGTCTAACATTTTCTTTGCACAAACAGTTAAGATGATTAAACTTAAAAGTTCTCATATGCCCTGCACTCCGGGCTGAGCAGTGAGATCTGTTTGCTTTTTCAATAGATGTTCAAGTTCTATCACCTGGAGCTAAGTACACAATAGTAGCTTAAGAAGGTGGACAAAAAATTGCAGAACAACCCAAATATTCTTTTTTGGGTGCTAGAATTAGAGCGTGCAGCCATAATTTCACACACAGATCTGTTAATCTTCAAGCTTCCTTTGTTTCAGCATCCTACTTTAGGAGGAAGTGGAAAAATGCTTTTCCTTATTTTAAACCAGTGGGCATTGGAAATCCTGGCTGATCTACTCCAAATCACTCAGAGATCTAGCAATAGATTTTAATCTATCTTCTTTCCATGTCATGAACTGAAGATCTTGCATTTTAACTTGCATTATGCTGCTAATCTAGTCTCTGTAGTGAGCATGTACACCGAACTATGTCTTTGCTTTTGAATGGTAGTTCATTAGAGCCCCATTCTGAAAGAGGAATAGTAAATAGCCAGTTCAAATGCAATAAAAAGAGGTGGCTTTGCAGTGAGTCATAGCTGTATTCACTGATCAAAATCAAAATTGGAACGGATATTCTGAAGAATGGAAGCTGAAAAGCTAACAAAATGGTGGGTACTAATGAGTGGAGAGAGAACTGATAGATGTTTTTTTAAAAGGTAGATACATATTCCCAGACGTGTGTATTATAGCAGGGAAGTACTTGACCTCTAATGAAATTTAACAGAAAAGTCACACAGCTAGAGTCACAAAGGCAGTCAAAATTTTATTGTTGTGTTGCTCAGTGCTGTGTCACATTTAGTATTAAACAGATGTATGTCAAAGTCACACAATCACATTCAGTATAGCAATCTACATAGAAACCCTAATTAAAGAAAAAGTATTTTATTAGATGTAAACTGTAGCTTATGCAGAGCTTGGAAAATTCAGGATTTAGACAAAATTACAACCTGAAGAGAATATGCCTAGATGGATCCATCAATGGGTGATAGCTGCACATTTCTTCCCATATATAACTACCTGGTCCCTAAGATCTGATGAGGCCCTTCTGAGAGAGCCATTCTTTAAGGAGTTAAAGAGGATGGCAAATAGAAGAGGGGCCTTCTCAGTGGCTGGGTCCATTTATGGAATTGTCTTCCGAAAGCAGTTCACCTGGCACCATTTTTTTGGCGCCAGGTGAAAACAGTCCTCTGGGCATTTTAACAATTGATTTTTATATTAGGTTGTTATTTATACTGTTTTAGCCTTAATATATTTTAACTTACTGATATCTGATCCCTTGGCAGTGTGTTTTCTCTGTTTTATGTTGCTTTTATTATTATATAATATTATTGTAATCACTTAGAGTCTTCAGACTAGTTACAATGGAATATAAGTTGAATAAATAAAACAAACAGTATGCATCTTTTAGCATGTTATTTCTGTATAATTACCATACTCTCGAGTAACTGCAGTAACTCAAGCTGTAGCCAATTACAAAGTTACTCACTTAGATATATGTAGGGGTTAGGAGATGTTTTGATCAAACATATTGCCTACAGGCCTGAAACTGACACTTGAGGGGAAATCCCTATAGTGTATAGGAAAGAACTTCTAGTTCTTTCTTTAGCTCTGGGATTTCATCTCTTTCTTATCTTGTATGTAAAAGAACAATTTTTTATAGTGCAAGACAGGATAAACAAAATCTACATGTTCTTCTACACTTATTGGGTGGTATTGCAACTTTGCCAAACTTGCCAGGCTTGAAATATTACAGCTCTTCTAATATATCTTCCAGGGCCCTGATAGCAATATCCCTTGGCTTCTATAGGTCTCAAATACCTTTCTGTATGCTGCAATTCCTGAATATAAGTTGGCATGGACTAAAACAAGGCAGTGCACTATTTATCAGTGTCTGTTGTGTTTTTAATCATGAAAGTGTTGTTCGATTTTTGTAGCCTAAGATCGGATGATGTCTGAGTGTTTAAGTAGCTGTCTTAAGTCATTGAGCTGACCACTAGGTTTGCATTTCATGTGAATAATTCCAATTCTTTTTCATTCTACAGTTAGGTAGATTCCCATCATGGATTGGCAGCCAGATGAACAGGGGCTCCAGCAAGTACTTCAGTTACTCAAAGACTCCCAGTCTCCAAACACAGCAACCCAGCGTATTGTGCAAGATGTATCCTTGGTATACTCAAGGTTGCCACAGAAAGTGCATGATATAGGAGAAAACACCTTTTTATTTGCAGTTAATATCAAAGAGATCAGGAAAAAGTCACTTGCTAAAAAGAAATTTAGTTGAAAGTGAGATTTCTTGAGCTGTGAGCAGGAATATAAGGTCTGGTCTTCAAAACTGTACTCTTATTGTTTAAGGATTTGGGTATTCCAAACAGCAGAGACCCACACCTATATCAGAAGAAAGTTTTGGAAACCAGGAAGTCATAGTTCTTAACATTCTGTCATCAAGAAATTTTATCTTAACAAATGTTACAGAAACTGAAACAGCTCAACCAATTCCCTGATTTCAATAACTACTTGATATTTGTCTTGACGCGTCTGAAATCTGAGGGTATGTCCATTCAATTTGCCATTATGATAGCTTGAGGAGTACATGTATATTGATTATGTAATATTAGTAACTTAAATGTTAACTTATTAAATGGTAAGTTGGTCCCAATGTCTATTTACCTTGGTGAAAGAAAATTCTAAAAAATGTTAGTGACAGATATGAATCCTCAGTAAGTGTAGATGGTATTGCCTGATTTAGCAAGCCGAAAGAGCTTCCCCTTCCCCTTTTTGGCAGACTCACTGTTTGGTCTGTTGTGTCTTCCAGGGAAGAAATGAGATAATTTTGTTGTTCAAGTTGGTTAGTGAAGAATAGGAGAAAGGGGATCCTCCAGAGTCAAAAGTTCTAACTTTCCATTTGCAAGCTGTTGATCTTCATCCTCTTTACAATGGAGGTTATAAAACTTTACAATGGAGGTTATAAGAGAGCAATGCAAGAGTTAAAAAACTGAGGTTTTCTGAGTTGGGGGTGTCTCTTGCTCAAAATCTAGATAAGGGCAAGAAATTCAAGCCCATTGTAAGCACAGAAATAGCGGGCAAAAGTCCCTGTAGATAAGAGTGCTCTGTAACTATGATAGCCAGAGAGTGCTACTAGATTTCATGCCCAATCAACTGACATTCTTTGGCTGGCCTTTGCGCATTGGGACCTTCTCTACCTCTACAGCCTCATACCCCCATAAAATGTGCTCTGCAAGGCCTCCATAAGAGCTAGTTTTGAGGGTATATGAGAACTGCAGTGGGAGGGAATTCCCTCATCTTCTAGTTCGGTTGACAGAAATAGTTCCATCAGTGAAAGAACATAATTGGATTTCACCCATATATCACTAACCATCATTCGCCTATGCTAAACATTGGTATATTTGTCTTCTTCAGTATGAAGTGACAGGAAAAAATAGGCCTTTCTTTCTTTACCCCCCTTAAAATTGCACCAGTTCTGCTGTTCGGCTGAGATCAAAGCAGCTTTTCATTCTGCCTGGTGAAAGTTCTGTGTTAGAGAAAATTTACATATTCAGTCAGAGGATCATGTTTATTTTATGGTTACTGGGAGCCATAGAGTAGCAGCTATTCTTAAGATATTTTATGTTGTATTTGAAAAATTGTTTTAGTAAAAAACGAATGTACCTCCTGTGTCTCATTGTTTGAGGTCTAGGCAGTAGAACGTACCTCAGTCATTCTTAATTTTTTGAAGGCAGGGATTTGTTCACAGCTCTCCACAGCAGATGGGATGTCCCCAAGTGTTTAATTGTGCCAAGTTCCTGTTTTTCCTTTTATAAGTAAATAGTGGGGTTCTGTTTACCTCTTTCCCCTTTTCTTTCTTGAGAACTTAAGGTCACCATAATGTAAGCAGTTCCTATGCAGGTCTTCCAATGCAGTTCGTTTTGGCAAGTGGGAGGACATAGTAAACTCTAAGCATGCCTAGTATAAGTCATACCTAAGACCTCCCAGATGGAGATGAACAAATGAAGATGATCAAAAATCATCAGTTTGCAGTGAATGGAAACATTAATATGTATTCATATACAGTTCTAAAATGACAAATATTCATGAAAAATGCATGAGGACCTGTTCAGTTTAATTCAATTAAAGGAGCGAGTCCAAGGCGATCTTGCGAGTAAGCCGGTACCTTGCCGTGCAGCGGATTACTCACAAGGAGATTGTTTCCTCCGAGTTTGGACTCACTTGGAGAAAATTATCTCTGTGCGCACGCGCCCCTGCCTTGCCACACGCGTGCCTGCCCACTGGCCTGGCCTGGACCTCCTGCCTGCACCATCTTGGCAGCCAGTGCCCATCACTGGCACCAAGTTCGCAGTTTTTCACAATTTGCAGGTGCGTCAGGAACATAACCCCCGCAAATTTCAGGGGACTCCTGTATATCAAGATTCATATCAAACATCCTAAAATCTACAGTAGTGCAGTAGAAAGCTCTAAAATCTATGTCACAGTTGAGCATTGTGATCTTCCAGATAATGTTGGGTTACGCCCCATCAGCTCTGACAACTTCCCATGAATGTTCCATTGCATTATATGACCAAACGCTTGTCACTCTGTTTATTTTGGTGGCTTAGTTGAGGCTCATTCCAACTCAGACTTATTAACAAGCTTCCTTCAGTTATAGCAAGGCCTGGTACTTTGGTCCCATTAGATCTTTCAAGCAATGGAAGTAGTTCATGAGGAGAATTCCCTAGAATGTGTGTTACTCCCTGGGATTTTAGGACATACACTACCACTTCAGCTTAGTCAAAAACACTTTTTGGTGATCCTCTTTTTTTTTTTAAACTATGGCTCAGGTCGTCATTATCCCTCTGTTTTCTGTATCTTCTGTGGTGTACAGTATAACAGGTCTTGCAGAATTCATTTCTACTCCAAAACAATCTCTCTAAATAGATGAACCAACTCGTTCTCTGAGCGGTCTGATCCTGAAGAACAATGTGAAGGCTCATTACCAGAGTTTCCCTCAGCCTGTTGCTGAGTTCATTAAGCAAGAATGTCTTAACAACATTGGAGATGCTTCTTCTCTTATCAGAGCTACCATTGGTGAGTGCTAGGGAAAGGATGGGTGGAGCATGTCTCTGGATCTCAACAATGAAGCTAAATTTCTATTTTTAAGCAGCATGTCTAGAGTTAGGCAACCTAGTGCCCTCCAGATATGGCCACACTGGCTAGGGGTAATGGGAGAAATAGTCCACATTTTTAATAGCAGTTGCTGTTCTAACTTGCAGTTAAATCAGAAACCAAGGAAGTAGAAATCAGTTTACCCTTACACCATGTTCAGGTGCATGTATAAATATTAGGTAATCATGCTTCTAGTGTTTGTGAAGCAGCCACAAGTTGTAAATCTCATATAGCCACCATAGAACCAAGATAATGAAAAGGTCATGTAGGATGCCTCTTTCATGGCAAATATGTTTACGGTTCATATAAGGTGCTAGGTGTGATTCTTTTTCATCTTTCTTTTGACTTTCCCAAAACCAAGTAAGCAAAATCCACATATTGGATGAAGGATTTGCATAAATCATTCCAGTTTTCTAGAGATAGTGACTGGTCATGATACATATCAGTGCATTTAACAGTTCTGATATGTCCTCTTACTGTGTCAGTGCCTTAGTAAGTTGGGTACACCAGATGCTTTTCTCTTACTGAAAAGGAAATTTCAGAATAATTCATAACTCTGAATTGCTTTGGAGGCTGCTCTCAACTCCATGCAGAACTTTGCTACATTTAGGGTCTGGAATATTAAAGCATCTTTTCTCTTTGGCACTAAAAGTTCAGGAGAGAGAGTTGTTCAGTATAGAAAGTTAAATGAGCTCATGTGGCGTGTTCCTTCTTTTTGCAGGTATTCTTATAACAACCATTGCTTCAAAAGGGGAGCTGCAAATGTGGCCAGAGCTCCTGCCCCAGCTCTGCAATCTACTCAATTCTGAGGATTACAACACATGTGAAGTGAGTAGGAAACTGCATAGGTTAGTTGAAAGCCTGATTGCAGTGCCAGGCAAGATAATGCAATCATGATAGTGGAAATTATAATGTTTGGCATGGAAATAGTGCTTGGTGGTCTAGTGTCAGAAGAGAAGCCATGGGAAGTGTGTCCTAGATTTTTTCAAATATGGTTGATGGTAGCACAGCAGTGTGTTCTGCACGTCAATAAATTAATGTGACTTAGTTGCCTAATGCTGTGCCTTTCTATACAGATGTTACCCTCTGCTAAGTTCAGTGGGGCATACTGGTGTGTTGTATTGCAGCCTTAGGAGATGAAATTATTATTTCAAAAAAACAAAAATCCCAACAATTTATTTCTAAGTGGTTGTTCACTTAACCTGATGAGGATTGAGTTGTCATGTGGCAAAAGTATATTCTTGCTGTGTGCTATAGAATCCAAATAGTGATGCTGTTTCACTGGTACAGGTACATCCAGTTTTCCATCAACCCAATATGAAGCGTAAATTAAACTATATCAGTAGGATGGGATGTGTGATAACTGAGGGGGTTTTTTGGGTGAGATACTGTTTTAGTGAGAGTGAAGGAATCAGGAGCATTTAGGAATATTAGAAGCCATGAAAACAACAAAAGTAGACCTTCCAACCTAAAGGCCCTGCTTTTTAATGCCAGAACAGTTGCTGGGAAAATTTCAGTCATCCAAGATCAGAGTCTGGATGAAAATGCTGACCTTCTTGTATCATAGAGAATTGGCTGAGAGAAAAGAAGAGAGTTGATAGCTAGCTTTGTCCTTTAGGTTATCCCGAAGTACAGCAGGCTGACGGTGAGAGTGGGCATGGTGATGGACGGGCAGCATTCTATAAAAATGCCATCTCACTGACCAGATGCATCATGCAGCAGTCAACCAATTTGGAAGAAACCTTTCTTTGCTCCAACAAAGAAATATTGAGCTACCAAAATTTAATTCTTGGTCAAAGTGATCAAGAGGCTATTAGTCTGGTCATTCCACCTATATTTGGATGATACTGATTTTCTGGTCCCATTTCAGTCTCATTCAGATCATTATCAGTTAAGTTTGATAATGGACTGGCTGAGATGAACAAATGGAACTTAAATCCAGAAAAGACAGAAGTCTTCTTGGTTATTAGAAAGCCTACCTTGGACACCAGGAGTCAACTAGTTTTGGGTGAAGTTATGCTCCCCTTGAAAGATCAGGTTCATCAGTGGGGAATGCTACTGGGTTCTACACTGCCTTTGGCTCATTAGCCAGTAAGAACGGTATTTTCTTAACTGTTGTTTTGTGTGCAAGCTGCAACTGGTCCTGTCAGTTTGATCTGAGAATTATCCATGTTGTATTACAGACTATTGCACTACAGTCTACTTGAGGCCACTCTTGAAAAACTACATATGGTTCAAAATGTGGCAGCTAGGCTACTAATCCGGGCATCTCTCAAATACAGAAATATCTCTGCTGGTTGTCAATTGTTTTCCAGGCCTTTCTCATTATAAACATGTTCAGTTACTAAGATCAGCTGAAGACCCCCCTGCTTGCAGAGGCCTGCTTGGCAGGCTCTTTGGAAGGGGCCTTTTCTTGTGTTACTCCTAAGCTCTGGAACATAACTTCTTTTAGAGTGATGACTTGTCTCCATTTTCTGTGAATTTAAGAAGGGGATGAAGACACTTCTTTAAACATGGCTTTTAAAGATTATTACTATAATGTTTAAAGTTTTAATGATTATTAAATATGATTATATCATTTTAATATTTTATAATAATACAGTTGTATTAATTATTACTATAATGTTTAATGTTTTAATTGTGCTCAGTGTGTCTTACTATGTTTACATTTGAATATTGTTTTTAGCTTCTAAATTTTTGAAGCCATATTTGGCTGTCTTCAAAAAGGCAATATAAAAATACCATGAATAAGTAATAAAGTAGGAGTTTTTCTCTTTTAAAATCCTGTTGCTAATTATTTTATTAGCATCCCTAGTTATTTGGGCAGTTAGCTGACACATATCCGGCTCTTGCGTGGGATGCCTGGCTAAGCATAGGAGGACGACACGTTCTTTTAAACTGGCAGCTTGTCACTTAAATGGCTTTCTTTTGGCAAGATCTCAAACTGAAATTGAAATTTGGCAGATCTCAAACTGAAAACAGCTCATGCTAGAAGGACAATTTAAGTATTAAAATCAAGATGCCATTATGGGTTTTCCATTGAAGTTCAGATATCCTCTGCCTGTTCCTGAACCCCACATATTTGGTACTAACCATTGCTATGCTCTCTAGGGGGCTTTTGGTGCCTTACAGAAGATCTGTGAAGATTCTGCTGAGCTGCTGGACAGTGATGCTCTCAATCGACCCCTTAATGCCATGATCCCAAAGTTCCTTCAGTTTTTCAAGCACTGCAGTCCCAAGATAAGGTATTTACCTAGTTTGCTGCTGATTCCTGTCCTGTGTTCCATCCATTAGGCAAGATCATGCTTGTTGATCTTATATGTTTGGTGGATATAGAAAGATAGCAACAAAATGGTGATGAAATATAGTAATTTGAGATTGACTTTTTATCAGATTAAACCAAAAGCTGATTACTCATTCATTTCAAATATTTCAACAGTCCCAAAACTAGGTCATAAATGGATGCTAACTGAAACTTTAATCTATTAAGTTTGGGGTGTTTAGACTGCAAACTGGTGCTTGGTTATCCAGGGCTGCACTTCAGGTGGTAAGTTACTGGGGTGAATAGGAACAGCTATTTCAAATAGTTGTTTCATCTGTGTTCCTCCTTTTTCATTAGGTCACATGCCATTGCTTGTGTTAACCAGTTCATCATGGAAAGGGCCCAAGCCTTGATGGATAACATAGACACTTTCATTGAGGTGAGGTGGCTTTCCATGTGCCTGTGATTGTTCTTGAAAGTTAAGGCAGCAGAGGGCCATTTTTTCAGATTCAGATTGTATTAAAGTATAATTCTCACTTCAGCTGACCTGCCAAGGAATCCTTTACCATCTACCACAGAATCACTTTGTGTTTATCACAGAACCTGGGTCACGCTCTGGATGTACGTTAGTTCACTGATAGCAGTGATGACATGTACTAAGGCACAGAATGTTTGTATTCTACAATACGTTCCATGCTCTCTTGCTGCTACACAGTGATGGGAATGAGTAGCCAAACAGCCTTTCAGGGAAATTTACTATTTGAACTATTGTTCAAGATTGCCATGATACTCCACGTTGTGAACTCGTGACTGTCTTTTCCATGTAACTTTTCCCTTATCAGACACCTCTGTCCTATAATTTTGAGGAATTCCAGCTCTTAAAGCTTTTGTCCATTGTTTGATCAGATCTCTTAAAAAGGAAAGATAAGGATTTTTTTAAAGAATTGCATCCTTAGCTTTCTCTGTCTCAGTGATTTCTTTTTACTGCAGTAACATATCCATGGCCAGAGGCAGCCTTAGGAAATACAGAGAGAAAGGTATTTGGTTCTGAACACCAGCATACTTCTTTACTCCAGGCTTAGAGAAATGTAGTATGTACTGATTGTTTTGTGTTACCTCTGCACTTGAAAATGTACAGGCAATATCTGTGGAAAACCTCCAGTGTGTATAGGATAGGACTGGTAGGTCTTGAATACCTGTCCCTCCATTATGCCTTCCTTTTCCTCCTCCTCTGTGCACTTGTTGTCCTCCTGCTAACTGTGCCACTTTGTCATTATACCTCTACTTCCGAAAAATACAAAGCTTTGCAAAGAACTGCAGTTTGTTTATAAAATAAGTACCGTTGTATATTTGCTGTCAGAGGGATCCGAGCATAATGCATCTCCACATGGGAGTAGATGTTCTCTGTCCAAGTTGCAACAATTCTGGAAAAGCCACTTGTGTTGTATGAGGGCTAGTTTGGGCTAGTTGAATTTTGTGGGATTCTTGGCCTAAGGATTTTTTTTAAAGTGAACATTAATTCCTCCTCTTGGCAGCATTTGTTTGCCCTGGCAGTTGATGAAGACCCTGAAGTTCGAAAGAATGTTTGCCGAGCATTGGTGATGCTTCTAGAAGTGCGAATTGACCGACTGATCCCTCATATGCATAGTATCATTCAGGTAGTCACCTTTTCTTTCCCAAACTAGGCCTCTAAAATCTTATCTTGACCTGTGTTTTGGAATACTGTAGTAGGCATTTATAGATCTCAGAAATATGGGCAAGATGTCTATAAACACCTATGTCAGCTTGCCTGTTCCACTGTTAATTTTTGCTGACCACTGTTTTTGTTTCTCCAGTCCTGACAGCCTTGTAGTTGAGAACTCTGTCTCAGAGCTGGCTGCCTTGGCTTCGTCTGTCTAGAGTTCACATGACACAGCAACCCCTTGGTGGGTAAATAGCCATGGTGGGTTGCCATGGCATCCATACTCAGCTCTCTTTCTACAGAATGACTAGTTTTTCAAAAGCAAACTACTCTGATGGCCCATGATTTGTTCTAGGAGGAATTGAATGTCATGTCATCTGAACCTAGGAGACTGATTTTATCATGTGTTGTAAGATGTGGTGAATGAGCCACTTAGCAAGAATCTTTGCCAGTTTTGCCTGTGCTGTTGCCAGTGACCACTGTTCCCTTGCTGCCCAAGTGAGCTTTGATGCAATTGTGGCCTGCTTTTACAATTTTTGGGTAGGGGAGCAACAGAAATTTGTGCAATTGAGATCATACTTTAAACAAACAATCAGACTTGTGCAAGTGTGCAATCATGGCTGCCTGCAGTATGGAGTCTTGTTTTGCCAGTGTTTTTGTTCATGTCTGGTCAGGGTTCAGTAGCCAAATTCCATGGCATTGGGAGAGTGAGCTTCCATATAGGTTAATTACCAGTTGGTGAGCTGCAAATTGGGAAGAAAAGTGATGAAGCTGAAAGGGGCTGTTGTGCATATCCCTCCCTTAGTAGTATAAGGCTGTAGTTTTTAAGTATTGCCCTGACAGTTCCCAGTGCCCTCTACCATTTCCACACTTCCCTCACCCTCTAGGTAACTCCTAGAATGAGAGATCTGCATTGCGTCCCCTTTTCACAAACACTTTTTTGGGCAATTTTCTAAAATTAAAAATAATAAGCAAGTCATGGTCACTCCAATGTGCTGCTTAGGTGACTGTCACTGCCAGCAGCATGAGGCTCTGGAAAAAAAATTGAGAACCTCAACAGGATCATAATTGCAGCAGAGAGTTGGGGAACAAAACGTGCTCTGCTGTGCAGGATCCTGGAATACTGGCTGGAGGACCAGAGGAGAATAACCCACAGTAAGCCCAGTCATCTACTGGGTATACCGCTTCTTGTTCTGTGAACAAACCATACTGCATAGGTTATTTTCAGGGTGGGTTACTGTGTCACATGAGCTTACCTTATACTCCAGCACTTCTGTGAAAACTCACTGAGGGGAAAAAGAGCTGATGTGGCATTCTTCATCTTTTGCTCCCATCCTGTGGTAGTGGGTCACTGCTGTTCCAGTGAACATCCTTACAGTACAACTAATGCTTTGGATGGTTCATCCCCATGGACTGATGCTGTTAATACAGCATGTCACAGCAAAATAGTGCGAGCTCTTGCTGGTAAACTTGTTTCATCATTCAGTGAGGTAAGCAAAGAAGCAATGTGAAGCAAAGAAAGTAGCTGTCGGAGTCAATGTTTTGTGTTGCTGTTCTTTTCTGTTCCTCAGTACATGTTGCAGAGGACCCAGGACAGTGATGAGAATGTGGCATTGGAAGCATGCGAATTCTGGCTGACACTGGCTGAACAACCCATCTGCAAGGAGGTGCTCTCTTCACACCTAGTGCAGTGAGTAGCTGGGCATGCACAGGGATGTGTCCTTGTTTTGAGATGCATATTAGGAAGGCTTATTTTCAGGTGATGTCTCATATTTTCATGGACAACAATTACATTTATTCATGTACAAAAATCTACATTTATTCAAATGCAGTCATGTCTTCTTCTGGAACATCGTTATAACTCCAAACCCCAAATTGTGTTGCAATGGATGCACTAAATGCATCCGTCTGGCTGATGATCTTAATCGGGGCTTATTTTTGGGATAGGGCTTATGTTATGAGCATCCTGAAAAATCATGCAAGGGATTATTTTCTGGTTAGGTTTTATTTTCAGGGAAACAGGGTAGTTAAAGAAGAGCCACCTATCATGACTTTAAAGCACATTTGCCACATAGAGAGACTGTATGGGGGGAGAAGCTTATTCAGAAATTTGGATCCCAAGTAGGTTAGGGCTTTAAAAGAAAACACGAGTTCCTTGCATTGAACTCAGAAGCGAAGTGGCAGCCAGTTCAGAACATTATGACTCCATCTAGCTGTACTAGTTGTAGTTCTGACTGCTGCAGTTTGCAGTAGCTAAAATTTCGGAGTAGTCTTCAAGGTCAATTCTGCATACAGTCCAGTTGGGAGATTACTAGAGTGTGAACCACTGTGGGCAGACAAAAGGGAGTGTCAGTGACTGAACAATAGCAATGGATCCAAAGAGGGTTTCTTAAAGAATAAATGTGCAATCTCCTTATCCAAAGCAGCTGACCCCACCACCTCCCAGAAAGGTATTGCCTACCCCTTGGGCCACCTAATCGATCTCATCCCCCTCTGTGTGAGTTAGTAGCTGACATGGTTGGGCACACTTTATACATTCCCACACTGTATCAGTTGACATTAAATCCACATGACCAGAGTAGGTTGTGCTGTTGGCACCTCTGCTGAATTGTAGAATAAGACCAGAGTGCTCTCTTCGGAGTTGGGATGAAAAAGGGAATTCTAACATGGGAGAGCTTAGGGGAGACTGTGGGCTGTTGAAGAGTTGCTTTTCATACTTGCTATACGTCTTCAATCGACTGCCTTTTATGTTGATAGACAGTAAGTAGAATGTTTACCAGCTGGCTGCAACCTTCTGGGTGTTCATTTGATTGTGGGATATCATGTATTGTTGGATGTCTGTTTGCCTGGCAGTGCAGACCCTAAAGTGAAGCAATGCCTACTATGCTTGCTTACTGCAAGGTTTGATTGATTGGGACAGGGGGTGAAACTATCAGAATGTCAACCTCAAAATCTTGTTCTTGTTTGGTAATGGTTTTTTGCAATATCTGATGTGATCTATGTCATTTTCACTCTAGGCTCTAGTTCTTGACTCATCTTTGTCCTACTTCCTTTTGACAGATTGATTCCAATATTGGTGAATGGAATGAAATATTCTGAAATTGACATCATATTGTTAAAGGTATATTTCTAGTCTTCCTAGTAGCTTGGGAGAGTTAAAGTGCTTGGTATCTAGACAATATCCCTTTTCTGAATTTGTATTCCTCACAACTTCTTGTCTAAGTATAACTATTTAAACAGCTTCTTTGCTGTACTACCTTGGAACTCATTCCTCTTTATGCCACTGTTACTACTGGCCATCCTTGCTGACTCAGAGGAAGGTACAATGGATGGCAGATCTACAGTGCTGAAGCAGTGCCCTTTGTTGTCACAACCAGGATGTTGTATAACCACTTTCCTGTCATAGAATCACAGAAAGGTAGAGTTGCAAGGGGCCATAAGGCCATCTGATACTTGGTTTATTCTTTAAGGCTGTTGGCCTCCAGCAAAAGCAGCACACATTTTTTCTTGCCCCTTTCCTATAAAACTGAGCAAGTAGGTATCCAAATATGTTAGTTTATTAAGGGCACAATCCTATGACTGGTAGATTTTGTCCAGCAAGCCATAGAAAAGGTGGAGACCTGTCCGTGACTTCAGAAAAGCTTTCCAAAGTCCCAGCAGGGATGTCACCTTTGGAGGGGCCCCCTCCTTGCCTCTTAGAGGCCAGATGAAGCCTTGGAATGTCCCCCCCCCCCAATTTTCAGGAGAAATCCTGGAGCTGGTGGGGGTTGAAGGGTGAGGCACAGCTACTTTCTGTCAAAATCAGGAGGTGCTTAACCCCCTCCCCTCGTGAAGAGGGGAAAATATTTAGAAAATAAAAATCTTCCATATAAATACTTTTTGAGAGTGCAGGGAACTCAGAGGTACTCTCCTGCACTTCCTAGGATGCCCATAACCTTCCAAGTTTCAAAAGTTACAGGCAGCCATATGGGATTGCACCCTTAACCATTCATACATGGTTGAACTCTCATAATTAATTGCCAATTCTGCTGTATCAAGCCTGGAGAGGTAGAAGCCATCCAGAGCTGGAGAGGTAGAAGCCATCTAGCACAGATGGAGCTAGAACCCAAACTTTTCTGAGTCACGTTGATGCTGATGTATGTTGATGGAGTTATTCCCTGTCCTTTTAAAAAAGTTGTTTCATAGGATTATGGACTAGATTAGTTGAGTTCAAACACCCACATTCTCAGCTGTTCTTTGTAATTTGATTCATATGTAATTATTGCCCTAAGTATGGTTTTTGTTGAATTGTGGGTTGTCATCATGTGCTAACCCTGCAGTATGGTTTAATTGAATTGTTAACCTCAAACAAATCTTGGCTAACAACAAAACATGAATTTTCTTTCTTGTTGTTTGCTGTTAAGGTATAACCTGTAACAACCCACTAAGAGCCCACATTCAACCATATTTTGAATAATCATTACATGAGAACCAGACTTCTGTTTTCTGGCAGCAGGAAAATTTAGATGGCCAAGCAGATGTGTTCATGGAAGTGATGCATATCCTTTGACCTGACCACAGTGATGGTTTATTGTATTCATACTGTCTGATCCATGAAAGCATGGCCTGAAGGATCCAGAGAGGCCTGAAGGTTTGCCTCTTTCTGTTAGGATTGAGTCACCATATTAGGTGGCTTTGATAACATGATTCACATCCTACCAGGAAGAAGAGGCTGAAAGTGAAAACACTGTTCATGGTCCAGCTTGTTCCTTGCATAAATATGCCCCCAGAGAGTAGCCATCCAGGTTTGGGAGAATAGTTAAGCCATTATATTGGATGCAGTGTTGAAGTATTGTACTGTTTTACAAGATGTCACTTTGCAAGGAGAGCAGAGCAGAGTCTATTAAAGGGGATTCCAGATGCACTTTCCTCTCAATTGCAGGGTGACGTGGAAGAGGATGAAGCCATCCCCGACAGTGAGCAGGATATTAAACCTCGTTTCCACAAATCACGCACAGTTACCCTGCAGCATGAAGAAGAACGGTTGCAGGATGATGAAGAAGGAGAGGATGAGGATGATGACGATGACACACTCTCTGACTGGAATCTGAGTGCGTGCATTAACGTTCTGCACTCTGGGAACTGATAGGAGCCAAGTATCAGTTGTCAGGAGCCAGCTGTGTGGGTCTGTAGACAGGTAGTATCTTGACAGCATCTCCAGGAACAAGTGGAGAGTGTCCCATTCTTGGCCCTTTTCAGTAGACTTTGACCATTGTAGCTGGAGTCCAGTGTGTGAAATACCTTCACGCTTTCCCTACTCAACTGATTTTCTCTAGTACAGCAGGAAAGAGCTAGATGTAGGAAATAAGTTTTGTTTTCCTTGTGTACCAGTTGGTGCTTTTTTTGTGTGACCTAACCCTGAACAATTGGTGTTGCATAGTCTTCAGGGGCAGTGGGGATGAGATACAGGCCACCTGTGCTTACGTAGTGGCCCATTGGGCGTTTTTGGCTCATGGAGGTGCAGGGGTTGTGGACCTCATCGTTCCCTCCACTAGTGCCTTGCAGATTTATTCTAAATCATGCTGCTTTTTCTATGAAAGGGTCTCTGCCTTCAGAGCTTCCTCCATGCTATTTGTGCCTCATGGTCACATCTTTCTTACAGGGAAGTGCTCTGCTGCAGCCCTTGATGTCTTGGCCAATGTCTTCCGAGATGAGCTCCTTCCGCATCTGCTCCCACTGCTCAAAGGACTGCTCTTCCACCCTGAGTGGGTCATCAAGGAGTCAGGAATCCTAGTCCTAGGGGCCATCGCTGAAGGTGAATCCTAACTGTGGGTTTGACTCTGCTGAGAAGTGGAGGACCAGCTATCACTGGCAGTCTCAATGGGTTCCTCTAAGATGCCCTGGTAGGGTGCTGAGTGTATCTTCTACATTTCTAGGCTGTATGCAGGGCATGGTTCCTTACCTCCCCGAACTGATTCCCCACTTGATCCAATGTCTCTCTGACAAGAAGGCCCTAGTGCGCTCCATTGCCTGCTGGACACTGAGCCGTTATGCCCACTGGGTTGTGAGCCAGCCTCCAGACATGTATCTCAAGCCTCTGATGACAGAGCTGCTCAAGCGGATTCTTGACAGCAACAAGAGAGTGCAGGAAGCTGCTTGCAGGTAAGCTGCTCATGACATGGCTTCTGCTTACCAACTTCTTAACCAAATGTCGGGGATTAGGGTTGGCTTTATAACTCATTGGCCCCCAAATATCTCCCTTTTGAAGGTTCCTTTCTGCATATGGTTTAGTGTGCTTCAGCTTGGAAATGCTAGCTCCCCAAAGGCTGTTGCTTTTGCAGAATGGTATCCCATGATCATTATGCATTGTGGTAGGGCAGCGCCAAGCAGTGAAGTTGTGACTAATTAGAAACGGTGTGATACAGGGAAATTTAAGAGTAGGGGATTTGCAGTTGCACTTTCAGGTGTTGTTTCTAAACTGGAATCAAATCAGATTCTTTTGTCTTTGAGCTACAGTTCTGTTCTGTGTCCTGCACTTAGTGGGTTTTCTTTGGATGTGATGAAGAACTTGAAGCTTGATCTCTACTGTGATGGGTCATGTATTCATACTGTCTGATCCAGAGAAATGCCTTGATACCTCAGATCAAAGATGAGGTTTAAGCTTGCAGCCGACTTTTGTGAAATGAAACTGATCTCTTTCATTTCTGGGGTATTAGAAGTCAGCTAGATGTTGTGGGTTTCATTCTCCATGCTTTCTGGTGCTGTTTTCCCTTTGGACTGCGCTAACTATTTCTTCACCTTTAATTTCAGTGCATTTGCCACCCTTGAGGAGGAAGCCTGCACGGAACTGGTCCCGTATCTCAGTTTCATTCTGGATACTTTGGTTTTTGCATTTGGAAAATACCAGCACAAGAATCTCTTAATCCTATATGATGCAATTGGCACCCTGGCTGATTCTGTTGGGCACCACCTCAATCAGCCGGTATGTGCATGCTTTCTGTTGGCAATGGCAGTGGAAATTGCAAACACTTAATCACCATAATTGTTTTTATCTCCTCCTCACTTACTGGGTGAAATATTTCTGGTATAATTTTGAATTCTAACTCTTGGATATAGGGAAAACTAGGATGCAGTTTTCTTTTGTTCTTGTTTAAGTGTGGTATTGTGATATGAAACTCCTTTTCTTTAAGGCTGAGCTATCTAAATTACATGTATATCACAAGTACTGTATTTTTCCATCTATAAGATGCCCCCATGTATAGGACACCCCCACTTTTCTTACCCAAAATTCACATATCACTATTTTAAACACTAAATAGAAGACATTTTTATTTAGTGATTAGGCAATGTTTACATACCAGTACTATTATATTATGCATCACACTTAGCTCTGAGCAAATCACTTTATTCCGTCTCTATTGCATCACTGGTTTCTTCTTCATCACTTTACGCTTGGTTGACACAAATAAGCCACTCCGGTGCTGCTCCAAAATCCACGCCTTAAGCCTCTGCTCCAAGTGTGGCCATTTTGCTGGTTTTCCTCTCAAGGCCTTCTTTTGTGGCATCTTAAGGAGTTGTTCTTCCTGTTTTCTCCCCTGATCATACACTCAGTGGGAGGAGGTCCAAACTGTCTCTCTGCAGCTCTATTTCCAAGCTCTTTTGCATAACTGATTACATCCAGTTTAAATTTTGCAGAGTAAGATATTCGTTTACCGGTACCAGTATTTTTTGTTTTTTGTATTTTTTGTTTTCTGGCATTTTTATGGTCGCAGAATGCTCTGACATTACCGCTCTCTGTTGCATCTGGGTACTGGCTGCATGCTCTCCTCAGCATCAGCTGACATTAGTTACATAAGGCCTCTGCAATCGGAAGTTTCGCTTGTGAGGCTAGTTCTCAGAGAGAAGCTATCGGCAGTTTCGCAACCACGGTTCTCCTGCCCCCCCCCCCCCCATGTATAAGATGCCCCTCTACTTTTAGGTAAATATCTTAAAGAAAAAGTATCATGTTATACACGGAAAAATACAGTAATCTCCCTCCATGATAACCTCTAATAGTGAGTTGTTCCTTGCTGCTGTGTCTTCAACCAGAAGAAGACAAGTAGTGGAGCTGGAAAAATGTCAGTGGTTCTTCAGGGCCTTGGGTAGAGTAGACTATATTTGGCTTGATGGGGGATGGGTAGTCCAACTCAATCTAAGACAGCTTGATATGTTTGTGTATGATAGTTGACTACGATCTAATACTCGCTGGTACCGTTTCTGGATAGCTGCTCACTTCACTTACTTCTGTTTTATGTTTCATATTTTTGTTTATAACTTAAAAAACAAGGATACTATGACATGAACTGTAACTTTCTGACACAAGGAACATGAGTTATTTCTTTAGTGTCAGTATTGTTCAGCTGAAAGTGCCTGCATTTGCTGGGTATCATGTTATCAAGCAAATTTGGCCTTTATTGTTTAGGTATAATACTGCAACTACCATCATAATACTCTGTTCATTGCCACATCTCAGACAGGATATTGTAGAACTGGAAAAGGTGTAGAAAGGGCAACCAAATTGGTTAAGGAGCTGAAAAAAATTACATTTGGGGCTCTTAAGCAAAGAGGTCTGGAGGGACATGATAGAGGTGTGTAAAAATATGCATGGTGTTAGAGTCCTCCCACGAAGCTGAATGGTGGGAGATTCAGACCTGAAAAATGGATATGGCATATCATTAAGCTATGGGATTCACTTCCGCAAGATGTTGAGACTGCCATCAACATAAGACAGATTTAAATGGAGAATAGACAAATTATGTATGCCAGCTGATGGGAACATGGTAGTGCTACTGCATTCATGACCATTGTGAGCTTCCAATAGGCATTTGTTTGACTACTGTGGGAAGTAGATTGCCAGAGCAGATAGGCCGTTGGGTAGATCTGTCATGGTACTTCTCATTATGATTTTCTTTATCATATTTGACTTCAGTGTCACTGTGTTTAATAAAGACTCAATCCTTTCTACTTGCTCGGGACAAGTACTCTTGGTGTGTGATTCATGTTTTGGTTTCTTTGAAATGAAACGAAGTGTGGTTGAGGCATTCACAAGTCTGGTAAACTTTATTCTTGTTCAGTAGTGTTCTAGAAATGCTGGCCTAAGTTTCTCAGAGCTCAGGAAAGGGATGACCAATTAAAATATGTGACATTCAAATCCTGAAGCAATGTGTGAAGTGCTTTTTTAGTTCTGAAGGTTTCTGGACTGATTTTATAGTTTACTGGCAGTTTAGAACTGAAATACGGTTAAATTTGGTCTCTTCTGTAGGAATATATCCAAAAACTGATGCCCCCCCTGATCCAGAAGTGGAACGAGCTGAAAGATGAAGACAAGGATCTCTTTCCCTTACTAGAAGTGAGTGACCAGCCATTATTAATTTGGGAGGACTGTATTATTTCAGTTGAAATTGCTAAGCTTGGCAGTGCATGAAGGCCATGCTTGCTTGACACTAAAGCATTTGTTTTTCAACTGTCTGATGAAGAGTGAGCTAAAGTGTTACTCCATTCGGCATCCTATGGGTCCTTTTGCTTTCAGGCAACATAGCCCTTGATAGACTGCTGAAAAGAAACCAAATGCCATGCTTGCTTCTTTTAGGGTTGAAATCAAAAGTCTTTGTTAAGTGGTTTCTATGATGATTAATCACAGGCAAGTGAAAGTGCTAGATGGTTCTCCACACAAGATTTTTGAGTAACTGTGCTTCCTTTTGGCAGTGCTTGTCATCAGTAGCAACTGCTCTCCAGAGTGGCTTCCTTCCGTATTGTGAACCTGTCTACCAGCGTTGTGTGACACTTGTGCAGAAGACCCTTGCCCAAGCCATGGTATGGTATACTAATGTCTGAAAAATTCGCCAGCTGTTATACTGTGGATTACATTTGGGCAAAGTAGCCTCAACTAGAAATCGCTATAGTCAGTCATTTGATGGGATCTTTGATCCAGTGAGCAACTGAATCTTAACCTCCTTGTATGTTGCTTTAACAGCACAGCTGCTGGATTCAACACAAGGCTTATGTTGATGAAAACTGTTGAAGTTTCATACTTTCTTTGAGGGTATATGATTCTCTGTTTTGCAATGTACAGATGTATAGTCAACACCCAGATCAGTATGAGGCTCCTGACAAAGATTTCATGATTGTCGCTCTTGATCTGCTGAGTGGTTTGGCTGAAGGTCTAGGATGCCACGTGGAGCAGCTTGTGGCTCGGAGCAATATCATGACTTTGCTGTTCCAATGCATGCAGGTGGGTAAGAATCTTAGGTGTGTAGCTATATAGGCAGGATTGCAGCTGAGAAATCACAGGGTCACAAAGCTTATGTTGTGAGGCACTGGGAGTTATTCCAGATGTTGCAGGCCAGATAACAAGCTTGTGGATATATCATGCGCCTGATAAGGTAAATCCAAAGTGTTTATGTAGACCTGCAGAAGTGTGAGTCACTATTTGGGGATTTCTTTCAAATTTAGTTCAATTTTTATAATGCAGGCACCAAAGTAATGTTCCGTCAAAGGTTTTTAATACATTTGAATTTGTAAGAAGTGGCTCATGTGAGAAAAGTACAGCAAGGCACCTCTGAGTAAGAGCCTCCTGTTACCCCGGAAGCAGGTCTTGAACAGACCCAGCAGAGTTAAGTCCTTTTTCCAATGTGTTCAAAATGGGTTGCTTCTATTACTAGCTGGATTGCATAGCATTTACAAAAGGATTCTTCATAATACTCTGAAGAGAAAAGGATATTTCTATATCTTCAGTGAAAAATTTGTCTGTAGGCTTACAGGAAGAATTAGGTGGTGGATAAATTCACATATATTACTTTGTTTAAAATCCTTGATCTTGTGCTTTGCTCTCCGTCCTTCGCTTAAGAGAGGGAACATTTTCCATTAAGCCAAACTTTATGGGACTCACTGCATGCCTGCACAGTATTGCTTGCTCTAATTTTACTTGCTCTCCTTCTAGGACACCATGCCAGAAGTTCGGCAGAGCTCCTTTGCACTGCTAGGAGACCTTACCAAAGCCTGTTTCATGCATGTCAAGCCATGCATTGGTAGGTACCTGTTCGCTTCTTGCCATGGGACATGTTTTTTGATACAGAAGTAGAGCTTTTTGTTACTGACCTGTTTGGCATATAATAGCAATTCATGGGATGTTTAGCTCAGGCATTGGCAGGGTTCAATGGGAGCAGACACTGCCTCCTGTGTTCCTGTCATATCCACTTTCCATCCACTTTGGTAAACTGGTTGTTGTCATGACACACAAACCTGGTTTTGGAAACTGATTGTCATAACATGTGAGCCTGACTCTGGGTTCTTTAAAACAAATACTTTATCTGAGGAATGGAAGTTAACAGTGATAGAGCAACAGAAACGTTAACACACACAGCTTGTCCTACGTTTATATCTCTGTTTCCTATTTGATTTAGAATATTTCTGTCCCTGAATACACCCTTCATAGTGTATCTTCTAATCTCTGTTGCACCCACAAAATAATCACTTTCTGTTGTCACCTAGCTAATTGCTATATCTTTCCAAAAATAGGACTGCACACCTGGCCCTGCATTCAAGTACATAATGAAGTGGAACCATGTTTCTAAGAATAAGCCCTGCTTAATTTTCCCTTTGAGCCATTATGTTGTGTTAGTTTTTCAACAAGTGCAGATTTTCAAAAGCCATCTATTTCCAATGGATCCTATTGTGGCTTTCCAGTATTGTGCTATAACCATTTTCACTCCTCTTAATAGCACTATATGACAGTTGCTTTCATGTGTCATCAGAAATGGACAGAAGAGCTAATAGTGGGGCACCATTAAGTAATTATTTTGTTATATGAGAAATATAACTGAAAATGGCTGAACAAAATACTTGCACATATTCACAAGCCCACCATTTATAGCATGAAGTTTCTTTCCCCTGGCAACTTCTCCAACATTTTGGGAAAGATGTGTGTTAACATGATTTACAGGTTTCACAGGTGTCAGATGCCCTCCCACCCAAATATTAGTTTTAAATGTGTTTCTCTAAGTTCTGCTGAAATAAGGATTAGGATTATAGGTTATTTAATCCATATTTAGCTTTTATGTGTAAGCCACTAATCTAAAGGTAGAATGGTTAGGTTAACTAATTCTATAGCTAATTGATGGGAGCTGGTTGGTAAAACACCAGTAGTTAATCAGTGAGTTGTATCCAGTTAATGTCCTTCCATTGATACAGCTTTTTGATCCAGCAGAGGTTTCAATGAGCAGAATAGGGTGGTAGTGATTTTTAGCTATTCCCCCTTTCCTCTGAACCGCATCTTTGTAGCATTGCAAGAACATTTGGAACAGCATTGGAAAAGCAGCATGGTAATACAGTAGATAATAGTTGAAACCTTTCTCAATTCCTGTTCAGTTGATTGAGCAAGAAGTCTTCATTCTGCAGAGGAATGGCAGTTAGATACAACCTACTGTCAAGAGTTATCAAGCATAATCCTGAAGAACGAAATGTACCTGCTTTGGTAGTATTTTTTGAAAAATAGTCTGTAATTTTGAAGCTTGGCAGAGACTGTAGTGCCTGCTTTACATGAGACTGTCTTAGCTGCAATCACTGGTATTTCCATTTTTTTAAAAAGTACAGCTAACAGACAACCTGCTTGAGATCCTGGATAGAAGTAGTTGCAGTCATCAATACTGGGCTAAATGGTCTATCACAATGTTACAGTGCATGCTAACTGACCTAACATGCATGCATTTTAAGGCTTAGCAAATACAGAAGAAAGCACCATGTCTTTCTCTGTTTCTGGCCTCATGGGGAAAGGAAAGGAAAGCAAACACAATTGTGATCCAGTTAGTTTCACAAATGAGTAAACTGTAGAAGAAATATGGACTGGAAAAGTAAAACAAGGTTTGGATGGAAAACAAAATTGAAAATTGCTGCACGGAGGGGAGAGATTTGCAGGCAGAGGAAGTGGTGGTTCAGAAACAAGACGAGTGGGGGATGAGGGAAAAGTTTCACTAGCAGGTCAAATAAGGTTCAGAGTTGTAAGAGTAACCAAGGTAGTCAGTATTCAAATTGGCAAGTTTCAGCAAAATTTGGTTTAAAAAAACAGAACAAACTTAGCCAAAACTGGCCACAGGCAAAAGAAAAGAAAGTTCCAGCTAGCTGATAGACTAGTTCGTGGATAGAAATTACCAATGTGATGCACCAATCTATTTGTGTGGCTTTGAAATGTGGAGAAGAGTGCCAAGCAAAAACGAAGTGGGGAGAGAAGACCGAACCACAAGACTGCAATCTTTCAATAAAACCCCCAGGCAGAAAAGATCCCAAATGCCCTAGTTTATCCTTGATCAGTAAGCTCAGAATAGTGGTTAAAAGTGAAGCTGTCCCATTGTACTTATGAACCATTTTCCCCTAAATGTGGCAATCAGAGGTAAACCTGGCTCTGATTTCAACATCCTGCTTTCATGTTGGAGGCAGCGAGGAGATCAGTATTAGTCAACATGCGGCTGAATGTATTCTTGATCAAACGCTTCCTTGGTGGACTCTTAGAACATGTTGTAACTTGTAAAGGATGCTATGGAGGGGGAAAAGGGATCTAGGTCAAGGAGAAAAACAAAGTGAGGCAACAGTTATCACACAGGGCCCCAAATAATGTTTGAACCTTTAGAATAGTGACCTTCTCACTAGCTTGTCTTTGGAGGCTGAAATGGAGCCGTTTCATCACAGTCCTCTTCTGACACAATATTCGGGCTATAGGCATTTGACAGCCATTGCCTGGAATGTGAGAATTGCGCCAGTGCATTGCAAAAAGCAAAAATTTTCAGGGGTGTGCCTGTTTTAGCAAAAGGCCTGAACTATTTCAAGTTTGCAACCTTTTCCAGGGTAGTTTTTCCATTCATAACTTTTTCCAGAGATACCAAGTTCTTCATTCACTTCACTTCACTTCACTTCTGCTATTGAGACATACTGACAACAATACTCAGCACTCAAAGAGATTTCCATCTTCAACTATAATAGTTTCCCCTCTCTTAGCCTGACATAAGAATAAATTGTGATTTTTTTTAGATTTTTGGTTAAGTGAACTTGTATGTGAAGGGTGTGTGAGGCTGCCTCATGCTGCTGTATTCAAAACTGTTGAGATGACTGAGATTGCGATATTGCTGTACAGGTGCTGGAAATTCATGGACCAGATTGTGAATATTTTCCTTTCACAGTTTGGTTTTGGGCTTGCACATACCCCACTACAAGCCCATTACAGCCAGGCCTATGAACTCTTAAAATGAGACACTTTCTTTTCCAGTGTATCTGGGTGTGTGTCTTCTCAGCTGAGCCAGAGTCCAAAGCTAGGGCTGTTGTACTAATCTGAGACTGAAGGCGCTCTTACGCTATGATTGGAGAGATTGCTACCTCTTTTGCCTGTACAGAAACTATTTCCATGGGACTTTGATCTTGTCTGGGGACCTTGTAAGAGTGTGTTTCATTCTAAAAATTCCTTACCTTGTCACTCCTGACTAAATACTTATCCTCTTCAGCTGAATTCATGCCCATCCTAGGGACCAACCTGAATCCAGAATTCATTTCTGTGTGCAATAATGCAACCTGGGCTATTGGAGAAATCTGCATGCAGATGGGTAAGTGTACCATATTCCCACAGAGACATGAAAGGCTGGCCTTATGCTACCTGCCACTTGGCAGCAGTGCCCTCTCCTGACTCTGTATATGAGATGAGTGTCTTTTGGCATGTAAACGTTGGCAGAGTTTTTGCTGCTTAGATTACTTATGTCTGAATTAACACTATATTGCAGCTGAGCTTCTTGGGGTTTGGTAAAATGCAATAAAATTGGTTCTGCAACTCCCGTAAAAATAGTTGCATGCCTGTTTTCTTCCATTGCAAGAAGACTTCCTAGCAAGGGCTACAAAATATTTTAGAGGCTGCATCTAAAATATGAGCCGCCCCGATGTGAGCCGCCCCGAGGCTTCGGCGAATGGGGCGGCATAAAAATGTTTTAATAAATAAATAAATCTGCCTCTAGTTTGCTTCTAATTGTGGTCTGTCTGGGAATTGAGGGTCTTTCCCTGTTTGTACGATTTTACTGGTTCATGCTGTACTCTCAAGACTGCTGGGGGCTTTTCTCTACTTCCATCAGGTACTGAGCCAGCAGGTGAAGGATCAGTTTTGTTCCTCTTTTGGGTGAGGGGTGTGTGGAAGAAAGCAGGGTATTAATAGATAGTTTCAAGGTTAAGACCCAGATTCTTAGAGCTATGGCTCAACTGACTGGTTCCTCCTTATCAGGGGCTGAAATGCAACCATATGTTCAGATGGTCCTGAATAACCTTGTGGAGATTATCAACCGGCCAAACACCCCTAAAACACTTCTGGAGAACACAGGTGAGGTAGAATCCTGATTCCTGTATTAATTGCTTTGCTTTTTGTTATCTTTGTGCTTTTATGGTTAATTACCAGTCTGCAGATAAAGGGTTTATGTGTGCCTTTTCATACATCTGCTTTGGAAATAGGGTTTGTTCTTAAATATACAGGAGCATATGATAGAATGTGCAGAAATGGTTGTAAAACTTGGGGAATCTGTGGTTTGTCCCTCCACTAACACTGCACTAATTACAAGCAGTTCACATGTTTCCATTGCTCTTTTAAGGGTCCTATGGAGGCTTTGTTCCTGGATCACAGAGTTAGTTCTCTTTCCTAGAAGCCTCTGCTAGCCGTTTCTGTACACAGCAGTTAAGAAACATGACTCTTAAGCATTTGATTTATCTGTCTACCCGTTCTAACCGTTTTTACTACTGCACTCTGCTCTTTAGCACTCTGGCCTAGGTGCTGTTCTACCATGTGCCTCTTATTAGACCTACCTACCAGTCTCTTTATGCTGCAGAACTGACAAGGCCGCTGCTTTGTGCAGTTGTGACAGGCTTGTTTCTCTCCCCTTTCTAGCCATCACGATTGGACGCTTGGGTTACGTCTGCCCTCAGGAGGTGGCACCGATGCTGCAGCAGTTTATCAGACCTTGGTTAGTGTTTATACTGAGACAGGCGGCATGGCCTTTTGGCCTCACTTTGCAGGGAATGGCACCCTGGGGCCACCCTCTCAACCTGTCAGACACCCAGACTTCATTCTAGAACCAGTAAAGGTGCATCGTTGAGGCACTTCTGTGCAATTAGTTTCTGTCCAGTAGATGCATATTTGACTCCAAACATTGTTCCTCAAGGTTGTAATTCTCTTAGAGGGACATTGCATGTTTCTGACCACTGTATACAACACTTCCTACAACTGTATACAACACTCCCTGTAATTCTTATCGGCCCCATCTGGTCACACAAGGATTGTGGGTAAACATTGGATGCTCCTTGTGATGTTAAAAACCAATAGCAGACCTCTTCCCATGTATCCTCTTTTTTCTCCCCTTCCCCAAGTACCTAGCAATTCTGAATAGCTAATGTTCCATGGTCCAGTAGGGGAAGCATGCTCACTCAGCAATATTTTTAATGCCAGTATGAAATACTTTCAGACTCACACTTTTTCGTACTGAATGAGAGGTCACTAAAATGTAGCTGACCGCATTGATTGATTGATTGGCTTTCTGCTTCCCAGATATTGGCTCTTCAGTTATTTGAAGGTGGTGGTTGGGAGGGATTTGTGGCCTAATTCAACTAATGATCTGTGTTTAAAATAGTATTCTAAACACCCATAAGGGGTGTTCTGATTGCAGAAGCTTGTTCAGTGGAAGAGCACATGGTGGGCAGAAGTTAGGAGAGAAATAATCCAATACTTGACTCTCTGGTAAATCTTGGTCCTTGTCATGTTTGTGTAATTTGTCTCTGATAAAAAAGCTAAGCTAGCTCTTCTCTTGTTTTGTCTTATTATGCATGGGTTTGGAAGAAAGAAGTAATGGATGATGTGGTATGTTTGCTTTTCCCTGCCTCTTTAATACGGAGAGTTTGTGCTCTGGTTCATAGGTGTACATCCCTAAGGAACATACGTGACAATGAAGAGAAAGACTCTGCCTTCCGTGGCATCTGTATGATGATTGGGGTAAATCCGGGTGGAGTTGTTCAGGTAATTATGCTGTGAAATTTTCAAAAGTTTATGTATGCTAGCCTGTGGGTGGGCAATCTTTGACGTGCAGGAGCATCACTGGAAGGAAAAAAGAATGGTTCTCTGAGCGTTTAGAGTAAATTGTTGAGACAGTGCCAATTCAAGGTTAGGTTTGAAGGCACAGAACAAGCTTAAAAGAAGACCAAAAGAAATTTTCTTCAAAATAACCTGTAGAAATGTGACAGGTTGCTATGATACAAAATTACACGAACTCCTGGTGACTAGATCATCAGTAATTCAGGGCCATCCTTCCTATGAAGCAGGGTGAGGTACTGGAGTTGGAAGAGTGGTGAATTGCTCTGCTTCCCAGCCCAGGGACCCCCCCGCCACCTCCAGTGGATGCTTTAGAGAGCACCACCAGCTGTTTCCCTGCTGTGGCATTTGCTACAGTGAAGAAGCAGCCACTCGCCCTTTCACCAGAGCACATAGTCAGCACCTTGTGATATCCCAGCCATGTGCTGAGATATCCCAAGACTGGAGCTCTCTGTTGCCAGTGCTAGTCCAACCCTTGCATAGCAGCAGCAGAAGGGTGGTGGGTTTTCTGGGCTAGGCAGCGGCTGGGAAGAAAGATTGCATGGGGGGCGGGGGGCTCCATCACAGCAGCACGAGTTGTTTTGCTTCAGGCAGCAAGAGAGCTTGCACTGGCCCTGCAGTAAGTGCCAGCTATTGGAGCCAGAAGGTTAACTTGAGTATTTAGAATTGATATATTTTGCTACCAGATATTGAAAGTGGGCAAGTTCATACTTTTTATAAATTTTCTGTTGCTTCTGTCCTGACCATAGTTAGATATTGAGCTAGAGAGATACATAGCTTGTACTTGCATGACATTCCTTAGCTACTCCATTTTAGAACAGAGTTCCCCAATCTAGCACCTTCCAGATGCTCTGGACACTGACTCCCATCAAGATGGCCCAGCATGGCCCATGGTCATGGTATGCATCCTAGGAGTTATACTGTAAAACATCTGAAGTGCTCTGAATTGAGGAAGGTTGGGGTTAGAAACATGGATTGCTAATCCTGATCATGTGGTTCATGAATTGATTTCTTTACAACTTTTTGATCAGTTTTTGTAGAAGTTTTTTTCAGATACATATTAATGGGGAGAGTGTTAACTAACAAACCATATTCGTAAATTTAGCACTGTTGTACAAAGTGCTATTTTTAGCAGATTCCCAAGCAGGATGCAGGTTTGATACCCTGAGGTTCAATTTATTTTCAAGCCCTGTGCTGGTGCAGTGGTAGGAAATCTGATCTCTATTGAGTTAGGATCTGTGTTGAATTTTTCTTAAGAATTCTTATCTTTCTATAGGATTTTATTTTCTTCTGTGATGCTGTTGCTTCCTGGGTGAGCCCAAAGGATGACCTGAGGGACATGTTTTATAAGGTATGGCACTGTAGTGGGAAGAGGACTAGTTTGACAGTGCACATAAATACTTTCACTCCTTGAGGATTTGTGTCAGTTTGGTAAAACAATGAGATTTATTTATGTACTCTTCTATGGCTTCTTAGATTGGTAGGTAAGAACATTTATTGTTGAAACTACTAACTGCAATGTAGAATGAATATGAGCGTATAATGAGTGTGACTGGATAATGAAAACCACCCAGAGAGCTTCAGCTGTGGAGGGCATAGAAAAATTATTCTTACTATCAACAACAACAAGGCTGCCCCAACCTTTTCTGGCATGCCTGTATTAAGTTGCTCTTGGATTTCGTCTCAAGAATTCCTAGCTCCAGATAAGGCTTTTTGGCATCCCAAGGAAAGCCAGATCTAGGACATTTATTGAGTAAAATGAAGAATTTAGAATGCTAGCCCATTTTCAGTCAGCAGATTAATCTGCAAGGCTCCTATAAGCTGGAGTGGACAGTCAGTGAAGCTTGTCTGATGAGTCCAAACAAAGAAGTTCCCAGTTTACATACTTATTTATTACTAGCGGCAAGGAGAGAGGTCACATCTGTGTTGTGGCAATAATGCCGTGAAGCCTAACCCTACAGACATGCAGGTTACATCATCACAAGCTGTTTCTAGCAAAACCACAGTACAAGTTTCTCACCTGGCAAGTTCAGCTGTAGCTAAAGAGCCTACTGATAAGCAGGGTTACGGGGAGGGCCGGCAGATTCTAACAGGCACTACGTACATTTAACTGGCAAGCAAGCTAGTTAGGCACGGGAATGCAGGCCTTGTTATTGTCTCTGAGAGCAAACACCTGCTTATTTTTTACATGATGCCACTTGTGCATCCTTTGTCCACCTTCCCTGCTAAGACTCCTAAACCAGGCAGACTAGGTAAAAGACATGGCCAGCCGATACAGTTGCTTTTGAATGTAGCAGTGGCCAGTTGTGCCTTTTACCAATTCTGTCTGGATTGCTAACTAAGGATATTACAGTATTCTAACCTGTAAGTAACTACAGCAAGAATTACTGTGGTTAGGTACCACCTTTTCAGGCAGGGTTGCCCTTGGGGGAAAAAACCACACACTTGAGCTGATGCAAACTGCTGCTGGGGTCAAGCAGAACGGACTATATTGTGCCAATTTTATGTGCATTTCACTGGTACCCAGTTTGTTTAAAGGCTCAGTTAAAGGTATTGCATTTAACCAGTAATGTAGTTAATGTTCTGGGATCAGGAAATCTCAGGAATCTTCTGTTATAGAAATGTGCTTAGATTCATTCAGCTTCTGAGGTCCCCTTTGCTGGCCCTGTCTAACAGGTTTGGTTGGTGAAAATAAGAGGAAAGGCCTTTCCTATCATTCCCATTTCTCCAGTGGAATTCAGTTGGCTTTGTCATTAGCTTGTTAAAAGAAATCACTGAACTGTGTTATTTTGGAGGGCATTTTAAAAAGTTTTCCTCTGGTTTTTGCTCTCTGTTTTTGTTATTGATTATAAATGCAAATAAATATATCACAGACCTAACTGATATTTCACAGAAGAAACAAGATACAGACTCCAGCTATTAACATATGAATGATTTTCTAGCCCCATTTCAGTGGGGTTTCAGGCACGGCTTTGGAATTAAAACTTACTTTGTCACTCATGGGATGACCTCTGTCAAGAGAGCAAGGAGAATGTTACCCTGTGGTTCCCTGAGACTTCTCAGCATCTTTCAAGATCGTGAGATCTTTCTGGTTGAACTGAATGGGGCATTGGTACTGCTTTGCAGCGGTTCATCTCTACTTGGAACGCCAACTCCAGTGTATAATTCCTGTGAATTGCTGCTGGCCTTCTTTGCAATTAGGATTTTGGGCCCTACAGAGTCTCACCTTGCTCTTTTTGCTGTTTAGCATTTTCATGAATCCACTGGGTGAGATCATCCAGAGATGTGGGCTGCAGTGTTATCAGTAGGACACTCTGCTGCTTCTGTCATCCAATCCAGGAAAGGAAGTAAATTATTCTGAATTAGTGTCTAGATGTGATAAGAAGCCGGTTAAGACTCAGTTTAGATAAATTGGAGGTGCTGTTGGTGGGTGATAGTCCCCCTGTTCTGATGAGGGTTGCACTCGCCCTTTAAGGCATCAAGTGTGCACTTGGGGAAGCTTCAGTTGGTTCAAAACAGGGCAGCAAAATTAATTGGGATGGGATGATCTGACCATGTTATGCCAATACTCTGTCAGATGCACTACCTCCCAGTCTGTTTCTGGACACAACTTGAAGTACTGGTGTTAACCTTTCAAAACGAAATGACTTGGGCCTGTTTACTTGAAGGACTGGCTTCTTCTGCATGTCTGCCTAGAACCTGAGACCTTCTTTGGAGAGCCTCCTTTAGGTGGTTGGCTAGCAGGGAGAAAGAGAGACTTCTGCAGCAGCACTCTGGAATGTCCCCATTAGTGATGCTCAAAGGCGGCCCACTACTGCCCCAGAGGCTACAGCCAGAGATGCTAGGTTCACATCAGGCTACTGGAGGCTAGAGTTGGTAAACTACTGAGTGAGTGTGTGTGTGTGTGTGTGTGTGTGTGTGTGTGTGTGTGTGTGTGTGTGGTGATGGAGATGGAGATGCGCATGTGATGTAGCGACTTACTTCCACCCCTTCCATTTGCAAAAATCTCTTCCTTTTCAGATTCTCCATGGCTTCAAAGATCAAGTTGGGGAAGAGAACTGGCAGCAGTTCTCTGAGCAATTTCCCCCACTTCTAAAGGAGAGACTTGCTGCATTCTATGGGGTCTAGGTGAAGCAGCAACATTGTACTCGGTGAGTCTGAAACATGTGGAAAAGCATTTCATTGCAAGGATCGGATGTTGGGGGGAGGAATAGTAAGGGGAAGGAAGAAAGTGCAAAGAAGGGAGCAGTTATTGATGGGAGAGGCCTGGAAGCAAGAAGTTAATTGAGTTTTGGCAGTTTTGAGAGGGAGAGAGTTAGACTATGCCTGCTTGATTGTCATCTTCTCAGTTACTCTGTTCCAGTGCATTTGACATGGAGCAGAGGGAAGAATGCAAGAAGGGAAAGTGAAATCATGCAGTGAACTTCCTGGATAGGGATGGTCTCACTGTCCATGAGGCAGCTTGGAAGCTCATGCAAAAGGGAACCTTTTGCTGTGGGATGTGTAGGCAGATGGCAGTGCAGGTAAACACAATCTCGCCCAACTGTACTTGTTCCCCTGCTAATGAACATAGTTCACAGTTTTTCCCTATTAATATTCCTCACAGAAGGAAGTCCTGTGGCTCACTGGTAGAGCCTCAGCTTTGAATGCCAGAGGTCTTAGGGCTGATCCCCAGTAACTACTGGTAGGGCTGGGAAATCTCCTGCCTAAAAATGCTGCCAGTCAGCGTTGACAATATTGGGCTGAATGAACCAAGGGTCCAACCCAGTATTAAACTGTAAGACCTCCTATGTTCCAGTGCGTGGTGAAGGAATGCAACAGTAGAGTTCAAGATCCACCACATTCTGCCATTCCTGTCGCCATGATATGACTGAACTGCAGAGCTGTTGTTAGCAAGGGCTACCGGTGGCCATGCTGTGCAGTGTAAGCAGAACGCCGTGGAGTCCCTAATGGGGCTGCTAGAGAAGTCCGAGTACTGTGGGCAATGGAGAGGCAGGAGAAGGCAGGCTTGCAGTCTGAATGCCTTCTGGCAGCCTTTGTTTCTGTTTAATGCCGATTCTCTCTTCTTTCCCCAGGTTCCTGTGTGCGCTGGGAGGGATGCTGGGAACTCGTCCACAACCCAGTGTTGCAGATCCCTGTTAATGGGGGGTTAGGGAGGACGGGAACAGCATTGTGGGACATAAAATGACTTCGCTCCCCATCTCCTGAAATTTACAAAGTTGGGGGGAGGGTGGGCCTCCGTGACCAATTTAAACAAAAACCAGGGTATCTCACTGGCAGAAGGAAAGTTCTCTTTATTCTGAGGCCCTCATTGATGGAGCGGGGTGGGGTGGGTCTCGGCCCTGGGCTGAGGAAGGGGAGCAATCTTAAACTGCAACACTCTTGAGAAGGGGATCTAACTAGGGGCCATCATAAAGGACTAGCTAATAATAATACATAAAGGATAGGGTTTAAGATGTTAAAACAGGATTAAAAGCTATAATGGTTTAAAACCAGCAGATGAAGAGGGAAGGGTTAAAACTCAATCCAAGGGGGTTATACTACTGTATATTTCCAGTCACCGGTGTTCAAGAGATCAGCTATTCTTCGCCTTTTCCAGACTGCATGGTGACCAAGAAGTAGACTAGCGAATCTGTGAGTAGCCCATAAGTGTCAGCATTTTCATCTAGGAATCTTAAGGAAACCCACAAACCCTTTTTGCCATAGTTGCCATGGCACTGTGTGCTGGATGTGATGCTCAGAGCAAAGGCAGCCTGTGACCTTGTGGGGACCTGTCAGCCATATAGGGAGCAGAACTTACCGTAAGAAATACTGTTGGAGAAGCATGTCTCTGTTTTTAAGAAGATGCCACAGTGCAATGATTGTTACCCTGTTGTTCAGCTGTTACTTTGTGACATGGCTATTACATTACTTCAGCTGTAGGAGGCAGCAGAGAGCAAGGAGCGAAAACTGCATTCATCTGGGAATGACTGCATGGGCCAAAGGTGGGCAGAAGACAGTGTACACTTGATTTTTGCGTGACACATAACTTGTGTCCTGTGCTTTTGTGGCCAGAGTGGCATTTGTTCATAACAGTAGCTTAACGCTCTTAAGGGAATTCAATGCCACATTAATCACTTTGGTTGGTAAAAGGAGCAGTAAACATAACCAGGTGTAGAGGAATTTATAAACTGGAGCCCTTCCATGCATGGCCAATGGAAGCCTGTAGCTTTTGCTGCATGCTTAAGGGAGTTACTGTCTTAAGGAATTCTCATTAAACCCAAATCAGTTTAGTCCCTGGAAATACAACCGGGGGTTGGCTGAATGCATTTGATCTGTGAAGCCATAGCTTTTTAATAGTAAGTGGAGAGGACGTGAAGCAGAAGCAAGCCTATTTTCTCAAAGGCAGCTAGGACATGGGGGAAAGGTAGCACTGCTTCACCCGATACAAACAAGGTTTAGAGAAGTCAGGAGTGCTGGAGTGGTGAGGGAAGTCATCAGGAATATTGTTCCGAAGCAACGCAAATAGAGCTTGTTCAAGGAAGTGTTTGCCAACAGGCAGCATGCAGAGGAAAAAGAGAACCATGAGCAGCGCCACATCCCCCAGAATCTGAGCGGATCCCCGTGGAGCATCGGAAGCATGAGGATTAGTTGCCAGACAACCAGGCTGAACTGTGCCTCATAATCCTGCATTGCTCTCGTGGTGGTAGACAAAGTGATGGGACTCCTTAGATACTAAAGAAGATCTATTCAAGAAAGGATGGATGTCCCTTTCTGGGTTAAGGAGATGCTCTTTAGACAGCAGTTGATGGTGACATTCTGGGTACTATGGGATGAATTTTTGAAAGTGTATTTGTGAGATTGCTTAGTAACTTAAACTTCACTGATATACCCTGTCCTTTCCTTTTCTTCCTATCCCTGGCCTCCGTTTTACATGTTGCAATACTTTGCAGTTCACGCAACTTTGTCATAGAACTTGGTGGAACGTTACTGTCAAGGCCTTAGGGCCTGGGCCTTTTTAGCATGGAGACAGCAACACATCCAAGTGAGAACTGCTTTTGTACTGATCCTTGAATCTGATTGCTCGGGATCACTCCTGCACTTGTCTGTGATGGCTGGGTTTAAGAAATGGAAGTAAACTTGCAAATGCATTCCTCAATTCCTTGTCTTTTTAATCGTGTGGAACTTGAGCAGGTCTCTGGAGGCAATCAGCTAGTTCTTTGCATTTTAATAGTTTTATTACAAGTGTTCCCTCTTGTGCCTCACTCTCAACTTCCTCTATTCTGAGAGGGTGGAAGCAGAGGGTTCTGTTTGAGAGCAATTTATTTTTAAACACATGAACAAGAAATATGCACAGATAGCAGGTGGAATCCTGGCTTGTGCTTCTAAACTACATGTCCAGAAATACAGAAAGAAGGCTGTGAACTCTTCATCATCCAGTGAAGTTTAAGCTACTTGGCCTGACTGCCTCTTGAAATGGAATATGTCTTTTGTACAAGTGCTTCTAGTATTGCCTCCTGTTTGTTAATCCTGGATTTGTATATTTGTAAATGTGCCGTAATGTTTCCAATGGTGGAACTGCAGTGTACCTAGTGTTGAAGCAGCTGCTTGCACCTTGCTCAAATGAGATTTTTCTCATTTTATGTATAATTTTTTTGTCAACTAAAAAAAAAACCTCTTGTGACTCCAGTTTCCATGTTTCCGCCCATTTTCTTTTCCCAGGTTGATTGGTTTGCATTTATCTTCCAAGATAACAATGGGGTGACCAGTTACTATAAAATCCCAAATAATATTTACCAATCCTTCTGTCATTCTACCTTGCTGAGAGAGGGAACTTCAGGGGGAACCCTGTGATTTGTTGTGACTTCCATGGCTTTGATAGCATTTTCAATTTTGTCAGTTGTAGTATGTATACTGGTAAAATTACAGGCACAGAAGTCAACCAGTATTGTATGGAGTGTGCTGTTGTGAGCAATCTTGTTTCCAGCTCTTGTGGCTTTATGCTTTGCGTTGATCTGCTTCCTATAAACTGGAGTCCTTTTTCTTGTCAAGGAAAGCTTCAGTAGTGTTGAGGTCCACAAATTCTCCAGCAAAGAGGAAGGTTATGGAGGTGCTTGAATAATCCATCTTCAATTTAAGACTAGAAAGGCAATTATTATATGGAAAACCTTATTCTTGGCATGTCAAATAGACTGTTGGGATTTATATAAGTTTGTAGACGTGTTTTCAGGCAAAGGCTTTGCTCTCGTTTTGATAAAGCCAGAAGATCAGTTTTGCGCAACATATTTATTGATTTATATCCTGCCTTTTCTCTTTTTTAAAGAGTGGCTTTACATCCTCCTTCTCCTCTCAGTCTTATCTCTGCAACAACAATTTGTGAGATAAGTTGGGCTGAAAGTCTCTGACTGGCCCAAACCCACCCAGTTGGCTTCATGGCTGAGTGGGGACTAGAATGCATATTGCCTGATTTTCAGGCTCTTAACCACTATACTCTCTGACTTGCTATCATATTAGTATCACAAAAGGACTGATATAATTAACCAATCAGACTGATAAACCTAGTCCAAATTGTAATTCATCTTTTGGGGCAGCAGGTAGGAATAATGAACATGTTCAGTTCATTATTGTAATAAACATTACAATACATTACATGTTCATTATATATTAATGCACACCCTGTTGCTTCAGGGTGTAATCCGATGCACACAGGCAGGAAAAAAGTTCCAGCAAGCATTGCTGGCTAGGATCTGGGAGTTGTGAGGCTGTTCTGCCTACTCATGTATAAGATTCCATACTAAGTAAAGTGTAGCCTAGAAGAGCAAAGGTTATTTGTGCATGTATATAATTCCAATTTCTCTGTTTAAATAAAGGTCTAAATTCTTACATTGGTTCACACCAAAATGTGTGGAGAACTTTTGTGACTTAACCATGTGCGATAAGTGGGTAATTTGTCGCTCCCGATATTTTAAGTCTACAACTCCCACCCACTCTAGCCAGGACTGCAACATCAGGGAGGCCACCTTTACCTAGGTCTGTTCCAAAGAAACACTTTATGATGCTTTAAAAACTGCCACGACTGGGACAATACTGTGCAAGTAGTTCTGTTCAGCGAAGTGGGGATCCTACCAAAGGAAGCAGGCCTACTTAAACCTGAGCAGGGGCAACCTGAACACGTCTGCCTGCGCAAAAAGGCAACAGTAGTGGCATGGCCGGTTAACAAGCAGCCTTCAGAGCAGCGCTAAAATAGCGCTGCGCCCCCCGCCCCCCAGTGCCAAGCTACGGCGCAGGCATGCAGCGGCGGCGTCCTTCTCCCCATACCTACGAAGGCGGAGCGGCTGGGGAAAACTGCGGAGCTTGCCCTGAAACGGCCCCATCAGAAGGCCGGCCTTGTGCCGTCATTCCGCGGCTCCGGAAGTGGTTTCTCCTTAGAGACGGGACGCGCGAAGCCGTCAGCGCCGCCTGCCCGAGAGAGGCTGCCTGGGCTGGTGACCGTCGCGGTTCCGCTTCGCGGCAGCTCGGGCCAAGGGTGAGAGGGGCGGTGATCTGCGTGGCGTTCTGGGAGACCGGAAAGCGGGCGGCTGCAGCCTGCCTGCGCCTTCCCAGTGGGGCTGCAGCATCCTTGCAGCGCCGCTGTGGCGGGAGTGCGCTGTTGGCTGGGGTCGGCGGAGGAGCGGGCTCGCGGTTCCTGGGTCCGCTGCCCCGCGGGGCGGAATCGTCCTCCTGCTCTGTCCCCAGGATTCCTGCGGAGCGATGAGGGTGTGGGCAGCGCGGGGAGGCGGTCGCAGGACAGGAAAGCGCCAGCGCCTCCTTCCTCTGGCCGGCTTTTCTTGATCTGGGTGGCTGTGAGCCAGCCCAGGAGAAGCGCGAGCGGGTTTTCAGACATTGCTTCCAACGTGACAACCGGTGAAGAAAGGGGCAGGGCGCCCTGGCGGGCTCTCTGTGGCAGCACTGAGGAGAGCAAAGGTTCAGCCTCTCACACCTCTGGGAAAGAGTCCATTTCAGACCTTGGCCACGCAGGAGGTGGGTGGAGGCGCTGTGGGCATGGCCCTGCTTTCCTCCGTCCACACGTTGCTTGGAAGGGCCGAGCAGAGCCGACGTCAGTTGAGCCCTTTCCGAGCAATCGGCAACGCTGGGTTCCTGATCCCTTCAGAGGTTTAAGGTACAATCCTATACATGTTTACACAGAGAAAGGCCTGCGACTCCCAGCATGCCCTAGCCAGACGTGTATAGTATGCTGGGCGTTGCCAGACAGTTTCCTGACCAAACACCCACAGGATTGCACCCTGGCTTGCATAGGCTGTGTTGGTGCAATCTCGCTCTGTGCCCACCAGTAGCACCATTGAAGGAGAGTGTGAAAAGGGGGAAGTAATGAGATCATCTTTTAATTGTGGTTCATGAGCTCACCTGCTTGCTCATTTGCCTAGTCAAGGATTTTTCTTTCTTTTTATGTTAGGAGCTTCAAACCTATTCCTGTGAAAATTTTTATGTAAAAATATTGACCTGAATTTTTCTGACTTAAAAGCACTGCAGCCCATGCCAAACATCTTGAAACCATTTACTGACCAGCGAGTAAGTTACTGGTTGCCCTCTTACAAATAAATGAAAAAATATGCTGGTAATACTGTATAGCAGTCATAAAACAGTGCACAAGTCTAGTTGTACATCTCCTTACCTGAACTCTTTTTGTTCCCTGTGCAGCTAAGCTATGGATGCTGACCCAGATTGTTCTGCTGAAAACCAAGGCTCTGACAATGACTCTGACACAGAGAGCCAAGCAGATCCAGATACCCAGGCCCAGGAGTACATCGAACGTGTTCTTGGGTCTTCCAGCCAGTGTTGTCAGGCATCCAAGTGCCTGCCTCCTGAATCTCTCTCGATCAGTGATGGAGCCCGAACATCAGAACGCATGTCTCCACCTCTGGAGCTTAAGAAGTCTCCTGTTATTGATGAGACAGCTTCAGGACTGTTATCTCTTCCTCTGGAGCTGATCTTGGAGATCTGTTCCTACCTGCAGGCCAGGTTTGTCCTGGGTGTTCTTCCTTTGGTCTGCAAGACTCTGAGGGACATTGTGCAGGATGAAGTCACTTGGAGAATTCGCCTGCTCAAGAGAATTGGCAACTGCTATCCTGTAGTGGAAGGTGCATTCTATTTCTTTCTATAATGATATTTTCTTTTGTTAGCTCAAATGCAGTTTAGTTATTCCAAAGTAGCTTCTCATGTGTTCAGTAAAGCTTTGTTTCTGTGTAAAGTTGTAAGTGGCATTTGTCTCGGACAGGACTAGATGATCTGATGCCCTCTGATGTTTGGGATTATAACTCCCATAATTCCTGACTGTTGGCCATGCTAGCTGGGTCTGATGGGTGATATTATTGCAAACATCTGGAGGGCACCAAGTTGTCCACCTCTGTTCCTAGGTGTTGAACTACTGGGGAGAGGAATGGAGCAAAAGAATGAAGTTCCTTTGTTTGAAAAGGAAAATAGAAGTTAAATATGTGGAGGCTGATTGTGTGGTTGTGTAATAAATCCTGGGTGGAATGAAGTAAGCGTGTTCATAGCCTTTCTTCCCGTTACATTCTCTTTCTTCTTTGTTTAGCTGTGCCCTTCATTTCCAGAGAGTTGCAGTTAGGTTCTGTAATGCTGCAACAAAGTGATAGGACTGAGCACTGGCCCTTGCAATGGAAGATAATACACTTCCACTCCCCAAACGGAGAGATAACAAAATTGATCACATTCCACTTTTTGTGATGGTGGTGCTTTCTGCTTGTTTATGTTTTTCTGTGAGCTTTTTTGCCTTTTCATTGTGATTTGTTTAACCACTTCAAAGAGAAAGCAGTATATAAGCTGTGTGCATAAAACATTAAACTTGTCCACACTGCTTGAAATTATTCTGCACAGCCCAAAGAGGAACAGCGTCCCTTTATGGCCCTTTTGTGTTTTGGCAGATGACGACTTTAACTGGCCAGCTGCCTGCATTGAACTAGAAGAACACCTCCAACAATGGGCAGAAAACGGCAGGAACACAGAGTACTTTTCCCTTGCAGAGGGGCACTTTGCCTCAGTCGACACTGTGCTGCTCCTCCAGGTAAAACCCATGCTCCCTCTGTGTCGTTTTCACTCATACGGCATGATGGCCAGGCAGAGCAGGCAGTTCATCACATAAATAGCCAGTTAGAAAGTTCGGTCAGGAATGTGTTCTTCTCCATGCTTATGCATCGGAGGTGAGACTTTACAAAAGTCAACAAATTGTTCACAGAGGTTCCACTTTGGTGCTATGCTAAGCTCTCTCCTTGTGCCCCGCTGCCTTTCCTTTCACACTACCCAAGCTCAAACCGAATGATTCCAGCTGTCGCATCTAGAGCAGGTTATGCAAATGCACACATAACAACACAATTTTTCTTTTTGCAGACATTGGTTCTGAGGGCCTGCCATTACTCCTCTTGAGGAGGAGGAGAAGCGATGGCTCATTTCTTCCAGTTACCAATTATTTGTCATCTTATCCAGGGCGGTGAGCTCTGTGTTTCAGGTTCTCGGGATCGAAATGTCAACTTGTGGGACCTGAGACAGCTGGGCAGAGCACCAGAAAATGTGCTAGTGAAGACACTGGGGACAGAGCGCAGTGGCACACACAAGGTAACCAGAATCCATAGCCTGTGATCCGTAGATCAGTAATAGCCGTATTAGGAAAAAAACCCCATGCCGTCAACACATCCCCCAAATATCCAGTGGTGTCAGATCACTTCCTTTCTCAAAGGGTGGGGGCTGTTTCATCTTATAATCTCCCCCAGTGGCTCCTGCTGTCAGTGAGCATGAGCACATAATCCTCACTCCCAAAAATCTCAACACTGACCACTTTACAACATTAGTAAATTCAGTCCCCAGACCCAACTTGCCATTACTGCCCCTATCTTTTGCACACAACAGCGTATTGGTCTAAAACATTGAGAGTATAAAAATCAATGAGCAGCCAGTCTGTATTGCCCCCCACCACACACAAGGGACCCATGCCCTATAACAAAAAAACAGCAATTTTGGAAAGAAGGTAGTCTCTTGTGGCCGAAAATTGGTCTCTCCTTCTCTGGCTGGAGGCCCTGCTTCTGACCAGAGAGTGACTAGTCCCTATGAAAGGGACGGGGTGTCAAACCACATGAAGCATGTCAGTGCCATCAGGCTCAAAGTTTCTGCGGTGCAGGATTGGAACAAATTTTTCAGTCTGAACAGACACTTATTTCCTGAGTATCCCAGTTCTTCTATCCAACTGGAGTGAGATGAAACATGTATGTCCTTAGAGGGAGAAAGCACAGAATCTTTCTCTGTCTGTGCTTATTCAGTAATGTGAGTGAATAGCTGAACAATGATTTTTTCTGGAAAGGGTCAATTAATTGGACTTGCCCATAACATGTGAGGTTGCTTTCTTCGGAATGAATTTCGCTTGTTATTAATATGCCACCTGAATGATCCTGCAGCATTACTCAAGAGTTGGAATAAGGTCTGAAATGTATTGGTGGGTCTTTCTTCCTCTTTTTTGCTCCCTAGGGATGGGTCTGGTCACTGGCTGCAAGAGATGGCCGCGTGTGCTCAGGGTCCTGGGACAGCACAGTGAAACTGTGGGACATGGCTGCTGATGGGCAGCAGTTTGGAGAGATCAGGTAACGTGGTCTCGGTGCCTTCTCTCGTGATTTCTCCTCTGAAGACCTAAACTTGGTGGGGCAGAATCTGGAGTATTGTCCACCCAAGAGAAGGCCTTGCCTGGCTGTTCTGGGTTCAACGCTGTGTTTCTTAGGCAGTGTTGAGGCTTGCAAGCTGTTGCTTGGACCCAAGCAGGTGTGGTGCATATGCAGAAAAGCAAGTTGTTAGGAAGAGTTAGGCCATGGGATAGTGAAACTGGAGGTGCAGGCAAAAAAGAGTGGCACATTCAGGCTCTGTAATGAAGGGCTTTAGATGCTCGAGCTGTTCAGCTTTGAAGATAGCACTGGGTACCAGATGGTCTGCCTGATCTTTTTATTTATTTAGGCTCTTTTAAAAGCCAGACAGAGGGATCTAGGCAAGGGGAACAAGGGGAAAGATGATGTTGCAGAAAGAAGACTATCCATTCTTCTGATATGAACCTGGGATGGAACAGGCAGGTAGAAGAGCTACTTCCCAGCTGATCTTGCAGCAAACATATGAGTGGTAGTTGCTTCAGTCTCTCCAGCCATTTCACAGGGCAGGTGGTGGTGTGTAGCCATGGAAGGCAGTCAAGTGGGAACCAGCAAAGCCCTCTTCTGAATCTTGTCAGTCAAGAAAGAAGGTCTAAGGCTGAGCAGAGCTGTACTGACTCTCTTGTATGCATTTGACCAACGTGTCCTTGCCCCTCACCTGCCTATTTCCTTCTCCTCCTAGAGGGAAAGCAGCTGTGTTGTGCCTTTCTTATCTGCCTGACATCCTGGTCACAGGAACCTATGACAAGAAGGTGACAGTATATGACCCACGAGGTTAGTGTCAGCTGTTCCCTGCCACTTTGGAGCCTCCTTGCAAGAGGGGGAGAGACAAGCTCCTGACCTTTTCCTCAGTGGGAAGAAGAGTAGCCAGAGCAAGCAGCAGCTTCTTGCTGAGGCTTCCAAAGCAGCTACAGCTTAGCTGTCTCAGCTTGCCACCTTGGGTGGAAGGCTGGGTGATGCCCATTGCCACTTGCTTAGGCTAGAAAAGTGTGAACGATTTACGGGGCAACTCCTTGCTGCTTTCTATCTCTAACAGAGGTAAGAAAGTAGGGGGAACTGGCCAAAGAGCCACCCGAGGAAGCTCCACCCTCTCTTCTTGCAGTTTTTGCCTAGTGAAAAGAGGAGACATCAACTGGAAGACTGTGACCTACAGGGGAGAGAACATGTGTCTGAGGTGTTAGCCGAACAAGCCTATCTCGTGTAGGAATCTGGACTCCTGTGACGTATCTCTTGGCTCTCTCTCACAGCTGCTCAAGCCCTAGTGAAGAGCCGCAAGCTTCATTCCAGTGCAGTCCTGTCCCTTGCAGCTGATGAGCGCTTCATCATCTCTGGTAGTGAAGACCGAACACTGGTGTGCTTTGACAGACGAGCCAACAGCGTCCTTCAAAGGCTGCAGGTGAACTGTAGATCTTTCATATCCTTTCTTTGAGATGGAGCCAAAAGATCCATGGAAAAACAAGCGGGTAAAACTGGAATTAGTGTGTGTGTTGGGGGGTGTATTTTCAGTGTTCAAGGGAACACTTAACTCTTCTTTGTAAATTTGACTGCTGGTTCCTTCTGGATTGGTGGAAGGGCTGGAACTGTCAACCACAGCCCTGACTTCTGTTTGTCTCCAGCCTGGGTTGTGTGATGTGCTCTGTATGATGACATTCTGAAGATGCTTGGCTCAGCAAGCCAAGTATTTAGAGTTTATTGAGGTATGTATCTGGCCTTGGCCGACTGTTTTTCAAAATGACATTGCTCTTACCTGATCTTTATTTTTTAGAATTTAGCCTATCAGAAACAAGCCTGCATGAGGGATGGTCAGGAGGGTGGATTTTGCGATGCATTCAGGCCAAACATTATATATTATAGTTTGTTCAACTAAAGAGAGAACCCACTTGAAAGGTGTGAACTTAAAAAGCTGAGTGTTGTGCCGGTGGGAAGCAAAATCAATAAAACCATTCTAAATCATGTTAGATTGTATACCTCAAAGCTAAAACTATGGGCTTAATTTTAAACTGTGGTTTTGCATTGTGTCTGCACCTAGCCTCAAGTCTTGTTAATTTCCATATCTAGGCTATAGGATTTCCCTCAAGGTTGTTCAGGCGTGTGGCACTTACTTTCTATTATAATATATATGGCATAGTCTGTTTACTTAAGCCACTTAAGTCACTGGAGCTGGGTTTCCGCCTTAATTCCTTTCAAACAACAGATTTTTTTTTTTTTTTTTTTTTGCTTAAGAGCTATTATTTCCAGTATACAGTTGGAAACTACAGCCACCGGACGCTGAGCCTCTGTGCATGAAAAGAATGATTCTTTGAACCCAAACTAGAAACTATTTCCAACAACCCTTCTTTTCAGTGACCCTCTGGGTGTGCCCCTCTGGAGAAGGGCTAGATGCCTGGATCTACGCAGCCTCGCTGATTGGGTAGCTCTTCTCTCCCAACACTCTGTCATGGGGCCAGGGACCCAACCAGCTCCTCCTGTTCCTCTCCCAGGTCCTCTCCTTGCACTTCCAAGCTTTGCCTGAACACCTGGGAATGGTGACCTTGAGATAACCTTACAGTCCATTCTCTCTGAGTCCATGCTCTTCATTTCCCAGCCCTCATCCAAAGAGTCAGTTCCACCCTGGCCCTGGGAAGCGCACCAAGAATAACTGCCTCTTTCATTCCCAACACTATGCACCGTACTAAGCCAATTCCTATGTAAAGGCACGTGTTTCTTCCTGCTGTTATAATAATATTAGTTCCTTTCCTTCCCAGCTGGACTCCTACCTCCTTGCCATGTCATACCAGGGTAATCAGCTATGGGCTGGAGATAACCACGGACTGCTGTATGTCTTTGAGAACAGAGGAGGGGGCTTCCAGCACATCCGGGTATGCAGACAGACATTGAAGAGGGACCGAGAAATACAGTTCTTCCCTTGTCTCTGCCCACAAAATAAGTTGTGTTTTGAAAAGTACAGCATAAGATGCTGTGTGCAGTGGATTATAAAGTAGTTGTAGGACACTGCTGAGATTTACCTTAGACGTCTCATGAGCTTTAACCCTTTTTCTTGCTTCTTTCAAGAAGTCACTTCTGAACCCAATCTTTCCCTGAAGTAGTATAACAGAACCTAATAACTGACTATAGAAGACCCAAATGTGTTAGGAGAAGGCAAACATGCTTGCACTGTTTCCTATAACACATTCAAGGTCTCACTGTTTGTTCTTTCCACAGTATTTCGATGTGGGTCATCACTCCCAGATCACTGGGCTCCAGCACTCACTGGGTGCATTATACACAACGTCCACTGACAAGACACTGCGTGTAAGTTGCAGTTCTGAACTAAGGAAGAATGAATGAGTCTGTTTCTGGTCCATGTGACCTTTGCATTTAATTTGTTGATATGGCCATTTCTGCATTAACCTGCAATTTTTAAAAATTGCAGAAAAGTAATACTTAAGTATACATATTTTCTTACAAGCATACATTTCTAAATGCATTTTTCTCCAGAATACACATTTTTATATGGTGCCTGGAACCATTTTGCAGCTGGGAACAGCATTGCACAATTCAGAGAAATGCAAAATGGAAAGAATAACCATGCTCTGGTGTGCATGTTAGATCAGACTGGTTTACTCTACAATGTAGAGTGAACTTGGGCATCCCTGTGGTGAATTCCCATGCAGACCTGAGAGACAGGTCCTGCTGTATGCCATCCTTCATTTGTGAGAGCAAACCAAAACCCTGCCCACTGACTCTCCCAGTTTTCTGCCTGAAAAGGCAGAGCATGAATCATGTACCTTGCAGGTCCAGATACAGCAGCCAAAACTCTTGGATTCTACCAGCAGCTGTGGAAAGGGCTAATGCCTTAGAAGAAGGATCATGAAGAATGATGCGGACCAGAGCCTGCTCTTTCCCCAACAGGTTTCTATGTCTCGGTGTGCAATTTCATTGCTTCACTCCCCACCTTTAGCACTCTCATAGGCCGTTGTTCTGGGCTATGGCCTGTGTCAATTGGCTGAAGGCTTCCTGTGACTTCCTAACTCTGTCCCACAGGTTATTTATTCTGCTCACTTCCCTTGTGTATGTAGTTCAGCAGAACCATCTTTTCCTGTTTGCCAGACCTTCAGCTCCCAGGCCTGAACCTCTGGGATTTCTCTTCCAGATCCATGTTCCCACAGATCCACCGAAGGTCATCTGTTCGCGGATGCACAGCTGTGTGCTGAATGGGGTAATGGCATTGGGGATAGAGATGCTAGTAGATGGTGTTCCAGACCATTTGTATTGGTTCCTGCTCAAGAAAGGGAACATTAGAGCTGGGCAAAGGGAAAATATGGGGAATGAGCATCCTTGCTTGTCTTTACTGTCTGGTATCGGGCACGCGGGCTGCCTTCTGGCTGCTGTGGGCCTTGCTCAACCTACAGGTTCCACCCCCACTTTCTCTTCTTTTGCAGATCAGCGCTGAAGGAAACATAGCAGTGGCTGCCTCAGGGGGTCTCTCTTTGGAAGTCTGGAAGCTCAGTGTGTGATGACAAGCCCCAAAGCGATCCGTGCACACAAATACAGGGGTGTCGAGTCCAGGGTCTTGGACAACATCCCTTCAGTGTCCTGAGTTCAAGTGCCTGGTGGGTTGTTGGTTTTTGTTTCTCATGCTCTCTGGAGCAGTGAAGTCAGGGGTTGAAGGTTCAGCCTCAACTTTTCCCGGGTAGCTATAGGAGAGAGGCTTGCTCCCAGACCAATGCGCCACCTCAGAATCAACCCCCCTTCCTGCCAGCTGCCTGCTCTCCTTCCTTCCTGTGGCCCCCCATGCTCTGATATGCACACTTCTATGGGCCCACACTCAGCACAGAGGAGCAGCTGTTCAGATGCCTAAGCAGGGCAAGGTCAACTTGAGGAAGATGCATTGTGGGCACAAGAATAGCAGTGGTTTAAAGGATCTTCTGGTGACCTTGTTCTGATCCATGTTTACAGTTTAATTAAAGATGTTCTAAAGAGGTTGATCAGGAGTGATGGTGTCTTCCTCTGTTTCTCATGCCTAACAGTAGTGTATACTTTCAAGCACAGCTCTTTGTGGAACTCAGTTTAGAAATGAGAAATAACACTTATGAGCTAGGCAGGACCCTATGGATAACTTTGCACAGTTTTAGCAACAATGCCAGTATAATTTATAAAGGAATGGATGGAACCCTGTTTTACCTGATATATCGAAGTTGCCAGCTTAACAGTGGGCAGCTGAATTTTTATCAGGTGGTTGTACTTTCTAGCTCAGAGCTGGTACAGTGTGTGGAATTTGTTTATGAATTATCTAGCAAAAGCAAATCATATATTGAAACCTTAGCCTTTTAGCCTTGTTAATGGTAGTGGTATTAGGAGGCTTCCAACATTTTAGTTACAGGAAGTAGTTCTTGACATTTCTTTCCACATTGTTTTGGGTAGGTAAAACTGTTAAACCAAACCAGAGTGTAATAAATAATATATACACAATCACAATAAAATAATGGGGAAGCTTTTTTAGTTCTATGTGGTCATTGCTCTACCATTATTCATTCTCCGTCTCTGTCTGTCTGTCTGTCTCTCTCTCTCTCTCTCTCTCACACACACACACACACACACACACAGACTGAGCAAGTGACCTCCTGATGTAATACATGATTTCACCATCATTTACATAGAGAAAACAACTCTGTTAGATGCTGAAAATGCAAGAAGATGCATAGGATGCTCACACAATACAGCCAACAAACAAAAATCAAGGTATTACTTGAAGGAGCACGCACTTGGAACTTGGCTCCCTTACAGACTAGCAGATGTCCTTTTCTCCTTAAAGGGATTCATTGAAGCTGGGATACTAGTCAGGAGTGGTTCCTGTCTAGCATATTCCATAGACTACTGCAGCAAGTCACTGGCTGTTCAGAAGACCTGCAAGGAGAGCAGTGTGGGGTGGGTGAGTGAAGGAAGAGTTTAGCATGATGGAAAGAAGACTGTTCTTCCCTGGAGAGAAGGCTGCAAATTGGAACTCCTTCACTGCTTTGGAAAGCATGGGCTCCACACAACCACCATCCTCGTTCATCCTACCCCATAGTGAATTAAGAGAAAATACCACTATCTCACGCAGTGGCTAGGAGATTCAGTTACAGCTCAGGAAATCTCCAGTTAAAATCTCATTTTTCTCAGCTACCCATCTGTGCTATGGAGAAAATTTGTGGAAAGGATTACAAGTCAGTATTTGCAAGTGTTCTACAAGGTTAATCTTTCTGCCAAACCCCGCTGTTGGTTTGAACGCCTTTAGAGTTGCTCCTGATATTGTAAATGGGATTGCTGAGCCCAGGTCAGAGTGGAAACCCATCAATCCCAATCTCTGACAGGCGAATAAAGCTTCTTTTGGCAAGCAGGAAGTACTGCTTGTCACAGTGCCCATGCTGGTCTCCTCCGCATCACTCTCCTTGGCAATGTTGCTCCTTCAGCTCCCATCACACAATCCAGGGAGAAAGTGGACAGGATGTTAGCACACTGTCCCTCCAGAGAGTGAGCAGGGCAAGTGCCAAGGTGCAGTGCATACATCTTCATGACATGGTACAGGATGAGAGGGGGAAACGGAATGGCAATTGCATCATTTTTTTCCCAGGACAGATTTTTTTCCCTGAGGAAGAACTCTTGCTCAAGAATCAGCGGCCCAGGACCAGAGGGGGGCAGTCATTCTTGGAACTTAACTCCCTTAACATTCATGGGACCTGAAGTAGTTGCAACTAACCCCTCCCACTGACTGTGGTCTGATTTTGATGCCCGCAATTGGGGGAACAATAGCACCCCCCCACCCCACTTGGCTACGTTCTGGTCAATCATCCCAGAAACACTGGGTGGGGAGCCTCAGGCCCATCAGCCAACTCTGGCCCCTTCCCAGGATTCTGGCCTGTCCTTACGTCACTGAAAGGTTATTGGATTTAGCACATTCCCCCTGCCATTCTAAAAGGCTGAAATGGCTCTCTTGAGGCTCAGATATGAAATGAAGAGCTTTAAGTGAACACAAAATGGTGTGTGGTCCCACCCCTTTTGCCAGAGGCCCCCCTCACAATTGGAAGTTTCCCCACAGCAGTAGAAAAGGAAGATTGTGGATGTATATTCCAACGGGTCCGTTCAGCTGCTGAATCTAGCAAAGAATGGTAACTGTGCGTTGTACTGATAGCCACAGATAAGTTCCAGGTCCTAGTGGAATGCAGTCCACACTAGCCTGCTTTCTAAAATGGGGTTGCTGCAGCAGGACCTGTTGTTTTTGTCCAACCCACATCCCCAGTGGGGTTAATGAATCAAATCAAGACTGACCCACATCCTGTCCAACCTGGGTCTCAGTCAACAGTTGTGCCACTGCCCATCATCCCCCACAGATGCTGGTGCAGGCAGAAATCACCTTTGTAGAAATCACCAGAGCAGACAACAGGACTAAGATCTCTTAGTAGGCCTTCATAGTTGGCTGCTATTTCTTTACTAGAAAGGAAGTTTTGAACTGGTTCATGAATACATGACATGTCTTTCTCAGAAGCCCCAAGTCCTCCAGCTTCTCCAAAGGTCAAGCATGGTACACAGTTTGAAAGTGGACCCATAGCAAGCTCTGGAGACAACAGACCAGCCTTCCCCAACTTAGCACTGTCCAGATTTGTTGGACTACACCTCCCATCATGCCCAATGCCATGTTGGTGAGGGGATTTCAATCTAGCAGGCACCAGATTTAGGGAAGGCTGTGATAGACTATCACTGGTTGAGAAAATGGTGCTGGAATCCAGACACTCTAGACTGTTGCCCAAGTCCAGCCTAAGAAACGCTGCTGCCTCAGGCGCAATACCGGATAACGTCCCTCATCAATTCCAGTGCCAATTACTTTGGCACTAAGGCCAAAATATCTCACAACTGTTTTATGTTGTTGATTTTGATTACGTAAAATAAACCATCCGAAGAGCCACGTGGCTATGAGACAGTATACAAAGTGCTAAATAAATAAGTAAGAATGCAGCAACAAACAGTAATTTGCTTCTTTTTCATGGCAACCCAAAGTAGCACCCTGAGAAACCGGTCTTATAGTTGGATCTTCCCTGCTTGAAATAGCCTGATGAACAAACCACTTTCCAAAGAGTTGAGATAAGCCAGCCAAGAAGCCCTGCAGTGCCTCCCTCCACCAACCCTCAGATAACCTTCCTCTTTGGCTGGGCCCAATACTGACACGTTCATTTTTAGAATATGACATGCTGCACCAATATTCTGTAACTGCTTCTCTCCTCGTGTTGCGCAAGAGGCGGCAAAAGTGCTTTGTCTATGCGGAAGCCCACTGCTCCATCCTAAACTTTGATCCTCTCTCACATCTCCCTGCAGCAACTGCCTTCCAATCACTCCATCTTAAATCATCACCTCCTTCACTGAAGTAGCTTCCTCTGCAGGCCACTGTGGTTTGCACATCAAAATGTCACCCAACAGGAAAACAGTATCTGTTGTGACCTAGAGAAAAGGCCTGCCTAATTATTCTAGGGCTAATCCCTTGCTGCCGCCAGAGTGCCAGAGTCAGGGATGAGCAACTGGCCTATGGTTCCTCTCAGTCGTGGCCAAGGGTGGGACGTAACAGCAGCTGCAGGCCAGGAGTCTGAAGGATCACAAGCTCCTACCCCCAGTGTTGGCTAAGCAGAGAAGCAAGCAAAATGCTTTCAGTAGTGCAGGAATCTGCCGAAGAGACTGTTGCCAGCCCTTGCTGATGCGGGAAAAAAGAAAACTGCTGATTTCAGTTTCTGGAGGATCTTGGCCGACATCCCCCGTGGAACCCTTTTCTAACGTTGCCACTGGCTCCGAGTATTGCTCCTCCTCTTTGCCATCACGGCTCACACATGTGCTCTGGGCCAGAGAGCAAGTCAGTCGGTAAGAGGCAGCAGTGATGGAGAAGGAAGGGGCCAGGCCACTCTGGGCGCTGCTGGGCCCCAGCTGTGGTGGACCTGTGCAGGAGCCCGATGATACCAAACCTCCGCTGCTGGCTGGGTGACAGCTGCCAGATTCACTGCACACCGCTTCTTGCTGAGCTTGGGGCATGAGATCAAGGGGCTGGATTCTGGATCCACTTTCCTTGAAATGAGGGGCTCTGCACAGCTGGTCCTTCTGCCTGTTTACTGCACATTCTTCTCCCACACCATAGTTAGCCATATTCAATAGGTTCCTCTGGGTGGCATTTGCAGGAGGTGGGGAAAGCTACTTCTGCAAATATCTCTGAGCCAGGATGATGCTGGATCCAGAGCCTGATTTCCCTCCATGCATAAACTAATTAGCAGGAGTCCATAGGAATGGGGCAAAAAGCAAGAGTGCTACCAGAATGACTGCACTTCAGAGGGAACATTTTAAAATTAATTGAGCGCCTGTCACCAACAATAGCTAGGCCTCTACTGCCATGTGTTCCCACATCCCTTATTTATCTCTCATTGAAATCAGACACTGACAATGCCGAAACCCGTTAAGCCGGTTTAAACAATGTGACAAAATGTACCTACCAGTGCATGACCAAAGGCACTGAGTTGTTCAGGTGTGTGACCTCTCACTGAGTTCCAGCCCTGACTCTTTGCTGCAGGGTAGACAGTACGTGCTGCAATATACCAGAGTTGTGTGGCCCTTACTATAGTTGTGGGGCAGAACAGGAGGAAAACAGGTTCAGGTCAGTGCCCAGCCCCAAAGCTCTCTGGGTGACCTGAGACAAGTTATCATTAAGAGACAGACAGCCACCTTTCTGCATTCTTTGTCAGACAATTTAACACAGCAAGGAAGAACAATCACGAAAAGCATTCAAGATGGGAGGTGAGGTAATTAATAAAGCAGTAGGTGAGAAACACAGCACCTTCCGGCACATGGCACCAAAAAAGAAGCCCTGATATGCCTCAAAGATGCATAATCCAGAGGTAAAGGCACAAAATTAGTTACTCATATCATTGAGATAGAAATGCAATGCATCTCAGCATAGGAAGGAACACTATGACCTGGGTGCCTGCTCAGTCTGCTATCCAGGAGTCATGCTGACAGGTAAACTCCAGGCTCTCTTTCTATGGGTCCTCACCTTCGGACTGGATGGTCCTTCAGCTGCTGAATGGTGAACTAGTTAGTCTGTGGGTCTGATTGAACATGGGCCTTCTCATGTTTTCACCCTGATGGAGGAGAAAATGTAATGCTGGCCAGGAGGCATAGACACACAAGATAGGAATGTCAGGTTCATATGGCAAAAGAAAAAGTGGAAAGTTGAAGTTTGTTTTAAGTAGCATGAAGCAGCTTTCCAGTCACATAGGTCCAAACATGGGTTATCATGTTTGATAATGAGTTATGAGTTATTACATTGTATTTCTAGTTATCCATAAGGTGTTTCTATCGCAAGTTCCCCCTGCTGCTCAGAGAAACTGTTCTGACTTTTCTATGTTTGTCAGGGGCAGGTAAGCATTTCAGTGGCTTCATGAGCGGGGCCAGGACACGCCTACACACGCATCTCCCTTGTCCCAGTGAACTGAGTCAAGATTGCTGCACCTTGAGTGTGAGCAGGAAGGGCCTAGGCTTTAATCTGAGATTCTGGCCAAGCTCAACATCATGGAGAATTAAAGTCCGTTTCCCAACAGCAAGGAAGAGTGGGCCTCATGGATTCAGCAGGCTGTGCATGAGATATACATCAATCTGGGTCATGGTTTCCCCAAGAAAGACCTGAACATTTTGATGAGACATAAACAGGACATCTTTTTGTTATTATGCAAGGTTACATACACATAAAATGGATGAGCTCAATAAGCTGATCTGAGCAGTTTCACGTACTCATACAGAAAGACAAAGTTTCCTTTCTTGTTACCTCATTCTCGGGAACCAGCTCAGCATCAAGGGCCCAGAGAACAGAAAATGTGTTTCCTCCATGTGTTTCCTTTTGAGGCTACCTTGTTTTCGCATGATGACCCTTTGCATTCCTGGACTGTTCACAGTAGTACTTGCACACACTTAAAACCACTGTATGTACTCTCTTGCATGCCTGGAGCTCATATACAGCAAAGACGTGTACAATAAGAGAACGTACATGCTTTACTTAAATCAGTGTTGGCAGCACATAGAACTGACCCATAGAGTGCATCCCAAAGGGCTAGGAAGCCTTCAGATTCTACTAGCTCAGGGAACTTCCAGAGACTTTTCTGATAACCAGGCTGACCCTTCGGAAGATGCAAAGTGCCAGTGATGCTTATCCCCAGCCCAACGTAACACTCCTACCGGAAGGCAGTGTGCATGGCTCTGTGCATTTCTGAAGGCAGGAATGCCAGAGTTTCCATCTGTGGTTCTCTGTGGGGACCGGGGCAATGACAGTCAGGCAGGTGCCCCTTCCTCAGCCACATAAGAGTCTTCCCTCCAGAGCTGGACAAGGCCCTCTGCAGCAGTAAGCAGGCACGTCTCGGTTGGGTGGAAGGACAGAGACTGGACTGCAGCATTGCTGATGGGCAAGGTCAAGGTAAGGGATCCCTGTGAGAAAGCAAACTGTAGATGTAAGAAAAGCAGAGACTGCACATGCCCTGCCTATACAGCAATTATCACCACTTTGATAAAAGGGGAAAATCTGTTCACAAATGCTCCTATCCCCAGCCTGCTTTGCTCTCCAATGCTAAGTACTGTTCTGTCCAACCAAGGGGAATTCAGTCTACAGCCCACTGTGAAGGCTATAGCTTTGCTCCCACGAGGTACTGGGAAGTCACCTAACAGCTCAAGATGAAATCTCCCCATTCTCCCAGGCCATTCCACTCACCTCTACCAGGTCCCAGAAATACACCTTCCCATCCTCCGAGCAGCTCCCAACATGTGTGTCTCGCTCACTTAGGCAGCAATCCATCTTGTAGGTTACGTTTTTGTGGCCTGTATACCTGGAGAGGTCATTGAGAAAATGGAAAGAGAATGAGAAGAATCGCTCTGCTCATCCCAGCCTGGCTTTCCCCATCAGCCCACAGGCAGTTGCCAACAGGCACTGGCAGAGTAAGAATGTAAATGAAGATGACAAGTGACCAGAGTCACACATAAAGGGACAGGGCTGAGTTTGACTAAGGGTAGGGATGAATGATGCGGCCGCTTACTCTCCCAGCAGCTCCCCGGTATCCTTGTCCAACAATCGCAGCGTAGAATCCAAGCTAGCAGTCAGTGTGCATTGCCCATCTTTGCTGAAACACACGCAGGTGATGGGACCTAAAATGAGAACAAGGCAGTGCTGCTGGGCTCTATCAATTCAAGCAAGGTGCACGCCTGTATCTTTGGAGAAGCAAGAAGCTGGATAGTATCCCTGACAACGTCTTCCCAGAAAGGTGACAACAGCTTCTTCGTGGCTCTGGACACCAAAGGATGAAAGCAAGGGATGGTGGCTCGTGGGGATCAACTGCAAGCCTAGAGTGAGTGGGCGAGGAACTGAAGGTGCAAGGTGCAGCCCTGCAGAGAGCCTTCAGTGTGAACCTGAGGGGCATCTGCTAGAGAAAAGATTACAAAACTCACCCACTTCCCTTCTAGGGCAAAAGAAGCAAAGGAAATGTACCAGATAACAGGACCTTTAATTCTAAAACTCTCACTATACCAGACTGCCAACTGATCCATAGGCAGCACTCACTTCCAATGTAATCTGAGTACAGCTCCCCAGCACAGAGGTCATAGCGCCGGACACGGCCATCCACAGAACTGAGAAAGAAAAGAGAGGCGTTGGGGAATTCTGATTAGTTGAGAGAGTGAGAGACCCAGAAATCTCAAGCCATGCACCTTAAAAATACTAGCTCTTACTATTCAATTTCTGAGGTAGGATATCTGCCCTCTGCAAGTTCAACCCCATGATCATTGTAAAGTGCCATGCAGTTCACGCCTCATAGTAATCAAGTGTGTATCATGCACATACTTGTGCTAGTCACCAAAATGAACCTAGAGAGATGGATGGACTGAGACTATGTTAATGAGATGAAGATGGGGATCCCCAAGGTCCTTCCCCAAGGAATGCAGAAAAAGCTTGGTGTTTGAGGGTAGAATCCTAGATCCCCGTTCCACACCTGAATGTAGCAGTGAAAGTTTTAAATGAAATGAAAAAAGCTCTGCTGAGCAGAAAGTAAGCTTTCCATTCAGCTATGAAAGAGAGACAGAAAGACGAGAGAAAGGGAAATGGGCTGAATGGAGCAAGGAGAAAGCAGTGGAAGCTTTTTGTTCAGCCACAACATACTGGGAAGGCTGAGTAGAAAAAGAGCCCTGCACACTTTCTCTTCAGCCAGCCACTGGAGTCATCTGCCATTTTATGGATATACTTTTAATCAGTAACATTTCCAAGTCAGTTCTGTAACTTAAGGGGAGAGGAAAACACTACATAATGATGATAGTATGGCAGAATGCCTAAATTTGTTAAGATGTACAAAGGGATAAATGTGATATTCAGAACACTGAAGTGAAGCATGTTGAAATGCCCAGAAAGCAAAATGATGACAAAAGATGTGACAAAACAAGAATTTCCACCTTGACCTAAATTGGGCTCTGTCACACTTTATGGCAATCCTGCCACACATGGCTGCTGCTCCCATGAAGGAATGGGTTCCGTTCCTCCTTTTTGAAAAGTGTGTATATTGAAAATGTTTTTAACATTAACAGAAGTTTAAAATATGAGGACCTATCTTAGACTTCAAAAAGCAGGGAGTGTGCACTCTCCTGTTCTCCCTTTAGCTTTGACTTCATCCCACCCTTCTTGTGTAACCCTTTCTCACCCTGTAAGGATTTCATGGTCTGACACCTTCACACTGGAGACACTATCTTTGGCTTCATCTAGAATTTGTATTGGATCTTGTCTGCGTGAGCGACAGTCCCAGCAGCGGACACTGGAGTCAATAGAACCTGCATGGCAGTAAAGAAGCATCCCAGGCAGAGCTTAAAATGAGTTTTCCAGGAGAAAAAGCAAGATGAGAAGGAAAGCAGTGGTTACCTGAAAGGATCACGGTTGCCTCTTCATTGAACTGGACACAGTTTACCTTCTGCATAGCAAGAAAGAAAAGAAATATTACTGTCCTGATTGCTGCATCTAACACTGAACAGTTTAAGAGATCTTGGAATTCCTGCTGAGGCCTGTTCTCCATTCCTATCTCTATCCTCTCCAAGAATAAAATAATAAGTCTAGTCATATAAGCAGTGTGCATTAATGCTTCTCTTTCTTTTCTTTCCTCACCCAGCAAAATTACTATGCTCTTGTATTTTTCTTATATTGAGCCTCGATTTCCTACTCCCATATTCTGTTTCTCTATCCAAATCTCACTCTACCTATATTTGCTGATCACTTTACAATGATCATGGGGTTGGACTTCTTGATTCCTAGGATTGCTCCCCTTGAATAGATTCAAACAAATTGAACACCCCAATCACTGGAAAGGGTCATTGGAAGAACTGGTCACACAGAGACAAAGATACAAACCCCCCCAAAAGTCTTTTGCAGAAGGCAGGTATTTTATCTCAGAAATTGAATATTAAGAGCTAGTGTTTTAAAGTGCATGGCTTGAGATTTCCCACAAAGGTACCATTATTTCTCTGTCTTCCACTCCCCAAAACCATCCATTGTGGTGAGCAGTTTCTTGCACCCCACAGGCTTTTTCCTGTCAAGCAGGCAAAGTCGCAGACATTGTGAAGTCTCTGCAGCACACAGCCCATGGCTATCACCAACCCCTTGTGCAAAGATGGGGAACCTGCAACCTGTGGGCCGAAACCGATCAGCCAGGCTAGGCCTTCAGGGGGAAAGAGGATGGATGCTGACTATATACTCAGCCAGCACTTTGGGGTGCTGAGTCCACCTCTCCCTGTTTTCAAGATGAAGGGGGAGTACTTTCCTAGCCAGCATCGAACCAGCTTCAATTTGCCAGGGTTTCTCCTGGTGAGGAACAGCTCATGAAAGTGAAGCTGGTTCTCAAAATCCTGAAATGCTGGTTGGAGTAGTCAGCACTTTAGCCTGGGAGCTGAACAATATCAGCAGGTATGATCCCACCATGGATAACAAGGACTGAGCCCTGCTCCCTAATGCCAGGAGGAGTCACGGGATGGGTAATCTGGCCTCTAGAGCAGTGCTCCTCCAACTTTTTCACCGGGGGCCAGCTGAAAGGTGCCGGGGCTGGGCATGGGCCGGAAAGGTGGTGCCGGAGGTGTGCACGGGCCGATGAGGGGGCGGGGTGGAGGCGGTGTGTGCAGGCATGCACACCAAGGCGGGGGCGGGATAAGGTGTGCACGGGCTGCGAGGGGAGGCAAGGCATGGGCAGGCGGGGCAAGGGGAGGTGAGGCAGGGGTGGGTATGCACAAGGCAGCGGCTTGCTTGCTTGCTTGCTTGCTTGGAGATTGTTTTCTCCGAGCGTGCAAACCGCTGCCTCCCATGTGCGGGGCGTGCTGGGCAGCGGTGGGCACATGTGTGGGTGTGAGGGTGCGGCGGGTCTAAATGGGCATGGCGGGCTGGGTAAATGGGCATGGTGGGCCAGATCTGTCCCGCGGGCCGTAGTTTGAGGACCCGTGCCCTAGAGCATAAACAGTTCCTCACTGCTGGCCTAGTGGGAGCACAAAGGAATTCTTGTATCTAGATCTGAATGGAAAGAATTTTCCTGTTTTTCTGGAACCTCCAAAAGACAAGGCATATCTTACCCCTGCATGGCCACGGAATTTGCGAATCACCTGCCCTGTGGCAACATCCCACAGCACCACTGTCTTGTCTGCGCCACATGAACAAAGTTGACTGTTATCAAATGACCTGGGGGGAGGGGCAGAAGGGGTGTGAGAGAGGGGGAAACAGGGAAAGCCACTGAAATAATTGCTCTTAGATCTGTTACTTCAGTACATTAAGCCCCATTCCCAGGATTCTATGTACATGTTCTGATTGTATTGTGAGCGCAGAATCTACTATATAGAGAACATCAGATTTAATTTTTCAAAAACAAGTAGGAGTAAATTAAGGAATAAAGACAAGTATGAAAACATGAGGCAAGCTTCAAATGTAGGATTAACATTTTCCATAGTCACAAGTTGGACTCTCATTTATTGGTTTTTGTCCCTTCCAAAAGTGAGCAGGAAAGAAAAGGATTTTAAAACATAAGACCATACCTTCATAAATTTGCTTAATTTACCAGTGATAGTTACATTGAAACTACTTTCTGTTGCATTCTGGAGTAACAAATGTCAAAGTTCTATATGGGCATTTTTTCTATATGGCCATTTTGATGAAATATAAATCATTTTATTTCTCTTTTATAGGACTTGAAAGGATTTAAATAATCCTTGTCCTCCTATCAATTTTATGATCACAATAACCTTGAGGGGTAGATTAGGCTAAGAAGCAGTGACTGATCCAAAGTTACCCAGTGAACTTTGTGCTGGAGTAGGGACTAGAACCCAGATCTTCTGTATCCCAGTCCAACATTCTAATTACTACACTTGCACTGGCTCTCACATTGTACAGTATACATTTTATTATTGCATTTTGTAATAAAAAATTTTGAGGAATAATTTTCAAATGTTACTTTACCCTACCGACTCTTATACAAATATGGACAAAGTACAAGAGTTGTTACTACAACCATAATCATGGTGACCACCATGATCACTATCTAGTCCATTTATCATCTCAAATTCTCTGAAGGTATTTATTACCAAAAAACCCCCTCCCTTTTCCAGCAAATGTGTCTCATCCAGCTCTTACCCTGCTGCATCCAAGACTTCATAGCCATGGCCACTGTAAGTCTTGAGAAGTGTTCCTTTGTAGGGGTTCCAGAGCTTGAGTGACTTGTCACTGCCACAGGTAAGGCAATAATTTCCATCCACTGAAATGAGAGGGGTGAGAGGGAAAACCCAAGAATTATTTGTAGCGTTCCTCTGAGATCAGCTTGTCCTATTTCTTCTTGCACTACACAAATTCTATCATTCACCTTGTAGTACTATACTTTCACCCTACCCACAATCAAGCTTTATCCTTGCCCTAAATGACTGTTTTTTTGATCTAATACACGAGTAAAAGCTTGCAATCCCAAAACATCAAGGATCAAGATAACTTACCATTGAATCTCACTGCCCTGACAGCTCCCTGTTTACATTCCAGGGTGCTCAGCAGCTTCTTTGGCAGCTCAGGCTTCTTAGGTTTTGGCTCTGGAAAGGCCATGATGAAGACAAGTAACTTGCTTCACGGGTGTTTTACAAATTCTTCTCCTGTACTCTTGATAGAATAGGAATGCTCAGAGCAAAATCTCATGCACCAAAACTACCCAAAGTTGGAATGATGTACCACAATTGCTCTGCTTCTGGGAATTTGTTCCCCTTGGAGTAACACCACTCTATTTCCAAGAAACACAAATACAAACTGAAATCAATTCTCAGCTGTATAAAAATATTTGAGCAAAAATATTTGGACTATTTATAACAGTAGACAGAATAAAACCGAACAAGAAACCATTAACTTTAGAAAGCTAATCAGCAGAGGCAAGCAGTTATGTCGCCAAGCATACCATGTTCCACCAACCCACCAGAGAGCCTTATTTCCACATTCTCATTCCAAACCAGTTGTCATATTTACACGGATAATGCTCTCTAATAAATTTAGCGTTCTTTAAACATTGTTCCTTCCATTGAACACGATTCTTTCCCATTGCTCTGAAGATCTCTCCTAACCCAGCGCTGTCTAGAACAAATTTAGACCAACTTGCCCTTCCAGTGATTTTCCTATATATCCTCCTCGCCTAATTTTTCCTCATTCGGGAAAAACAATCTACAACAAACACGCTGTTTCTTATCGTTAACAATTTCCCCTAAATCTTTACAGCACACCATAAATCAGAGTTCAGGGGAGGATTACACGTGAACACAAGCGTTCCCTCACCAATTTTCTCCCCTCAGAGTATCGTTTCCTTCTCCTTGGTCCCCCCCCCGCCCCCCGTGATGTCTAAGACAAGAGAGATGGAATTGCGATTGAACTGACGGACTCCCCCCCCATTCCCCCCCCCCCCCCCCCCCCCCCCCCGGTGAAGGCATGCCTGGCGTCGCGAACCAGCGTGGCCCGCAGGTACCAGCTGGAACTAGAGTGCTTGAGCCCGTGGTGTTACACTATTAAGCGCCCTCCTCTCGGCAGGGAAGGGAAACGGAAGCCGAGTGGTTCAGGCTGTAGGTCAGGGGAGCCGGAGAGCGATGTTCAGCAATAGCATGGCGGACCCGCGGCGGCCCAACCGTGTCCTCAGGTCAGTTATGATGGGGGCTTGGGGGTCGCTATGGCAACGCCACGGCCAGAGCGCGGGCCCACTAGAGCATGGAAAGGGACAGCGTGGGAGTCAGTTATTTGTGCTACGAAAGGGGGCGCTGAGGCGCCTTCCCGTCTCCCTCAGCGATTGCACACGACGGGCGGGAGATCACTATGGCAACGCAGTGGCAAAGGCATGCGAGGATTAACCTGTCGTCATACCGCCTAGCCGCGGGAAAATACCTGGGGAGAACCGGAATACCGTGGCAGAAGTGGCTGGCGGGAGCTTTGGGACAGAGGTTGCAAATATTTAGACTGATTCAGATGATCCAGGTGTGCCGCAGCTGCAGGTCCTGAATCAAGGAGATGGTGAAAACAGCAGGAAAATTTGTGGCACCTCAAAAGAGTAACATACTGATTCTTACATGAGGTTTCATAACCTCGAACCTAATTCATCAGTTGCATGGAATACTATGGGAATATTGTGCCACAAAATAATCCAGTGCGTTATCCAGTTTCCATGTAAGTGGGTGAGATAGATATATTCTTATTGCATGCAATTTGCCCTGCAGGAGATCTGCACGGGCTTTTTTGGGGGCAGGAGGGATTAACAAAGTGGTGGATTGTTACTGAAGTAGCAAACAGAAGGCCTTCAAAGAAGTGTAGAGTTCGAAGGGACCTTGGAGATCATCTAGTGACTAATTCCCGAATAAGAAAGTGCTGTCTAATGTGGAACTATTAAGATTTTAAGTGATTTGCTAGATCAAGGAAACAGCTATGCTGCCTAGAACAGAGTTCAAGCTCACTTGCTAGAGGAGCAAGTTAATTATTGCAAATGGTAGCCCATTTCCCTGGTCGACCTAGCTACAGCATCCATCACAGAAGGCATTTTGGTCACTGCTGAAATGTATTTCTCTTACTCCTGTTTGTCACTTCTTTTAACAAAGGCAATTGAAATGGTACTGTGATATAAGATAGCTAAAGAACTTTTTATAAAATAAAGTTTCAGAAAGTTTACAAAATTTTACGAGAAGCCTGTGTCACTACTTACTAATGATACTGTAGATACTATATAATAGGTGTGGTGATGTTTGCATAATTCATGTTTCACATAGCACTTATTTTCACCATTCATGCTGAAGGAGAAGTGTCATTTTTCATGACAAATTCATGTAGCTTTTGTACATGAAAAGATCGATATCCTGCCAGAAGCTGTCCTACTATCATGGGAAGCTGTGTGGCTCCAGTAAATCTGCAGCATTTAGAAATTAAGCTGGTTGTGATAATATTTATTAAATTTATATCCCACCTTTTTCTTTTTAAAATAACTCAGATGGGCTTAAATACTTCTCTTTTTCCTGCTCTCATTCTTATCCCCACAACAACCCTGTGAGGTAGGTTGGGCTGAGAGCCTTTGATTGGCTCAAAATCACCCAGTGGCTCTATGGATGAGCAGGGCCTAGATTACCTTAGTCCCAGGAGTTTGTAAGAAAGCCTAAGCAGAAAACGGCTGTCCTTGCAAAATATTGCAAGTCATCGACCTAAAAAAAAAATGTTATATACCCCCGTGAATCCGCGGTTCAGTCTTTCGCTGGATTTTTCTCCGAGCGAGTCCAAGCCGATCTCCTTGCGAGTAAGCCAGCGCTTCGCCGTGCAGCGGCTCACTCGCAAGGAGGGGGTTTCCTCCGAGTTTGGACTCTGCGGCCCGCCCGGCCCGCGCCTCCCGCCCACACCGCCTTGGCGCCCGGCGCCCATCACTGGCACCAAATTCGCGGTTTTTCACAATTCGCAGGTGCTTTAGGAACGTATCCCCCGCAAATTTCGGGGGACTACATGTTGAAATGGAGCGATCATGTCTCACTATTAACAGGACTAAGGTATGAGCATAATTTTGCTGGTTGAAGCTCCAGTGCATTCTCTGAATGTACATGAGGGAGCAGAGAGTACATTTGCCTTACCCGCAGCATTGGAAGCTATGCTTTCAGTATAATGTACATGTACTGAAATTTAATGAATGACCAAAGGACAGCAGCAAGGATGGGCTGAGTTTTGGGAATAACAAAGATTAAAGAAAGTAGATTAAAAATAATTTGGATCAATATTTCCAGTGGGTGGAGATAGTGAATTGTAAAAGATTATTCTATTAGGAGGAGGAGGAGTAGCAACTAGAAACTAAGAAAAATGATTGTCATTGTAACATGTTACCCAGAAAGGAGTGCAATCATAAAGAGTTAGAGGGACCTTCTAGGCCATATAGTATGTTTCTTTGCAAGAAACTAGAGCTAGACATCCCCAACAGTTACCTGTCCAGCTTCTGCTTGAAGACCTCTGGCAAAGAAGAGTCCACCATCCAGATAGGTGCTTCCATTGTCACACTGTTCTTACTGTTAATTAAGATGTTTTTCCTGTGCTCAGCTGAAATCTACTCTTCTGTGAATTTAGCCTATTAGATTTAGGCCTGCCTTCAAGCACAGCAGAGAACAAATATTTTTTCCTGTTATTGGAAATTATTAGGCATATTCTTGCCAAACATAAGAATTAATAACAAATGGAGAGATTTTTCTGTTGTATATTAGGAGAATAGTCTTCTTACCTTTAGGAATCATGGCCAGAAGAAAGTAATTAGCTGAGTCAGTGATGCTAAACATAATGGTAAATTGTACATGGTTTGAGCTCTTGTTAAATCATGCACTGGAATGGGGCTGCCACAAATGAGACTGGCAGTACAGTTCTATACATGTCTACTCAAAAAATGCAAACCCAATTGGTTTGAATGAGGCTTACTTCTACATACTTTGTAACTTAGAAGATAAGTTTTCCTGCATTTTGGTAAAATACCATTTGAGAAGAGAATGGTATTAGAGTGTTAGCTCCATTTCTGCTCTCAGAAATTAGTCTCCAGTGGTTAGAGCAACAAATATCTACTTAGAGGCTCAGAATCTGCATGAAATCTGATTATTAGCAGTAAAAATGCCATTAATGTCTTTCTTCTTACTGTGATGTTGCTGTAGAGCTAATATTTCCTTTTAAAGCATAATTTATTATTTTATTTTTTCCTCAATCTTGGTGTTTCATTTGTAGATATAAGCCTCCATCCACAGAGAATAACCCTACCCTGGAAGACCCCACACCAGATTACATGAATCTGTTGGGAATGATTTTCAGCATGTGCGGCTTGATGCTGAAGGTGAGTTTCAGACAGCTAGGACTTACCTGCACTGCACTAAGAACACCAGTGAAGCCAATCAAGTTCAAAGCAATACGAGCTGTGTTATCATGTAGCTATGACCTTGTTATTAGATGCATGTTCCTTGGAGGCTTAGCAGAATTATACTGTCCTCAACAGACCCAGGTTAGTTGACTCTACAAGGGAGGACTGATTTGGGCGGCTTATTCTAGTAACAAAAATCACAACATTTCCTCCTTCCTTATATTGTATTGAATTAACTGCACGGTATAACCAATCCTAGGCCTTGTCTGTTTCCCTGCCATTTGGCCATTTTTTCAAAGCAGTTGCTATTCCTTTAAGCCAGAGTATTTGCTAACATACGAGATGATGTAGTATACATTTCTGAAGTCCCAAATGTTGATCAGTTATTAACTGGTCACTGAGAGTTAAATGGCAGTAGCATGGTGCTTCAGTTTCAGATAGTGCTGTTTATTGAATTTTACTAAAATTGTAATGAATCCACATAGTCTACTGAAGATATTTGAGTGAATGCAAATGGATCTGGGAGAAGGCCAAACTGAGTTTAAAGGCTGTACAAAGCACTGTAATGCACAGTGGAAGACAGAATAGTTAAATGAAGTTCCTTTATCTGAATGAATGGTTTACTGTGTATCCATGCTGCAAGCAGTGCATAAAGAGGCAGTGTCATATGCTAGCATGCCTTCTTCTAATATTGGCTTGGTACTGCACAAAGAATCTGATTTGCAGTTACAAAGAACATTGAATATCAGTTTTTTTCTAGATAACACCTGTCGGTTGGAACAGATCCTGTAAAATACAGAGCAAAGTGTTAGAACAATACTGTGTTAATGCTTGTACTAGTAAAACATGATTTGACAGTCATATTAACTGTTAACACTGTTAATATAAGATTTATAGCATTGATTATATCAAATTTACAATTGTATTAACAGACAGATCTGTAGTACATTCACTGCAAACTCTGGATAGCTATAAGTAGTGATGCTTGCATTTGTATTGAATCCATAATAGTATCAACGTTTACATGGGATCAAGCTAATGTCATTAGGTTTTGCAGTTTTCTAAAGACAACCCATATAGCAGTGTCCCTCAGGGCATAACATTTTAACATTTTATCCAGTTTTAAAATATAGAACCCATTATGTTCCTAAGAAATAGTTCAGAGCTTTTAAAATAAACACTTAGGTAGTCTTGAAAAAGAAATAAGGGTGATTTTCAGTAGCTTGAGGTTTTTTAATAGGAGCCTAAGAGGTTCTGTTTCTTCCCATTGAAAACAATGGAGGCAATTTTTAAAAGAAGACAACCTTCCTATAGTACTAAAACGGAGAAAGCACCTCTTCCCCTAGCCAGAGTGAGATAGCAGGACTTTAGAAGTAGGAGATTCAGTTTTCAGTGTTTATTCTGAAGTAGAATGGCACCTTATGGCTTAGACAGAACCCTTATTTGATAAGGTTTTTCTGATTTCCAATCCTCTTCTCACAAAGATTTGATTCAAATGGTACAAAAATACTGCAAACCTGCTACACCTAATCTATTACCGTCAAAGTGAATCAAGAAGGGATTATATCATTTACCAACCTACTACATTATTAAGAACATTCAGCTTTGCATACAAGTCTCTCAGGAATGAAATAAATTAAAATTTCAGAAATACTCTGTAACAACAGCATATTTACATCTGTATGGTAATATCTATGTCTTTGTATCTTAGCTACTATGAATAAATAAATCTTTATTGAATGGGTTGACTAAAAAGAACACCCAATGTGTTCTTTTCCTGAGGTTTCTAGAGTGAGAACTGGATTTTTTGCTGACATAAATAAGACAACTAACATGCCCAGTTGTGTACACAAGTCTTTTTTTGCAGTTCATCTTATGGGGGAACATCCTTGATCTCTGAGATACCCTTGCCCAGCATGGTATAATTTAAGGGGTCTGAATTCATTAGTAAGGTTTTAATTTCAAACTTCTCTGGGAATCAAATACATTTTATTGTCTGCTTCACAATTAACTTTGAGTGAGCTTTATCTAGCAAATGTAACTATCTTTAAAATTGAAGACAATTCCTGAGTTCTGTGAAGTCAGAATGTTGTTAATGGTGTTAGACTTGTACTAGAGAGTAACAGCTATTGCTAAATCTTTGTCACCCCACTGAGGTTATTACTACATTGCTCCATGGTGTTTGTAGCTTAAGTGGTGTGCCTGGATTGCTGTCTACTGCTCATTCATCAGCTTTGCCAACTCTCGGAGTTCAGAAGATACCAAACAGATGATGAGCAGTTTCATGTGAGTCATACTTTTATAATTCTTTCGGGTTAATCTCTTACCACCACTGAGCCTCTGACAACACTCTTAAAAAAAAAAAAAAACCTGTATGGTGCTCAAGCATCCTAGTTATGTAGAATGCAGTATCCACTTGGCAGCCAGCCTTGATGTTACTGCTGTCCTTTCTTGCTCATGCTGGCCTTTCTGTTTTGTATATGCCCCACTGGGTGGACAGGCTGGTGCATCACAGTTGAAGAGAATGGTGGCCAGATAATGGAAGTCAGGAAACTGTTTTTCAAATATATGACAATGACCTGCAGCACTTGTGTGGAAACTTTCAAGCTATGCTGCTTCAATTGCCATATATTAGCATAACTTTATTTTGCCTCCTTAATGCTATCTTGGCAAAACAGCTCAAAGCAATGGGACTTGGTTGCCAGGACTAGCACCCACTCCAAAGGTTCCTTCTGTGGAGTGGAGTTAACAGTATCTAAGGACCTAAATGGCCAGAGCAATGGAGCTCCTGGACACATTGCGCTAATCCCCCCTGCATTCCTACTCAGTCAGGGTAGTACCCTGCTAACTGTTAACAGTACTGTGGACGTTTGGCATGATGAAGTATCTGTGATCCCCTTTTAGAAATCATTTTGCCACCTCCATTTGTTTTCCATGAAGCTCTTTGCACTAAATACCCTTGACTTTCATATTCTAAAAATATCATTGCACTCAATTTCTGTACTTGTTGCACTTTCAAGAGGAGCCTGGTGGAAGATGCTCAGTTCCAATTTGGCCTTTCAACACCTGCCTGAATACTTGCCCTTGTGCTCTGTTACCTAACAGGCCTTCTCAGTGGGTGTTCTAGTGGCCTGGGGAAACCTGAGTTTCCCCCTTTTTATCAATTTAACTTATGACTGGGGATTCTCCATCTCTGTTTCTCTCATTGGGTTAATAATTGATAAGGTTTTTCTCTCTCTTTCTACCTCCTCCATCCTCATCCCTTTCCTCATTGCCCTTTGTTTGTTTGGTTTCCATTATCTTAATGAAGTCCTTATTGATGAAGTCCTACCTAGAAAACTTGCAGTGATTCATCATTGTGAGGATCCTGGGATATATATGCTTAGTCCTGTTAATTTAAATAATTAGCTGCAGCATGCATTTTCTGAAAACAATTCTGGAGACAGAGCAATGGGTTGCACAGGTGAAAGTTTCCCCTGATCCTGACTTACTCTCTGTAAGCTGTTGCTGATGGAAGCACTTTCAGGACATGTTACAAGGTTCAGGATGCATATCAAATATACATGTTCCTGAGCAAGTGTGGTAATGCACTATTTTTTAGTTTGAATGCATATTTTGGGGGGTTTTTTAATATTTATTCATTCTGCTGACGCTACAACTTGGTTTGTTATTAATGATGTTTTCCTAGGGATTTTGCTGCACTCCTCTAGCCCCTTTTTCTTCTTTCTCCAGGTTATCCATCTCTGCTGTAGTGATGTCATATCTTCAAAACCCCCAGCCCATGTCTCCTCCTTGGTGAAAGGATGGCCCTTCTCCTCCCAGCTCCTCTTGCAAAACAGAGGCACTCTCCCTATAAAGAGAGATCACTTTCTCAGGCAATCTGGACCTATTTGCACAAGCACAGTGTTGCAAAAGTACTGGGAATATTTCTTTTGCTGTGTCAATAAAGTGATGGTTGCTAAAGATGCTTTGCATACAATGCCAGATTGACTTTGTTAATAAGGTATTCAACTGAACACCAGCTTAGCTCTTAGCAAGCAAATATCTACTGTATTTGAAAAAGAAGCAGTCTTGACCAGAAACAAAAACCTTAACCTTAATAAACCAATTAAAAGAAGCATCTGCTCTTTGAACCAACAATTGCAGCCAATTAGCGTACAATAGAAATTGTCTCTTGGGCAACTTCTTCAAAGCTGTGTGTATCTCTGCACTGATTGGTAGCTTCCCACTCTAGCCTGCAGTCAGAATAGGAGAGCTGTAGAGGCATGTTCCCAGGCAGCTCTAATGTGTAGCTCTTACTCTGTTAAGCAGACATATGAGGCAGTGATCTTTCTCAGCAGTTCATTGATCTTATACCTAAATCCGGTCCTCCATTATACCAAGAATTAGGTGAATGTCAACTGGGATAAGAAAAATACCCACTTAAGGCAATACATATTAGTTTCTTTTTATATATGTCATTTATATGTGTATGCACACACAGTATCAATCAGTGAGGTTAAACAATTGCAAGAGGAATCTTTTTATGAAGTTCATGTCTTACATAGAAGGTGATTGTCCAGATTTGTGGTACAGTGCGATTCCTGAAGACAAAAATATTATTTATATTTCTTTGCAGTTACTCTTAATCAAATCAAAGGTTTCAAGTTAGCAACACCCTTTCCACAAACAAGAATGATCAAATATCAAGTAAAGACTAAGGCAATGTTCTTTGGCTAAGCTCCAGTGACTGGAATGCAGCTGTTGGTTCATGCCTGTCTGGCCTCGCCCGCCCCGCCGCCAATCTCCTCCTCTGTTGTCTCTTTTCTGGCTTCTAGACAAATCTTTCTTTTGCATATCTTTGTGAGAGAGGAGACTTGATTGGGTCACTGGAGTGGCAGAACTAGAAAATCAAAGTGGGGTGTGGCTGTGGGTAAGGATTGAGAGAGGCATTGTAAGAAAGAAATATAACTTGAGATCATAGAATATGGAGGAGCACCTGCCAGGATATCAGCAGAACACAGGGAGTAGGTTCTTAAGAGTTTGTACGGCTGTACTCACGGGGCCTCGGTTAAGTATGCTAGGATAGATTCTCTTTGAAGACATACCAAGTTCTCTTAGTATGGATTAGTTTTGAACTGCTACTTGTTTTAAGTGGCTTCATTGCCATATCTTTAACAGTATTGTGACAGACAGAAATTAAGCAGGTTAAGTTTTCTCTAGCATGGTCCATAAAGCTTTGTTGTTTCTTTTGTTTTTGTTTAGGTTAGGCTGCTGCTTAAGGCACAGCAAGAACAAAAGGAGGCAGGCTTAGATTAACAAACTTTATCACTTACACTCACGGTTGTTAAGTGAGGAGATAAATATTTCCTCCTCCTATAGAAACGTGCTTATGGATAGAATAGTAATCTGGACGCATTCCTGATTGTGCATGCGGACTCGAGGGCTGGCAGCTTATTCCAAAGTGAGAAGTTGTGTGTTATCTGAAAAAAATGGTTTTCCTTTCTTCACACAATCTCGGCGCCCCAGCCGAGATTTTCTTTGGTTGAAAATCCTCAGCTTAGTTCCAGTGCAAGGGGAAAATTCACCTCCGCACGTTGGCCCTGGGGCAGAGGCTCTTCAGGATCGAAAGACTGGGAGGAAGATGTTTAGCGGGGGAGCGAGGAAAATCCAGATGCATTTGTGCATTTCCGTCTGTTCGGAAAAGCTTGTAACCCTTTGGGGCATCCTGTGCCTTTAAGAGAACGGCAACCTCTCATCCCTTCCCCGATCTATTTTGGCTTGATCCTGTTTTCATTTCCGCCTTCCTGTTCCGCATATGGTGCCAGGAAATTCCCCGCTTCCGCACTTGCTGTGCAGGAGACGGGGGTGGAGCGGGGGCAGCGTAGTCTGTGTGGAATGCAGCTGGAGGGGGGCGGGCGGGCAGGCATCAGCATGCCTTTTTAATCGCTCACCACCCAGCAGGCTTAGCAAAGCTGGTCTAGGCTGTATTCATCCGCCTTGACCTACATTTCCTTACGCCCAGGCTTTCTTGCACGGTAGAATTCGGACATCTGGATTCAGGCCCTGTTCAAAGGTGCAGCCGGAAGAGCAAGAACACCCGTGCATCTTTGAGGCATTTGGAGTTTGTTTAAACCAGATCACTTTGCCTATGTGTGCACTGTAGCCCAGGAAGGGGCTTGTTAACACTGTACTGTGGTGGCGGAATGCCCAGTTTAAAGCACTCACTGGACATGCAACACCACGTGATAAGTTTTTGATTGCTAGCCTTTCAGTCAGGTCAGCATGCTGGGCTTAAGCCTGCCTGGTAACTAAAATGCTAGACTTGTTAGCTTTAACCCTTAATCTAATCTAACCTGACATATTAGAGATGCACACTGTTCTTAATAGTTATTAAATATGTTCATCAGCTGGAGCTCTGAATTACACACACACAAGTTGAGATATAAGAAGCTGCCTGAGACTGAGTTAAAATGTTGGTCCCTCTGACCCAGTATTGTCAGCATGAAGTGAGAAAAGCTCTCCAGAGCTTCAGGCAGGATTATTTCTTAGCCTTGAATTGAACATGGGACCTTCCACATGCAAAGCATGTTTTGTATCATTAACTGCAGGTTCCGGTGATCAATCCTGATTAAAAGAAAGTCCTAAAAGTATACTCCCAAATATAGAGAAGGAGTGATTGTTACTCTTCTAACCTATCCAACAGTGTCTGAGCAGAGGGACCAGGTTAAAACTGTTTTAAATATTTGTACTGTATTCTATAAGAATAAAATAAATTATAATGTAAAACAACATAGCAGGAATTGCTAAATTACCCTTCATAGCCTAGAATTGGTCTTCAATATCTGGGAGGAAAGAAAGATCTGTCAGGCACCAAAAAGATAACAGGTTTCAGGCAAGTCTCTTGGAGAAATTTATTCCTTAAGTTGGGTCCCACTACTGAAATGGCTTCCTTTGGCAGTCACCTGAGCTGGGTCTCTGAAGATGACCCAAGGCTCTGAACAGGGAGAAGGCATACCTCTACAAACTTTTTCCAAGTTGTTTATGACTTTAAAGTTCAATACCAGCCCTTTGAATTGAGCTTGTAAATAGGCTGTCCCTGTTAGTAACCTAGCAGTTCTATCTTGCATTGAAGTTTCTGAACCAGCGTCAAAAGTAGCCAAGTGTACAGTGCTTTGCAGCAGTCCAACCAGGAAGTTATCAGAGCATGGGTAACTTGCCAGGCTATCTTTCTCCAGATATTGTTGTAGCTAATCTATCAGCCTACTCTGATAAAGGGCATACTTAGCCATGAAGGACACCTGGGCCTCAAGTGACAGTGATGGATCGAAGAGCATCCCAAAACTGTTCACCTGATCTTTAAGAAGGGCCACTCAGCTGGGCAGACAAGCCACCTGCACACAGTCTGGACTGAGCTTCAGTTTGTTCATCCAGTCTATTTCACTTTGAGGAAAAGGAGAGGTAGAACTGGAATATTGTTGGCATCCCAGTTTCCATTCTCAGTTCATGTATGTTAACTAGCATGGAAAACACAAACCCTGTGGAATCCCATAGCTGCTATAGAACAGAGCGATAATCCCACAGTGCCACTTTCTGGAAGTAACTGTCCAAAGCTGCTGGAAACTTTGTAAAGCACTGCCTAAAGTGCCTCATCCAGGATGATGCTCTTTCTCCCAAGGGGAGAGAACAGAGTCGTGTAGCCTCTCCAAAACTGTACTACTGAGCTGTGGTGCAAGTGAGTAGGCCTTGCGGATTGATAAAAAGAGTGTTCTCCCCCACAGCACAGCAACTTTGAGAATGGAACTGAGCTGACAAAGGAAAGCCCAATGTAGACTGGGTGGTTGGGTGTACTGAGGTATGTCAGAAAGATACAAAGCGTATAAAATTGAGATGATAATATCTCACTCATGTTTCAAGGAACAGAAAATGTGTTATCAGCATGGGGCAACCATCCGTTTGGCTGCAACGTCCCTCCTTACGCTCCTGCTTCCTAATAGAGCTTTGGCTGTGGGGCTGTATAGAAATGAAACAAATAATAAAAGACGAGAGAGAGCAAACACTTGGGATGAGTGATAATGGCAGCACAAGGAGAAAAAGAGAAGTAGCTGTTTGAGGTTTGGCTTGTGGGGGGAACAGCTACTGCTATTGTGCAGGAAGGAAGGCAGCCCCACCCTGTCAGTGTTGCTTCCCCTTCACATCATCAGCTGCAAGTAGAATGGGCAACATCAGTGTTGCTGTTTTAAACAAAAACATACATTATTCATACATAAAATACTTCCCAGACAGTGCAGTAGATATTACCTCATAGACCACATTCACATATTGTTGGAGCTGGGCAGCAGCAAGTAAACACACTAACTGTGAATATTTACATTTTTAATCAAAAACCTAGGAATGTTCTGTGCCTGTGCTATTGTTGAAACATCTGAAGTTATTTATTTAGAATTTATTTTTATTTATTTATTTATTTATTTATTTATTAAAACATTTCTATGCCGCCCCTTGCCGTAGCATAACATAAAACAACACTTCATAAAACTAAGGGAAAGAGAAAGGGGGGAAATAGAAAATGTGACTGTGGAAAAAAGATCTTAAAATCTAAAAATCGTAATTATTAAAATGATGGTTGAATAAAAAGGTTTTTACCTGGTGCCGGAAAGAGTATAAAGTTGGTGCCAGGCGGACTTCTCTGGGAAGCGCATTCCATAGTCTGGGCGCCACTGCAGAGAAGGCCCTCCTCCAGGTAGACACCCTCCGTACCTCCTTCAAAGAGGGTTCCCGGAGCAAGGCCTCCTCTGCTGATCTTAAGGGGCGTGAGGGCATGTAGGGAAGGAGGCAGTCCTTCAGGTATTCTTGTCCCAAGCCATTTAGGGCTTTAAAGGTTAATACCAGCACCTTGAATTGGGCCCGGACTTCAACTGGGAGCCAGTGTAGCTGATAGAGGACCAGCATTATATGAGAATAACGACCCACGCCCCCCCCCCCCATCAGCAACCTGGCAGCTCTATTTTGTACCAATTGAAGTATCCAGACTGTTTTCAAGGGCAGTCCCACATAGAGTGGATTACAGTAATCCAACCAGAATATGGAACTCTGTTTAGGGGTTAACCAACCCCAAGTAAGCCCAACAACCATGGGTGATTTTTTGATAACTCTGGCTTGTTTAACCCATAAACAACCCAGAATTCTGGGTTCCAATGTTAACAATAGCAATCTGACCCAGGGCATTTGCACATATGGATAGAAAGTGGAAGCAACAAGTACACAGGAGGTAGTGTGCTTGTTCATTGCTGCAAACTGGGCCATACTAATATCACATCCACATGCAAAGGCACACACGGTTCCCCAAATATATTAGTATTGTACATACTTCCCCCTCAGGCATGCTATTTATGTATGCATGGATATTGTATGCATATTTTCCTCATAACCCATGTGTGCACACATTTCTCCTGACAAAAGGCAGTGTGGGTCTTTCTAATTGACTCACAATAGGCCAGTTTGCATGATCACTGGATGGGAACTAGTAGCAAAATTTCCATGCTTTATATGCTGGTCAGATTTGCCTAATTGCCTTCACTGGTGTGGGCAACTTGCTGTGTCATTGTAGCCAGGTGGTATAGTTTGTCTGGGGAAGGCAGCAATCCCAACTTACATCCCATGGATTATTTGAAGATTGCCATCCCCTCAACCAAGCCATGCCATCTGGGTTTGGACAACATGATGTGTGACACCGGTTATGGTCATTAGGGAAATCTGTCCACCATATGTGTTGAGGATAGCAAGCCACCATGGCATGTGAGCCACATGTAAGCATGCAAACAGGATCAGTACTTCACAGACATAAATGCAAGCTGTATGATGCTTTGCACACTTAAGCCCAATGTGAGTTTTATTTCTGTAGCAGGTATGTTTGAAGAGTGGACTATCACAGTGGGATTCTACTTCTTGTTTTAAATAGAGAAGTTCCCAGGTTTGTGTTTGGGGTAGAAAGAAAACTGCTTTCTGTGGACTCTGGACAGAAGAAATAACTGTTGGCCAGGTGTGGGGTCGGCTTTTCAGGTGATGCAATTTCTGAGAACTGAATCTAGTGTGGGGTCATTGACAGAGAAAGGGTTGCTTGGTTTATCAACTGCTGGCCTTCTACTTTCAAATCCGTTAGAGCTGGTTGGATGAGACAACAATTGCATAGAGATGAACTTTGGATATGCCCTGCAAGAGACCAGGCGGTGATAGACCTAACAGAGATCACAACTTTCAGTCTTCGGTGCATGTGCCAATGTTTTGAATGAAGTGTTCCTTTTTACCTCAAAGGCTGCACTCCCTTTCAGGTCCTGCTTGCCTCAAATCCCCTTGCAGTAATCGTGACTCTGTTTTTTGCCAACCAGCCTGTCGTTCCAGTGCTACTGGCAGAGTGCCCGGGCTGAAATGTGTATGTGCTGCCCTGCTGGGGCAAGGACAAGGAGCAGTCAGCGCATTCCCAAGGCACCTCCCTAAGCCTGCACCGTGAGGACCTGGCATGTGCGGCCAGACAACGTAGGAAGGGGAAGGTGGAGCTCCACGAGGAGATGGGCTCAGTTGTTGGGAGGCAACAGGGGCATTAACTAGAGTGGAAAGGGTGGATCAGTCCAATTAAAGCACTTTCTACTGTGACTATACTCTGAAGCTGCAAATCAGTGAGAACAGGAGAAAACTCAATTGAGTATCACTTTTGGGTAGCAGGAAATGAAGTGCCCTTTCACCTTTCCGTATAGTTCTAGAGCATATATAACTTCCTCTCAATGCTTTAGCAAAATAGGCACCTTGCATATTGTACTGAAAGGCTGAATTCTCTTACAAAGGGGAGGAAGGAACCTTCATCCTCACTACTTTCTTTTCTCTGGCAACTGCCGGTGTCCCCCGCTTTGATACGTTACTTCAAGAAAAGAATATTTCTGGAGGAGAATGCCAAACTTTTCAAAGTTAGAATCCCAATTCATCTTATACATGAGTGTGATGAGAGGAAAAGTTGGTATTCTGGTTTCTCAGAAGCAGAGTCAGAAGGAAGAAATGGTCCTATTCGTACTTCATTCTCCATCTGACAAGACTGAGATGCGTTTGTAGATGATTCTTTTGACTGGATTGGGGGGCGGGGTCAACCTGTTCTAGATGGGGTTGCACTCTCCCTGAAGGAGCAGGTTCTTGGTTTGGACCTTAATCTGTTGCTTCTTAATCCATCTTTGTCACTTAAGGCTTGGGTGGCAACCATGGCTCAGAGTGCTTTCTACCAGCTTTGGCTGGTGGCCCAGTTACACCCCTATCTGGACAGGCATAACCTGGCTTCAGTAGTCTATGCTTTGGTAATCTCTAAACTGAATTGTTACCATACACACTATGTGGGGCTCCCCTTGAAGATGGTTCAGAAGCTACAGCTGGTGCAGAATGCAGCAGCCAGCTTAATAACTGGGACCCACAGGTCCAAACATGTAAAACTAGTTCTGGCTCACCTGTACTGGCTGCCTGCATGTTTCTAGTCACACTTCAAGATCCATGTATGAAGCCTTTCATGACTTAGGATCACACTACCTATCAGAACACCTCTCCCAACTGCAATCTACCTGGACACTATGTTCCATCCTTCAACTCTGAGGGAGGAGCAGAGGATGACAACAACGGGGAGGGCTTTCTTGATGGTAGTCCCCCATCTATGGAATAAACTCCCTACTGTGGCTCAGTTGGTGCTGAATCTGTCATCTTTTCAGTGCCAGGTTAAGATGGCCCTCCTTTCTCAGGCTTTGAGAGACTTACCTGGCCACCTAGGGGCTTGAAGGAATCGCCAAGTGTTCTGCAGAATCACGTTTGTTATTCCTTGTTATTGTCTGTTTTAATTAATTGATTTTAGTTGTTGTAAACATCTTAATTTTTTCTGATTTTCTGATATTGTAATCATATTTTTCTCATCTGTTTTTATGGACCGTGTAAACTGCCCAGAGGGCTTTGCCTGTGGGGCTGGCTAGATATTAAATAAATAAATAAATAAATTTCTATTCAGAATTGCCAACATAATTCCAGTTTTTCAGTTTAGAATAAGGTAGATTAATGAGATACGAATTCTGTCTGTTCTAAGAAGGGCTGGCTCTCTCACCCAGTTCGAGGTCTGATATGGAATTCCTTTGCACTGTTAAGCCAGGTTTGAAGGAGTAGCTCACTTTAAATGTAAGCTATGGAATATCATCAGCCTTTTCACTTTGCGGCAAAAAATGGAAAAAAACTCCACAGTTCAGTGTACACGTGGCTTGATCAAAAGGCGGCTGTGGTTATTAGGAAGACCTGCACCATGTGCAGTGTGAACAGGTAAACAACCAAAGTACACAAATTACAGCCTCTGCAATAATCATATAAAGAATTAAGAAACATGAGGAAATGTCTATGTATGAACTTAGCCTCATTCAGCTGATTACTTCATGCACTCATTATTTGTTATATACATAATCTCTTACTGATAGAGCATTGTTTCTGTTTTGTTGTTGGGGAACTTCAACTCTGCAAAAGCTGGGAGGTGCTTTTCACCCTGTGTAAGTCTAGCTGTGCATTCATATTATTGGTAAGCAAAGATACAGAACCCAGGGTTCAAAGAGTCTTATGACTTAGATGAAGTCTGTGTCCCTAAAAAATTCTGGATTCCAAGCAGCTTTCCCTTAACACACTAGATTTTGTTTCCTTCTTCCTTGTGTACAAGGGGTAGAGTGAAGAAACACAAAGACAATTTAGGAGTCCTGCCTTCTGGCATAACCTGCTTTAGCTGTAAGCTCATGCAGCCTGTCTACAATGCAGTTTCCCATGGGTGCTAATTATTCTGAGGTGTGCCCCATAATTGCCCAGGTTGGAGCGTTTTAATGAAGCTGTCTGGCCGCTCCCAAGTCAGGATATTCAGCAGCAATTCCATGTGCTGAGTGTAGTAATCGTGGGATCCCAGCCTGCCCCAGCAACGTGACAGAGCATGAGAAGAATGGCAAAAGTGTGTCCACATAGATTAAAGGGAGCTAGGCAGAGTAAAGCCACTCTGTGAAAACTCTGAGCAACTCCAGGGGGCCTACACGCTTTTCATGTCACCTTCCAGCCTGGCTGGTGTTTCACAGAAGGCAAAGGTTGGGGCATGGGCCAAACAAGAGCATAGGGTAGATTGGATTCTTAGTCTGAGCTCAGAAGGAAAGAATCTGGAAGGCAGACTTTCATTTGATTGGGATGTTCTCTTGATCAGGGTTGATGGGAGAAAGGGATTCATTAAAGGATGCCCAAGTACTGACAGTCTGGCAAATTGCCAGAGGACTGAAACTCAGGTTCATTTGCAATTTTCTGAAACGACCACATTTTCAAAAGCCAGGAACATAATCTAAGAATAGTGAAAAAGCTAGTGTAGTAGAAACCACAAAGTCTGTGCATGTTTGGGTATAAATGGCAGATGTGCTTTTGATCAATGGGCATGTGTATCTCTCATATTTTATCCAAAACATCAGCTATATTATTTTGGCAGGACAGTATTTTGCTCTGTTAAGGACTATATGTGTACTGTGAAACTAGAGAGACCAAGAGGTATGCCTTTTACTAAAAAAGGCAAAGGGAAAGTCTGTGAAACCAGAAGAGACAAGATAAAAAAACTCCATGCAAATAAAAATATTGCCTCATCTATTGTCAATTGCTAGCAGACAAAGAAGCTGCACTTCATCTAACTGAAGGTGCAAACACACTGTCTGTGCTCTGTCCCCTCCCTCTCCCCTTCCCCCCCCCCCCCCACATGGCACCCCAGCCCGTGAGAATGTAGGAACTTCAGCAGGTGCCGGATACAGGCTGGTTCATGGTAAGGCGGAACAAGCCATCCGCTTTGGTATCCTGTCTCCAGGGGTAGCTGATACACAGGAAATCAACCTGACTTCATTTGGTGTGCTAGACCCGCCTTACTCCACAGCCCCCATATCCTGGCTTAGATTTTTTCCTCCTGTCCTTCAGCTTGTGCCTTGGGGGGTGGAGGGAGTTCAGATCCCTGGCAGAGTCACACTGTGTGAGTGGGAGCCATTAGCTATGCTGCCTTTGTTCTGCTGGAGATGTGCTTGGGGCGTTATCAAAGACCCTTCTGTCTATTCAGGGGTGGGGGGGGAGTGTCTTGTACAGGCAATGGCGTGACAGGGACAGGGCTCCTAGGTGCGAAGCAGAATCAACTGGGTTCTTAGTAGGTTTCCCACACCGAACCAGAGCCAGTAAGCTAAAGAGAGCAGAAACTGAAGAATTTACATACATCCTAAAAACATAAGATTGCAAACAGGGTAAAGAAAAACTGCCAATTTGAACCCAGGTATCTCACACTTTACTGAAAACAGGCTGGGTCATATGTTATAGCCATATAGCATGACTGTGACATACGTGAACGACAAGAGTTTCTCCTTGTCGTTCTGCCTGCATATATAAACAGCAGCCTTCTGCTGAGGCACATTGTGGCCCATTTAGCCCAACAGTATCTGCTCTGACTGGCAGCAACACCTCAGATTATGAGGCAGAAACCTTCCCACATGCTCCTATGTTCCTCAGAAAAAATTCCTGACTTAAAGCAGTATGACAATGGAACCAATCTAGGGAGGTTTTGGCTCTCCCACTAGAGGCATTCAAGATGCAACCAGACAGCCATCTGAGAGTGATGGTTTAATTTGGAGTCCTGCACTCAGCAGGGGGTTGGACCCAAAGGCCCTCTGGCCCCTTCCAACTCTACTATTCTATGTTTCTGTAAGTAACGTAATACTGCATTATGTATGGATTCAGGAATAATGGAAATTACTGGTGGTACTGCTCTCCATTATTTTCAGTGGGCTCCTGGGCAGCAAGGAGAACACATTAAAAATAATGCATTCCAAAACATAATTTATTATAAGATTAAACTGTGTATACTTAAGGTATCTTTCATATCAGGAAACAATGGTTTTTGGAATAGAGTGCAATACTGGAAGACAAGCTTGGTTGCAAGGAAAACCTTCAACAGAAGGCCTTACATCTTGTTTAGTGGTCTGGCAAAGCCAGGCCCGTGGTCCATCAAGCAAGCTTGATCCTTGACCTTGAGAAAGAACACTTGTATGCATTCTGCCTCTTACGCCACAAAGTTGCTAACAAGGTTAACTGCTGGCAATTGTTCCTGGTCCTCCTATTTATTTATTCTGTCACTTTCTGCATGCAAAATGTTATTGCAGTAACTTTTTTGGAAGTCAGTCCATGACGCTTCATATGTACAAAATAGGCAACTTCCTTTATTGAGTCCTCATGGTAATGGAAATATTATTAGGCTATCATTCTGCACAGACTTCATTGTCAAATGCGAGTTCACATCCTTGCAATGAACTTTAGTAGTGCATAGAATCTACATATTTCACCCAGATTGATTCTCTGAAAAGCTTGTCACCTCACTTCAGTCAAAATATGCACTGTTCTAGAGGTTACAGGTAACTATATGAGAGTGGGTCACAATTAGATAAGGCATTTTAGACTTCTACAAAAAATACCAATTTTAATCTCAAAAATGGATGCCTACTATTTGCTTCTTCATACTTTCTGTGCTTAAATCCAATACACACACTCCCTTGTATACTAGGGAAGGAGCATTGCAAAGTATCTTCAATTCCCTGCCTTGATTTTAGTCATTCTCTTGCTCTAACTTGTCTCATACTTAATCTGCACCCCTACTCCTCTCTATGCTGTACAAGAGAGAATACGGGCCCTTCCACACCTCCGACTTAAAAGCAGCATGAACACTAACAGCCTACAGGCATATGGGTGTGCCTTCTAATCCTAGCCAGGCTTTTTACATTGTTCACTATTGCAACTTTATGTTATGGAAAGCCAAAGATTGTGTCCAGGATCACTAGAATGCTCCAGATTTGGTTAGCAGCTTGATTACTGCATACAGAAAGCTCAGTCGACATAAAAAGTAGGATGTGGTTCTGTGCCCTTGAATGTTTTGTGCATGGGGTCAGCTGTGACAAATACTGAGTTTTCAAATGACTCATTGATGGGTGGAGTGGATTGTTGTGGGAAGAGCAACAATTGGGCAGAATTTGAGGCCTAGTTCTCACTGGGAATTGTACAGAGAAGCAGTCATGCAAGACCCACCTGCTGTCCCAAGTTGTACAAAGGGCCATCTCAAACTTTGTAAAAAGAAAGGAGGGAAGGAAGGAAGGACGGAAGGAGACAAACAAAAATGCTAGGAATGGCCAACATGAGGTAGTGTATTTTAGAAACCTCAAAACACTTCATACCCTTTGAGGATTTACTCTTATCAAAGGACTGGGGCAAGCAATCAAAAGTTTGCTGTAGAAGGAAAATTACCAGGTTATGGCCTCTGCGCTGGCAGCAGCTCAGATTACAAGGAGTGAATTCCTGAACCTTGAATCACTGCAGAGTTCCTTTAGCCCCTGGGGCCCCATCACCATTGATCTCACCCCACCTGCTTGCTCAGCTGTCTCTTGGAGCATCCACCAAAACCTAGTTTTCTAAGTGAATTACTTCACATATATTGGGTGCATTACTGAGCCTAAATGCTGAACCTTCACATTTTGGTACAATGAATTAAGAGGCTTGCTTACACTCAATAAGCTACTTTGCATAAATGGGCTACCCCATTTGTCAACATCTATTTTACTGTCTTTAATGTTAACCCTTCTTGCTTCAGATGTCCTGAGGCTGACTTGCGCACACACAGAATATCACACTGGAATTGGAACCAAGAGACTACTACCACTTCATTGGATCAAATGAATTAAATCCTTCACCTAGTATATTTGTAGGCACACCTAGTATATTTGTAGGCACCCCATGTTAAGTTTCCATTGGACAGCACAACACAGCCTTTCTTGGTGATCTGCAATGGTATCCAATGGGTCCAGTCTGCCAATCTGTATTGTGCCAACAAGTCCTTATGAAAAGGTTTCCATTACATGATCCAGGACTGCAGACAAGCACATGCTCCCTTTGGGAATTACCTCGATACTGCAGCTGCTAATGTTTTGCAAAGCACACACATAACCAAGATCAAGCTTCCCAGCACTGTCCAGTTGGCTACTGGCCCACGTTTATGAAAAGGCTATTTTTAATAATCATAAACAAGTTTACAAGCTGTGTTATTGGAGCTCTAAATATATGCTTCCCATGCCCTCACACCCATCTTGAAACCACACATTGTTATGCAAGTCAAGCCACTTGACCCAAGTTAGCTTGTATGGTGTAATTTGAAAGATAGCCCTAACAGAGATGGACAGTTACATAGTCCGAAGTAAAGCTCAGCTTGTTGAGAATTGCTCTTCCCATCCAACAGTATAATTAAGGTCTTGAATTCTCAATGAACTGATCTGTAAAGGTTTCTGAGGAACATGGTTAATGCCATATACAAAAGCTGAACCCGAATCATTTCAGATTGGAACAAATGCCATGTATAATTGCTTGCAATCCTGACCCTTCAAGTGATTGTAATGTTCTCTGATGTTCTCTAGTTAAATCCCCTTCCTTTAGTCCGTACTATTAAGAGACCTCAAGCACAGGATCTGATATTTGAACATTAGTCCCTCTCCCTTTGTAAGAGATATGCAACCATTTATGAGGTTCATCTTTGTTTTACTGTAGTAAAGAACTCAACACCACAGGAGTAAAAAAAATCAAATGGTCTTTATTTCACTGACCAAAAATATTAACACCATGAGGGTAAGAAACAGAACCAAACAAGCCTGTGTTTTTGCCCTCTTCAAGGCAACAGAAGAGAAATGCAAAGTACATACAGTCAACATTACAAAGAACCATGACAGTGAACAATCTAGTGCTAGTTTTGAAAGCCAGCATTTCAGAAACACATTCTCAAGAGGTTTGTTTGTAACTCAAAAGTTAGAACTTGCATCACACACATGCTTGACTTTAGAAGGAATGAGATGGCATACTAGGTACATCCAGGACAATAGCAACTGTTTCAAACATTTAAGACCAAGCAAAAGAAACACTGCATGAACAAAAGGCAAAAATGGTGTTGAGGAATTCCATAAAATGATTTACTTTTAGAGACAAGCCATTGAAGAAAACACACCAATTTAAAGAATTAGAATACAAGTTTCATTGCCCACATACGTCTTAGCTGGGTGAAAATATGCAAGCTGGATGTGGAGCGAAAAGAGTGTGTTTTTACACCTATGTTTCTCATCACTGTTCAATGTGTGTCAACAGCTTCAGTCATCTAGGAAAACCACCAGCGAGCCTTTAAGGTGAATATCTTAAGAAAACACCACTCATCTTCCTGTCCCCCGCCCTCCAGTCATTCAGAGCTCCTCCCACACCTAAAAAAAAAAAAAACCCACACATCAAGCCACAGGCACACACACACTCACTCTGCTAAGGCAACATGAACAGGAAATCCCCTGTGCTTCTGGACCCAGTGTAATGCAAATGCTGGTCATATGAGAGATGTGTCATAACTGGTATGACTGGTCCAGTTTTTTCCTTCTATCCTCCTGTTCCTGCTCTCACCATACAAACATTGGCAAAACTAATCTGGTTGAGATCCTTCACTGGCATAAAGAGAAGGCCACTTCATCATCCTTAATTACTAGGTAAGAGAAACGGGGTGGCCCTGAGGAAAATAATGCTGGGTAGACTCCCCCCCCCCAAATGCTACACACATCTAAAGCGTGGGATGGGGAAAAGCTGTTTTTTCAACAGCTTGCAGCATGTCTCTCTCTTAACTCTTCAGGGGAGCTGCTCCAACTGCCTAACAAACATAATCCCCTGCAATCCCAATGGTGGGGGGAATTAAGGGGGAGGGAAACGTCAACCCAGAACTGGCAACATTTTTACGGACAAACACGTCATTATTCTTGACTAGCACCAAAATTAAAAAAAAACGTGTACCAAGTACAGATAGTGGTTTATCTCCACCCGAATCCGGATTGTAAAAGCCTGACTGGTTGCAGTTCTCCCTGTTTTCCTGGAGATTGTATGCCTTATCCGCCACCCCCCCAGAGTTATCTTATCCAACGCCACCGAGGTACTCGCTGGCGCGTCGTCTCTCGTTCGGGCGAGCTACTGCAGCGTCACAGGCCCGCTGCCCGAGTTGGGGCGTCCTTCTTCAGCAACCGTCTCTCCCACAGCCTTTTGTCTCGCCTTCTTCTCAAGCCACCAGAGCGTCTCTCGCCTAAACCCGGAGGGGGGGGGGGGAATGGAGGAGGGACCCACTCGCGCTGCCCCCCCGCCCCCAGTCCATCATCAGTCTCCCGCTGTGCGTCTTCCTGACCGCCAAGGCCCCGCCACCAAGCAGAGGGGGCCGACGGGCCGGGTGTGGGAGGCGGTGTTCGGCTCCTCCGCCGAAAGAGGAGCTTCCGCAGGCTCCGCTTCTCCGGAGAGAAGTTTCCAGCTACGAGTCCCTGGCGGGGGCGCTTTAGAAAGCCACCACAGCCCTCACCATTATGCTAAGCACGCCGTCGCCCTGCCTGCAGCTCGCTTTGGGCTCGTCGGCGCCTTTGGCTGGTGGGGGCTGGAGGATCAAGCCGGAGAACCGGTCCTGCAAGACTCGGGCTAAGCTCGGGAAAGGTCCCTCTTGCCGCTGTGGCTGCCGCTCGCCTTCCTCTTCCACCAACTTCGCTTTCTTGCTGGGCACGAGGCCGGCTTCCGCGGCGCCAATCTTGCCTAGGCTACTGCTGCGGCGCTTGCGGCTAGGTTTTGTGGCTCCCGGCGGAGGCCCGGAGGTGCCCCGGCCCCAGGCAGTCCGAGACAAGGGCTGCGCGGTTAAGCTGTCGCTGCCGGGCGCTTCCTGGGTCTCCATGGGTTCCGGGTCGGGACTGACAGAGGTCGGCAGCGCCTCTGCAGATGGCGGGCTGGGGGAAAGCCCCTCCTGTTGGTCCACGGGGAAAGGGGTTGCCGGAGGCGCCTCCAGATGTTGCTGGGCGGGCACCTCCTCCTGCATGTCCAGTTGCGGCTGCCGCCCGGCGAAGTCTTCCCCGATTCCGCCGCCCATCTCGTCCTCTTCCTCGAGCTTGGCGGAGAGGTAGAGGTCGCGGGCGTTCCGCATAACGAGGGACAGCTGCAAGCTGCGATGGAGCCGGAGGCCTCCGCGCTGCATTCTCGAGTGGTACATTTTCCACACCGACATCGTCATAATTCGCTGCGCTTCCTTCTGCACTTCCATGATGGCGGAGGGAGCTGGCCTTGGCGTGCGCCGAGACTGGAGCGGACTCTTCGGGGCTGTGCGTTACAGGGAGGTTTCGAAAGCCTTGCACTTTCTCCCCCAGACGGCGAAAGTGGCGCCCCCCCTTCCGCCTCCGCTTCCCCCCCCCCGAATGCTCACCTTCCTCGGACAAGCCTTCCTTAAATCGTCCGCCCCAAACTGATTTGGGCCGCGCCCAGCGCACTTGCTTTTATAGCCCCGGTGATCTCAGAGCGTCCGGGCCCTCCTCCGCCCACTCCGCGAGCCGCATCCGGCACTTCGCTGCGCGCCACTGGCCGCCCGCCCCGAAAGGGGGAGGGGTAGACGGAAACATCGGGGAGGAGGAAAGCGCAGAGTGGCCGGGCGCCAAAGGACTCGAAGGCGGCGGCATCTGCCCTGCTCGCAACAAAAGAACCTGGGACTTGCGCTGCTGCAACGCAGTCGCTGCACGACTGTCCAAAGGAAATGCATATACTGAGAATGCTGCGGAAATAATAATAATCAAGAGCGCATAAGCTCTGGCTGCGGAATAGAGCCATTCACTTCACTGCAACTGGAAGCAAATCACAAGGCAAGCAGAAACATGTCTCTTCTGCCATGCGCCCGGGGCTTACTGTCTGGTAAACAGTCATTTACAGTAGTTGCAACCTAAGTGCATTAAAGCTAGAATCCTGTAGCACTTCTAGGTAAGTGTTGTAGATTTGAATAAACACAGAACTGCAGTATGACTCGGGTTTAACCAAAAGTAGTGGGCCTGGCTTTAATGCACATTTAAGTTGGAGGACTGGAATGGCCTCATGCTTGAACTTCACTTGATTTCTCTGCCCTAGATTACATTGCATAACTGGCAATGAATATGTGAAGTGTCTCCAATATGAAAGTGGGAACAAAAGCTCTACCGCCCCAAGGCTTCGGCAAGGGACGGCATAGCAATGTTATAATAATAATAATATAATAATAATACCTATACCAACCTATTTGTACATATTAGTCATCAATAGATGGTTCAACTATCACATGATGAACATACTCTTAAATGTTTCCGTCTGCCATAAAATAACCACACACGTAATCTGAAATGGTTCTTGAGGCAGCTAACAATAGCCAACATATAAACTAAAAACTTAGTTTAAAAAACCATATAGCAAATATATTAAAATACAATTAAATACACAAAAATAAAAACAATGGCCTACCCATCAGACCAGTTTACAGCCCAAAGGCTTCCTCAAATAAAAACATACAATATTTGCCTGCTGGTAGAGGAACTCGATAGTAAAGACATCAAGTAATAAATATGGATGTGAACCAGCCCTGCAAAATGTATAACTGTACGTTCCTGCTTGTTTCCACAAGTGACATTTACAGCTCAATCCTGCCCATCTTATGGAAGGCATGCATAGAACAGCAGTCTTAAACTACTTTTTACAATTGCATAATTGAATAAAACTTAAATTGGCTAGAATGATCCCCTTGCAAAGGGGCTTATTTCAAAGTATGTTTAAAACGAACATGCCTATATTCTGTTCACTGGTAACAGTGCAGGAGTTAATATAGCAACCTCATGATTTGTTTGCTTTCTTGATTCTTATTGCGAATCCCAAAGTTACCATGATATTCTTCAGGCCATATCTGGGAAATAAGTGAACTGACCCATCTTTGCTTTGACAAATCATATTTCCAGGCAGTTCCTTAACAGTCTAGATTTGGAAACTGACTGCTATACAATTAAAAATCACATTTCACATCTTTATGCAGAATGATTGCTAAAATAAATACAAGTATATATATATATATATATTTGTATATTGACATGCACATATTGAGAGATATTTTAATTTCATATGTCATTTGAAAACTCATTAGCTAGATTCCACAACATCCTTCTACTGTTGTTGCAGATTGGTGCTTGCATTCCCCGTATCTCATCTAAAGTTGTTTACGCTGACTGGCTATAACATATAAAAAAAGCATTTGGATTCATGGTATTTCAAATATAATAAAACATGGGAGTTATTGTAAAAGACCAAAGAAATGCAGAAATTAAATATGGGTGCTATAGACAGAAGTAAACTGTGAGCAGTCTATGTCTTTGGAAATCTCTTAAGATTTTGCACAGTTAAATTATATGAGTGCAGAACCAGTACGTAAGTAAGCTTTGACTGTACAAACCTTTTACTTTGACTTAGCATGGGAAAAAAAGAGGCCAAACTGAGCAGTCAATCATGCAAGATGTTTTGTATACTTCCAAGGAAAAAGGTTCTCGTTTGTGCAAAAGTCTTTGCACGTTCTTACACAAATATGGGAGAATGCTGGGTTGCTTGGTGCAGCCCTAACTTGGGTAGAACCACAGCAGTGGCAAGCATTGTGAGCAAAACTGCAGCAATAGCATGCATGGGAAGATGCGCTAGAGGGTGGCTTTTCCTGCTTTACTGCTCTAACTGCCCAATCAAGGGGAAAAAATATGGTGATACGTCCTTCCTCGTAGGTAGGTAGGGGTGTGTGTGTGTGTGTGTGTGTGTGTGTGTGTGTGTGTGTGTGTGTGTGTGTGTGTGTGAACTTTCCCCTTTCCCCTCAGTTTTCTCGGCTTCTTCTCTGCCATTGTTGCCCAAAGTTTTGAAATTTTACCTGCCAGGTTGATGCATACTGATTGCCTTCAGTGAGCTTGCTCCCGATTGCATTCTTATCTTCACACAGATTTACTTGGCTCTGTTACTTACTGTGCATATTCTAAATGGGATAAACCTCTTAGGCTTTAGGATGCTCCAAGACTCCTTGCTGTTTTTGCTGCAACAACTAACTGGCCGTCTCTCTGAAAATAGCCAAACGGAATGTCACCGTTTTTGCACTCACATCGAGAGTTTACGGTTGCGACACTCGCGTTCGTGTACGTTACCATAAGATGACACTTAGCAACGGTTGCTCCTAGGATTTCTACTGATTTGACATGCTTCGGAGAGGCAACCACTCCGGTCACTGAGGCAGGCAGGACCTCTCAGAGCGGGCTCCCCATCTATTTTCCCTCCACGGCTCCCTGCTGCAAGAGGCTCCTCCTCCTGTTTAGGTCAACCCCGCCCCCAATCCCCGCCAATCCCCGCCCCCTTGGTTACCGTTTCCTTGCATGTATTATTGGCCCATGACGACAGGGGGAGGAGTCCAAGTGGCGTTTACCAAACGTTCTAAAAGTGCTGACGTTCGTAGCGGACCGCTTCCTGTGTCCATAAATGGGCAACGGGGCGAAAGGCTCAATTGAATTTCCGGGAGCTGGGCCAAGCTTTGGTTCTGTTTTGCCATCCATCTGTTTACACGCGCCGCGCCGCGCCGCAGCTTTATATATACGGGTTGCGCCTCTGAGCCCCGCTTCCACAGCAATATAATCCACACACGCACAGAGCTAGCAGCACGCAGCATTTGCTCATGCAGAAGCCCCTTCCTGGAAATTAACAGTGCACAACCCCTTCCTATCAAGATAACGCCTCCTATTGATTGGCTCATTCTGCCAGCGTTTACAAGCAACTTTCCCCGCTATCTGATCTCATCCCACCCTCCCCCACTACACATACACACGCACACCTCCTGCCATGGCTTGGCGGTAGGTGGGTAAACCCCGAACACGAAACTTCCGTGCGATCTCAAGATACCACTGTGCTTCCTTTTCCACGGGGGTAGCCGCCTTAATCTACTGCAGCAAAAAACAAAGTTTTGTAGCACCTTAGAGGCGAGTACATCTAACTTCAGCTTAAGCTTTCTTAGTCCACGAAAGTTTGTGCTAAAGTAAATGTGTTGGACTTTGAGGTGTCACAACTGTCTTTGTCGTTTTCATTTTCCTCTGATAACACTGTTGGGGCAATAGTACAGGGACAAATTACACCCAGAAGCATACGAAAAGATTGGCGTGCGTGTCACGCTAATCTCTCCCAGTCGTATTTTCTGTACGCACGTAACTCGTTTCTTGTTCTGGAGTACACGCAGGCCTATTCGATCTGCACCGGATGCAGCTATGCCCAGACCCGCAGACCGCTGCATAGCTGATCAGACGCAAGCACTATTTTGAGCGGCATGCGAGTAACTTGCGAGAAAACATTGATCGAATCTGGCTATGTGGCTCACGGAAACCAACCGAACAAATTAGTAGCGTTACTCTGCAGCCAGGTCGGCGCTGCGCCGGTCTCTCATGATTGCGTCATCCCCACGTTGAGTGTACACATGCCATCCCCCTCCCCCAGCGGCTCAGAGAGTTTCTGTGATCAAGCCTGCGCATGCGTGGGCTACGCAATCCGCTACGGGGACTCTAAAAGGAAGAGCATGAAAAAGGAAGTGTCTTTGTCTCGTGTTTAGAGCGCCGTCCCTGATCTATTAGACGCAGTCTAAGAACACCACTGAAATACCCACTGGCTTCACCTACGAGTACGCATGAACATGAGCGGGCATGTCCCGGCGGCCCCACCCCTGCGTTAGCCACCCTAATGGGGGCGGGGGCGTGGGAGTAACCAACTGGGGCACCAAGAGTCTTCGCTATCTTGAGAATACGCCCTAATTTCTGTGTGTGTGTGTGTGTGTGTGTGTGTGGCGGGGGGAGGGGAGATTTCCGGCTTGAAGTTTTGCAAACGGGAAGCGAGGTGGAACATGAATGAATCAGGAAGCGAGGAGAGGGGGTGGCGTGCACCGCCGGGGCTATTTGGGACCCTGATTCCACTTGCCTGAGTGACAAGGATTTTCCCTTTCGCTTCCCCACCGCCTCTAGGGGGAAGTTGAAGCGGAACAGAAGCAAAAAGAAAAGACGCCCTCAAACTGGGGCACTGAGAAGGTCCAAGGAGGGAGTCCTCCTTTTTCTTCGCAAATCGCCCCCTCTTATTTCGCCTCTTCCGAAAAAAGTTCTTCTTTCGGGGAGGGGGGTAAACCTCAGAGCTTTCTCCAGAGTTAGAGGTGCCCAAAGTACACGTGGCTAAGTGGCTCCAGCTCAGCGGGAGAGACAGGACATTTAGCCCGTAGACTTATATGGTCTTGTGCTCAGCGTTCCGGGAGGCTTCAGGGAGGCAACGCTCGCGGTCGGCGCACCATGTCTTTGGAGGATCCGTTTTTCGTGGTGAAAGGGTGAGTGGCAGCCACGGCCACTGCAACTAACTCGGTCTGTTTGCCCTTGGTCGGGAGTGCGGCCACAGCGAGATCACCGCGTGGTGGGTTTGCAAGCGTGGGAAGATTCTTCCGCTGCCTTTAGTTTCTCGGATTACCCAATCTAGAAAATGTCCCCAACCTCTCTGGGAAGCCCCGTTCAACTACATCAGTCTTCCCCAGTCTGGGGAAATCATCTAGAAGGCAGCGGGAGAGTGAAAGAATAAACTACCGAAACAACCGAGTTCCGTAGAAAACCTTTACTAGCTTGGCCTAATTACCTTGTTGCCTCTGTTGGATCCTGCCTTCAATGGATTCAGAAGATCACATGCATTTTTGGGGTCCTTAGGGAAAAATCAAACTCACAGCAGCTTCTGTGGCATTTCAATACAGCAGATTCTTAATGGCATCTCTTTAGTGTTGTTCATATTTGTAGACCTGCACGGCAATAAACAAAAATTATGATGTCAAAATTGTAAGTTGGAACAAACTAAAGTTAGTTCGCCATATAAGTTTGTGAAGAGGCAGCTTCTGCAGGTGAGAGGAAGCAATGCGTTTACTTCATAATCATGCAAGGATGCCATGCTGAAAAGGGAAGTTGTTTTGTGCAATCATAAAGCATAGTTTTAGGTACTGATCCTCTTGGAAAGCAGAATTATGATAAACAGTGAAGGTATATCACTACTTATTAGAAATAACTCCAGCATGCTTTATTAGAGCAATGCCTTTATTAAGTCAACTCAAAGGTAATCAAAATTGATATTTTAGCTGGTCTAATAAAGGAATTGTCCCAGTATGGATTTTGGAATTCTTATGGCCATCACAGCAACCTTTGCTTTTCATCCACAATTTGTGATATTTTTCAGTTCTGTATCTCATGATTAACAGATTGTTGTTAGAAACTCGTAAAAATACTAGGCTGTAATGGGCTTCTCACCATCCTGCTTGCTTTGTCATTATGATCTGCTGAAGGGCACAGTATGCCAGGATGAAGGAATGCAGCTCCATTCTAGCAGCCTGCCCCCCCCCCCCAATGCACACGGGGACAAGAAGCCCTACTCTTGCATTTCTTGCTCTCCCCCACTCTGCTGCCCACTCCTCCAAACCCTCTTTGACAGCTATAGCACTTTTCATGGCATTCTCCAACCTGGAGCCCTCCAGATGTTTAGGACCACAACTCCCATCAGCCCCAGCCAGCATTGCCAATGGTTATTATTCTATGACAGCCTTTCCTAACCTGTTCCAGCCAAAATACCAGGCAGGACACAGGTTAGGGAAGGCTGTCACAGAATACATTTTACTACTCCAATAACCACTTTGCAGAAAAGCAATAAATAAGATTCCTTTCAGCTAACACTATCTGCTTCCTCTCTTTGTCTTCTGCCTTTTTTCCTGGTAAGAGCACTACCTTCTGGAATTGGTCAGACAGGTAGGAGCAGAACCACTGGAGTGTTATGCATCCAGGTTGGTGCATGGTTGATAATTTTGAAAGCTACTGAGTGGTCCAGTGGATTGAGTAGGGGGACACTCCCCAGGTCCTTTTGATGAGGGACAACAAACACCATTTCAGGGCGAAACCCAGGCTGAAGTCCAGCTGGAAAATATCCAGATAGTGACTAGAGCTGAGAGGCCATTGCCCACTGAAGGACATTGTCCCTAAATAGTAATCCCCAGCATGTAAGTGCCTGTGATGCTACTTGATGGGAAGCCACCAGCAACTGGACTACAAGCACCCAGGTTTAGGGAGAAGAATCTCTAAGTTAGAGGGACAGGGGTTTTTTTTAAGTTTTATTTATTTATTTATTTATTTATTCAACTTGAAGTTTCTTCCTGGCTTTCATGAGATTTCACTTTGAAGTGAATCATGGTATCTGTTACTGGTTTTGCCCAAATTGCATGATTATTGCTGGGTATGTGCAATGATCACATGTATGTGTGTTTTATCTTTGGTGAGCTAAAAGGAAAAATACCCACTAAAAGGAAGGGGCCACCTTTCTTCCTTGAGAGGCAGTTCTTATTTGCTGCAGGTGCCTGATCAGGTCCTGTGTGTGTGGAGACGAGGCAACCAGAGGCAGAACTCCTCTGGCTCTTCAGTCCTCTGGCTCCTCTGTCTTCCAGACAGCCCTGCAGAGCACGGTCTTGCAGTGGAAAGAGAAGATGAGGAGCAAAATCTCCTGCCTGAAACCTTGGAGGGCAGCTTGCTGTTGGTGTCAACAGTACAGGGCTACATGGACCAAGAACGGGGACCTGGTTTGTGTCTCAGCCAGCTGTGCTGGTGGGGACATGCTGAATGATAAGGGCTATTTTTCTGCCTGGGCTGCCCTGAGACTGCGTCTTAAATCTGTAAACTGCAGCAGCCACATCACCCTGCCTTTTGGTACAGACAGTTCTGGGGCCCGATGGCCCTGAATGGGGGTAACCTGCAACAATGAAGTGGGCCCTCTCTTAGGAAAACAGTCTTCAGTGGAAAAGCTTTATAGTTTCCAGAAGAAACCACAACTAAATCTAAAACTCCCCCCACCCCGCACTAAGAAAAACTGGGCAGGATTTCAGAATTAATTGGGACTTAATGAATGTCAGCATATTCAAGTACTGCTTTTGACACTTCTGACACATCCCTTAATTTTTTAAAGAAAAGTATTGATAATTTAAAAAAGCCTATTGACAATATATTTTGAAGGTGGTGACCTCAAATATTGATGTTTTCAGCTTCATAACTTGACACCTCATCTCCTCCCCTACTCACCTTTTCAAAACCAGCAATTCCCATGATGAGTAGTGTGCAAACAAAACTTGAATGAGCAGCATTCAAGCACCACCGGCAGCATCACCCAGAAAAGGAAACAGGCACCTACTTGGCCGTGGTGTGAACGGAATGGTAGACTAAGACAGAGCAGCCGGGCTCGTCTTACGTTCTTAAGAGCTGGACTCAAGTATAAAGACCACTTCATATCTTCATAAGGATAGTGCCAGGGCTTTCTTCAGGGTAGGAACAATGACCCCCTCTGCTGGAGCAGAGCAAAACAAAAGCAGGGCCCCCTCCTCCCCGCAGCTAACTTTTCTTTGTGTTTCATAGAGAAGTCCAGAAAGCAGTCAATACCGCACGGGGGCTTTATCAGCGCTGGTGCCAACTGCTCCAGGAGACACAGTTGGTCAGCAAAGAAGAGTTTGACTGGACTACGAATGAACTCCGCAACAGCTTGCGCAGCATCGACTGGGACTTGGAGGACCTTGAGGAAACCATTTATATCCTTTACGGGCTGGAGCAGAATCTGGGTGGGGAGGGGCTTCTCTCCAGGCCAGGCCATTGCACTGTGTGATGCCTGCTTTGCTTGCTGCAAGGATAGCTGTGCCAGGTGATTGCTCCCCAGCTGCTCCATGCAAGGCTCTTTGCTAGAAATTGGAAGGGGACTCAATCATCAAGAAGCTCCTTTTAGCTGTGGAGCTAAGCACCAGTTTCAGGCCACAGAATATGCACAGCCCTCTGCTTTCCCTACCCAGAGTCTTAGCACTAGTTGCACTTGACACATGAACACGCATTGTGGAGTCAAACCCACACAAGTTCAAAATTGAGCCCAGCGAGGTTGCCGATCGCCGTTCCTTTGTCACAGAAATGCAGAAGTCAGTCAAGGTGAGTCTCCCTGGAGTTGCCACCATGGCATTATGACTTTTGCAGAACCACTGATGCAGCAGAAGATGTTTTGTTACATGTAAAATGCCTGAATGAATATGTTGGGGCATTAGCGAAGGTTGCTTTATTCTAAGGGAGTGATAGTCGAAGAGCCCACATTAAAATACCCACATCATCAGGTCCATCTAGATATCTTGCACATAGAACTGACCCCTTAGGAAAACTGCAACTGGTGGTTTTGGGACATCTCAACCCTCCAAAATCCCAGTCTTTACCAAAAGTACATGGATGAAACAAGCAGCTCCTATTAGGGAATAGCACACACAATTCCAGGCCAACCTGGCTGACTTGTTGGACTCTCTTCCCTTTTCTGATTCTTTCAAAAAGTGAACCGTTACTTCGTAAAGTGCATGGCTGAAACTGCTACCATTAACAACTTTGTATATGCTTAATTTGTTCTATGAAAGTTGGTTCTCAAATTATGAACAATTTTAGTAATGAGGATGTATTATTTGGCAAGGATAATACTTTTTTGTATTTATTTCAGTTATGCAAATTCTGAAACAATTAGCATGCATTCCCCAAAGCCCTGCTGAAGAAAAAGTAGCTTTCGCTTTCTCATGTCTTCAGGTATCTTCTGCTTCCTTGAAAAGGCAGCTATTTTATCACACCCAGTGAAGCAATGAAACCCAAGTAGTTTTGCCCAGTAATGATTCCAGTGAGTCTGCTAACTTTCTCACAGCTGTGTATGTCAAATTGTTCTTTGACTGTAGGCCTACTTGCAGTAATTATGGTCATGGTGATTTCACTTCAGCATTTAAATGTAATTTCCCCCCCCCAAAATAATAATCAGTCCATCTCTGTCATGTTTGTATATGACAGTATTCATTGGTGTGATACATGACTTCAGGAAGCAAGAGGCTAAATGAGTTGGGATTCTGCCTCTGCATGGGTACGCTCAAAGGAACCCTCTTCACTGCATGGTTACAATCCATGGTATTGAAAAAAGAACCTTAATTCCATGCAGCACCTCCAGACCAAAAATGATACAATCTTCAAGGTTAGTGGTTTTCAGGTTTTCACTAGAAACAGCACCAGCATCCCTTTGATGTTATCATTCCATAGGTATCCAGTGAAGTCCCCAATAAACCCAGTGAGGCAGAGCGAAAGACTAGCTGCACAGTGTGTTTTAACTGGCAGTATTAGGAGCCCTCCATTTAGAAGCAGCTTTGGTCTGCTCTGGCATGCTCCTCCTACACCGGAAGCTGTGAAAGGTCTTCCCTTCCTCTTTTGCTTTTGAGAGCTTTGGTTAAAATGTCAGCAGTTCCTTCTTTTCAGGCTTCCCATTCAAGATTGTGAAAACAGATACCTTCTGTCACGGAGAGTCCCTTTTCCATCAGTAGTGTTGACATATGCTCTGTACCCCCTGCAGTGCCTACTATGAACTGTGGTGATGATTTCATTCCTTCTTTGATAGCCCTCTGCTCATCAAGGGATGCAGATGGTAATCCAGCTTCTGTTTGTTTCAAGAGAAGGCACTGTGCCCAGGATGTTTAAGAATATGAAGGGTTTTCCTGTTGCCGGTGATATTTTTGTTGCAACACCAGTTGGAATTTTTAATAGGATCACATGCCCATTTGTTACCCAACAGGGAGGTGGTGTCTCCAGGTTATACCTGCTAATCACAGTCTTGCTATGGGAGAGTTCCCTGGCTCCCTGTCTGGTAGCTGCTGCTGGTTATCCAAGCTCTTTTCCTCAGCAGGCCCCGTAGAAATGAAGGTACCAGTACTTTTCTGGAGTTGCAGTATCAATTTCTTCCTTAAGTCAGTACAGTGGAAATCATTATAGCATGTATCATAATCTCTGGTCTAATTTGGGGTTTGTGCCATGTATAGTACTCAGGGAGGCGATCTCTAACAAATGGTACCAGTTTCAGCCACATGCTTTAGGACATAAGGAACAGCCTCCTCCGTGGTGGACATTGCAAGGGAGTCCACTCCAACCAAGTCAGCCAGATTGGACAGTCTGGAATTAGAGGCACTTTTGCCCAACAGATGCTCTGCTTGTTTCAGTCATAGAACTTACGATGTAATTTTTGCCCTGAAATTAGTTTTGGAGGGCTGCTGCCGCCTAAGCATCCAAGCAGTTGCGGCAGAGTTGGGGACACCGCAAGATCTGTGAGATACCCAGGTAGTCCATGCTTATAACATAAATATTTTGACACAGGCTCTTGGATTATTTGAAATGGCACAGTTGTAAAGGTATGAATCATACATTCATTGTTGCAAGGAAAACTGGCTGCAAGAGTTCTAGACTTCATCTTTGCTCTAAAAGATACTGTGGCTGGGAGTAAATAGTTTGGAAATCTATTTCCAAGCAAAGGAGTTAAATTTAGGTGGCCGAAGTTGGGATGGGGCTGGACATTGTAAATCAATTTTAATTATTTCTAGGCCTCTTCCTGTAATTTCATTTATTTGTATTTGTACACATTATATATAAGGTGGGTTATTGTGTGTCCAGGGACTTCATAGAACAGTGCAGCCTGATTATGCTGACGCTTAGGCCTCCATCTTTACTAGGTTATTTCCGTATTGCTTCTTTTTCTTGTCTTCAGGAAATGCAGGATCACATACTCAGTCCAGAGGCACAGACCTATGTGGAGAGAAGAAACAGAGAGGTCAGTCCATTCTGCCATTCAATGTATTACCCGAAAGGGAAGGAGTACTGATTGGACAATTGTTAGGGTGCCTCTCTATCCCCGGCTGTCTGGGCTAGCCCCCCCTCCCCATGTAGTGTATTGCCTGAAGGCTGGGAATGATGGGAGTTGTGGTGCAACACTTCTGAAGGGCACCAGCTTTGCCGTGGAAGGTAACTTGTCAAGGAGCTTGCCCGCTAACCAAGGCTAAAGGCCACTTCGTCCTCCTCTGAGGCACATACTGTTCAGCTAAATTATCACTTTCTCTAGTGAGTGAAGCGCCCTTTGTTTTCCCTTTGTGCCCAGATTCTGACCTGTTGCTCCTAGAGGAAGAAATGTTCTACTCTATTTGCTGATTTCTTTCTTGCCTGTACTTCTAGGCCACTTTTCAAAATAACCCCCCTCTCCCCGAGGCTTACAACCCTCGGAGCAAATGATGAAAACCAAATAAAGCAGCACAGATTGATTTTCTGGTTTCCTGAGCTTGTTAGAATTAACAGTGGATACTGATTGATTCTGAATTAGATGCTAATAGTTCTGCCTTAGGAAAACTGCCATCTTGAAGGTGTCTAAGAAGTATGTTGAACAAATACTCAAAGAACTAAGAGCCGAAACTTGATCCATTTTATATCTGTAGTAATTTAATCCTGGATTGCAGTGGAAATAGTTCCTGATCTTTCCATCGAAACAGCCACTCCTAGAAAAGACCCCGAGTCCAACTCTTGCTTTTATTTCTCAGGTCTCTCACTGCAGCATTTCTGAAGGCATTCTGAAACCAGGCTCGCTTAGAGATATTTGTTGTGCTTTGTTTCCTGCCCTCCATTTCCTCTGCAGGTGCTGTTGGAGAGCAGGGACCGCTCTGGCTTTTTGGATGTAGAGGATCTGTCAATGACTGATTCACACACTCTGGAAGAGCAGCAGCTACACCAAAAGGTGAAAACAGGGATATCATCTCTCTGCTTTGACCTGATCTAGGCCATTTGTTTGCATTTCTATCCTTTTTCCCCCTCCATTAAGGAACCCGAAGTAGCTTCCATGGCAATCTTGCATGTCATCCCCATAGCAACCTTGTGAGGCTGGTTAGATGAAGAGTCAGCGACTGGCCCAAGGCCACACAGTGAGCTTCATGGCCAAGGGGGAGATAGAACTTGCCTTCTGAGCCCTCATCCAGCCCTTTAATCACTCCCCAATGCAGTTAATGGTTATTTTCACATGCCAGAGCTTCCTGTGGAGACCAAGGGTTTCCCCTGGCCGTGTAGCTGTACTGGAGAACGCCTGGGCTGTGTTACAGGCAGTAGCGGCTGCACCAGCCGTCCTTTGCTGCACTGTGTTTCCTGACGGTGCCTGTTGAATGGCAGGAGGGGAAAGCTTTTGTCGTCTTCTCCTGCCAGACTGCTGTGGCAAGGTCTGGAGCTGGGGATACGAGGAAGTGCTTCTGGCTTCTCTTTCTGACTGGAGATCTGAGTTGAGACCCAAGCTCCTGCATCGGTCTGGTCCCTCAGCATCAGTTCCTCGTCAGCAGAACTGTAGAGGCTGGACTGTGACTCCAGGTAGGCAGGGATTGGCCCGAAGGCCTGAGGTTTGATGCTTCTGCTTTAAAAGGATCCTAGCTCTCATTGACCTAATGCACCCAAAACATGGACAGGTTTTGGTCCTCAGTAGTGACCATCGTGCTGCACGGCTCCCCACTGTTCTGTCCCCAGAAGGCCTGGGTCCAGTTCAAGGTGAGAGTTTGGGTACATCATGGCACTGGGCAAGATCGTGGGCAAGACCCTTCTCTGTTCTGTTGGTGGCTGCTCTGAATCCTGTCCGTTTCCAGCGTCGTTTCTCGCTCTGATCCTTCTCTCCTCGACAGCTGATCATGGAGGAACAGGACGAGCAGCTGGAGCTGGTCTCTGGTAGCATCCGAGTGCTGAAACACATGTCTGGGCAGATTGGAGAGGAGCTTGGTGAAGAGACTGTGTGAGTGCAGGTAGCAGTGGGCATGGGGAGATTCTTTCTTTTATGTGTGTAAGGCATTTCTAGCTCACTCCTCAGAGCAAACCTTCTAGCTGTGAGGGGGCGATGGCAGCAGTTCCTTAGCTGGAAGGGCAAAGAATCTGTCCCATGGTGAATGGAGAAGGCCACAGAGCAGCATCAGGTGATACATCCCTGGTCTCCACGTTCTCCAGAGTCTTTTTTAGACATTTGACTATCTGTACCCCACGTTTTCTCAGCATCAGTAAAAACAAGACTGTCCCCTGCCTTCAGGCTTCACGTCACAAAAGCCACAATATAAACAGCTGGAGGGAGTAGAGAGGAAAACAAGAAAACTCAGGCACCAGTGCTGAAGGTTGCAAGGGACTTTTTTAATGACCAGCTGTTATGTACCAAGCCATTGTTGAAGCCATTGTGACCAGTTGAAAGGGAAAGGCTGTATCCGAGAACAGGCTCTAGGACCTTTGCCTATCTAGAACTGTGTTTGGCAAGTGATTTTTTTTAACCTGAAGCCGTATTTTGAATTTAGCAAGAGGTGAAGGGCCAGCATCATGGGCATGCTCTGCTTCCATAGCATGTGAGCCGAGACACAGGGCAAGAGTGCTTCCCTTTCTTCGCAGGGATAGCAGCAGTGTCCTTTCTCGGAGCCCTGTGTGCTCCTGCTGCTTGCTCATGCTTGCCAAGTCCTGGCTGGGTGCTGGGTAGGTGTCACATGGAAAAGCACTGACAACACCTCTGTCTGTTTGCACTGGCAAGTGGGTCAAACAGCCCTCTTCTTCCATCTTGGATCGGAAGAGGGAAACTGGAGTGCCTCCGTGCCTTTATTAAGCTGCTGTTCATGGGATCAGAGATTACACTGGAGCCCGATGGGTAGTCCTTGGAAGGTCAGATGGGCTACTGCCTAAATTAGGAAGGGCTTGCCCTGCTAGAGCTTTAATGAGTAGATCCGGAACCTTCTAGCAGGGAAGATCCATTCAGAGAGAAATCCCAGCCGCAGGGGACATTGTCTTGCCAGTCCTGACTGGCATCCGCATGCTTCTCCCAGGCGTGGGGGGCAGTGTGGGTGGGATGTGCAGCCAGAGCAGGAGAGAGCTGCCCCATAGTCACACTGCTTGAACTGATGATGCCTCTGTGATGTCCTAGCATGCTGGAAGACTTTGCCTGTGAGATGGATGGCACTCACAGCCGCATGGACAGAGTGCTCAGAAAGATGGCCAGAGTCTCCCATGTGGCCAGCGGTAAGAGAAGACCCCTCCACAGTGCATTCCTGGGGGCTTCCTGCAGCGGCGGGGAGAGCGGCCACTGCCTCGGCTCGTCCTCTCCCAACACTCTGGACCTCCGTTCCAAACTGACTTGGTTCCAGGTGGCTTTGACTCTCCCCGCTGTCTCAGTACCTCATGCTCAGCCTTCCTTAGCCTGCTTTCCTTTACACCAAAGTGGTCGACGGGTGGGCTTGCCAAGGTTTTGGCCTACAACTCCCATCAACCCTCACTAGTGATCCTGTTCGGCAGAGTTGAATGAAACCATAGGGGAAACTGTCTGGAGGGCTACGCATTGCCCACCCCTTCTTTGTCTACGCATCAGCTTAGATCTGGGCTTAGCCGCGAGTGGTTAGGGGAGGCCATCTGTGCCCCAGGACACCTCCCTCTGCAGAGTCATCGCAAGCCTTCCTGCCTGGTGGAGCGTTTGAGCCTGCTGTCCTTTAGCTGTTCCACGCAACAGCCACAGCCTTTTGGCATCTCGCTTGCTTCACACAGATTTCCTGGCACCTCCAGATGTTGAAGTGCGTTGAATGGCCAAGGCTGATGGGAGCTGCAGTCCAGCATATCTGGAAAACACCCAGTTGGGAAGGACAGATTTAGCACAGTGACTGGGTGAATTCTGCCCCTTCCCAGCTTCTTCCTCAATGCTTCCAGTGCAGTCTGCCTCTCTCCTCTCTGGCCTCATTGTTCTTCCTCTCTGCAGTGCGTGGGCCAGAGCTGTTGCTTTGGCTGCCTCGCTCTCCCCACCCAGGGGGCGCTTGCAACAGCAGCAACAGCAGCAGCATCACTTTTCAGGCTCAGAGCCAAGTTCTCCAAAGGAGAATGTAGCAGGGAGAAAGAAACGCAAGGCGACGCATGATCCCGTGAAATAAGCCCCTGCAAAATCTGTTCAGGCCAATACTGCACCACCATTTTCCTCTCTTCCTTTCAACACAATTCCCACAGCGGTGGTAGCCCACTCTTTTGGCAAGTGGGCAGCATTAAATAATGCCATCTAGAGCCCACTACGGAATATATGCAACCCCTGCAGCTTTCCTGTGCTGTTGGGTCGCATCCGAAGTTAGTTGTGCTTAGAGCAGAACCACTGAAAGTGATGGGGCTCGAGTTAGCCACAACTAACTCCAGTTCCATTCATTTCATTGATGCCATAGTCAGACCTACAGTGCCCTCTCTGGTGACCATTCCTGTCACCTGTGACACCTGGGTTGCAGCTTGAGCACTCTGACATAGGTGGCCCATCAAGCAACCAGCCCAGCCGGACCCTGGGCTCTTCATGCAGCAGGGTCTCCCTCCCATCTTTTCCACTCAGGTCATTTGCAGCTGCACGGCCGAGGGCTTCACAGACAGGGCAGCTCTTCCCTTAGCCTCCGTCAGCGGCCTGTGCAGAGAAATACCTGCTCAAATGTCCAAAGGATTGGCCCTTACACTGTGCGAGTTCTAGTTCCGAATCACCAGCGCAGAGGATCGGTGCTTGCATGTTTGTGCAAGGCTGGAGGAGTGTGCCATTTGTCCCAGAGGGTCCGAGGGTGGTTCCACATGGAGCTTCCTGTGCACGCTTTAGGTCCAGTTCTGATTAAGACTCCCAACCTGCTTCTTTTGTTTATTTTGAGACATCCCCCACTCCCTCCCCACAGCGGAAAGGATGGTGGATTCTTCAGAGTTGGCCTTCCTGCATTTACCTCCTCTTCCTCGGTGCTTTTCTCTCACCAGACTCGCGCCAGTGGTGCATCATGGGCCTGTTGGCCATCATCGTGGTGGTGGTGACGGTGCTGCTGCTCGTCTTTGCTGCATGAGCCAAAGGCGGGATGGATGTCGAGGAAGTGAAGCAAGCGCCATCCCAGTCACATGAAAAGCCTGGAGCCACCTTGGCCTTGTATTCTGCGCAAGGGCAGCCTTGCTGGGCAGCAAGGAAACAGGGTCACTTCAGCGGAAGGGAGAGTGGATTTCTAGCGAGGTAGTTCTTCCTTGCATGCACTAACGGTTGTAGGCTGCAGAGCTGTGAGAAGGTCAGACTTGCTTTCCAGAGGTTAATTGCCAAGGAATCTGCAGAATCTCCTTGTGCTCTATGCAGTCTTCAAAAGTCAACGTTTGTGTGTCTGTGAAGTTACACAAAAATCTTTGTGCCTATTAAATGCAAAGACTGTATCGCACACACAGTTTGTATTACGGTATTGCAAGCAGCAGCACTTGAACAAGTTTCCTTTTGGAGACGGCCTTCTCTTTCCATTTTCATCAGTGCAGAAGTGGCCTCCCCTCCCCTCCCAGCAGACCAACTGCTGTTGTAGAGCCCATTCATACCCTGTCTCTGAAAGAGAACAAGTTGGCTTCAGGGTAAATGGAAGAAACCAGCCTGTCAGTTGCATTTCATCTTTGCCATTGCCAAAGGGGAATTGTGTCTGGAATGGACGGGACAAAGCTGTGCTTTGTTTCTTAAAGGGCGAAATTGCTGGAGGTTCAGTATATATGTCTAAACTGACTCACTAAGTGTCAAGAAACTCAATGACGCCGGGAACAGAGACCAAAGCTTGCTCTCCTAGCCAGATGCCAGCTCCCCTCCAGAAAATGGGAAATCAGTGCAAGAACCTGACCACCAAGTCTCTGTCTCAGTGTTTTGGTTCATGATGCAAGTGATGCAGATACTTCTGGGCTACTGAATATTCCAAAGTAAACCAATTTGTAAAGCTTTCGGCTCAATGCCCTCTTACTGTTTAAAGTGTCTGGTATGGTGGACAGTCTCCACTGAATCGGAGACTGAATCTTCCAGAAACCAAATTCTGTCAGTGCTTATACAGTGGGGCTACTTTCAAGCAAATCATAGCCTGACCTGGAGGAGAGGCAAGGTCATTTGTCATCGTATTATAAAGCAGGGGTATATAAACTTTACATGCATGGGCTCTCTCATGTTTTTACTAGAACTCTGTGATCTACCCATAGTGCAACTCCGGTGCATTAGCCATACAAGTTAAAATTCAAGATTTCTGAGCCCAGGAATTGGTTTGAGCTCTGGAACTGAACGAAGCGCCATGCCTTTCTTACCCTTAAGCGTTCTTCATTTCAGTCATGTAATTCAGGCCAGGGTGGTAGGGTTAGGGGAAGTCATTTTATTGTTGCTCTTGTTATACACTTGTGAGTCATTAAGGAATGTATATTTACTGCAACTCACCCAGAGATTTACCCGAAAATCCAGATGTACCTACTACCCATCCTTCTTTAGAAAGTAGCTAAAGCTACTTTAAAAAATAAAGATTTTGTATGTTTCATATATACTGTTCTGGAATGTTCTTCTTATTGGAAAGGAGGCAACGGAGATCATTATGCATCCAAGAATGCCAGAGCGGCTTTGTTCTCAGCCAAATAATTTCACATTTTGCCTCCAGCTGTTGTCACCCACATATGCTGGACATGATGGTGAGCACTTCCACCATTTAGCAGTAGCTACTTCCTAGGTTGGGCAGAAATGTCTCCAAATGTTTGGAATGTTAACCCCCAGCTGACAGGGTCTTTGGAGAGGTGAAGTCTAAAACATCTGGAGATCTTTTTTGCTCACTCAGTGGTGGGGAAATTGCCTTTGAATAAGGATGGCCCATTTAGCTATTGTAGCCAGTAACCATGGACTAGCCTATCCTTTGTCTAATGCTCAAAACTGGCTTTAAAAATATAGACACAATTAAGCACTTTCAATTGGAGTTATGCTGGGCTTTTAAAGATCTTTATTAGCTTACGTAAGTTAGATGTACTAGTGCCCTTCCATTTGTGGAATAGACTCCAGTGGTGGTTTGAATTCTCCTATAGCCTCCTTGCACCCCGCCACATCTACTCGGGAACATTGGATGAATCCACGAAAAGATCTGGGAGGTCTGCAGAGAAGAGGACACTTCCACTGGCTGCTCAACATAATGTTGCATCCAGTCCAGTAAACAAGACATAGGGTTTTGAGATCATGAGCTTTCCCCCTTCTCTTCTCTCCCATGAGAGGCCAACCCTGTGTTTATTTGGAAAGAAGTCCCACTGTGTTGAAGGACATTTACTGGGGCTAAGTATGTAGTGTAGTCTTAACTCTCCCCCCTCCCCTTTTTTTTTACAGAATAACCATGTAGTGAGCTCTGGTGAGCTTTAGCAACCGAAGGGTTGTAGCTGACTTGGTGTCCCTCTGTTGATAGAGGTTTCCGTCTGTGGAATGGTGAAGCAGATGCACTTTGAGCATTCCCTCAGCCGCTTCCAGAGCCATCTTGCTCATGACCCTGAAATCCCCTCCAACCCTCTGGAGCAGATATAGGCCACTTCAGAGGCAGGGAACACACATCAAATGCTTTCTCTTCTGCCCCGGTAATGGAAGCCTCCCTCAGGAAGAGCTTTCTATCAACAGAGGACCTAATTAAGTAGTTTCAGATTTTGGCCAACATTTCCACACTGGTTTGAAGCATGGTTACTTCAACTAGTTGGCTTAAGCCAGGCTTTCTCAACCTGGTACTCCCCAGATGTGTTGGACTACTGCTCCTAGCATCCCCAAGCCAGGTAACTAGGGAAATGCTGGGAGGTGTAGTTAAAAAGGTTGCAAAAGGTTGGACTAAGCTAAGGAACTATTTGCAGGATATGGAATTTAGGAGTAAACACAGACCCCAGATTGCATTAGTTCTATACAATGGGTTATATTGTTTGAAAACAGGTGTTTCTTAGCGTGGAGACAATGATTCCTCCTTTAAGTGCGTACCAACTGTTTCTAAGCTCAGCAATGTTGCCCGTAATGACTCAGAGGAATCAGGTTTGCAAATGAAATGGCCAGATACAGAATTGTTACAAACTTTTTTATTAACATTTCTGAATTCCTTTTTTTAATCTTTACAGTAGTTAATGTGCAATTCTTGATACTCTCAGGTCACAGGGGATGAGGGAGTCACAAAATTTTTCTTGGCACTTATAACACAGAACAAATACTGGCATTACCCGGGGCAAAGGGGTGGGTTTCAAGGTAAAAGCGGGGGGTGCTGAGGGAGCTGGGGTGGTCTGGGAGAGAAGGGGTGGTTGCTTTTGTTATTTTAAAGGACTGGTTTTCCTCTCTAGAAGGATTTTACAAGGGTCAGGGGAGGGAGAGGGGCTGATAGTGGAGTAGCTGCTTGCGTCAACCCAAAGCGCCTGGAAAGGGTAAGAGAAGTCCATGCTGCATCTGCACAGAGGTTACATAATCAGGCTTCATTAGTGCTTTTCAGTGTACATTTTTTGTCCTTTTCTTAAAAAAATTGTTTGCTCTAGGGTTTATTTTTTGCGGGAGAGAGAGTTAAAAAAAACAAAATAAGATGACAAAAGTTGATACAGCAAAAGAAAGGAAAAAAGGCCTCGCTCCCTTCCCCGCACCTGTGGTCATTCCCGCCCCCAACAGAAAGCATGCCCCAGACGCGAAGATGACACTGGGGAGAATTCCCAGCAGGGTGGAAGGAACCTCGACAGAGAGAGAGAACGCCACCAAGTCCCCTCCTGCGACCCTGGCAAGCACCCTTGAGACGAGCAGTGAACCACAAGATGCATTGGAGCGGGTCTTCTATGGCTGTTACCTGCCGAGGATTCCAGAAGGCCACAGTCCCAAAGGATGTAAGATATGCTCTTATTTTAGACTCTCCACCACCACTGTCTGTCTTGTTTGGGAAATTTATACCTGGCAATCCTGCCTTGGATGTCAGCTCACAACACATAGCAACAGAGTGGGGTTCTTTAGGTCAATTTCAAGGTTAAACTCAGTTAAAGCAGCCCTGGCCACCTGGTGAGAAAACCAACCAATGCACTCATCTGTTCTTTGGCCCCCAGTGGGTACCTAAAGCAATCACACCTGGAAAATAAAACCAAATTCTACTGCACACTATTCTGTATGTTCTGATCTATATTCCAGTGTAAATCCAATTGTTCATATAAGTTCTGCCAAATAAGTCTTGCCACCAGTTTCTCTGGAACCCTGTTGACATTTTAGACACACAGCTATTGGGGGTACATGGAAGAAATAGTGCACCTTTGCTCCTTTCCACTCAAGTTCAGGCTTTCCCTTTTCTTTGAACAACAATAGGTCAAGAGCACCCGGCAGAGTGGCTGCTCTTCTCCAGCAGGTGCTGCTTGCATTACACTTCACAACACAGCCACAAAAGAGCCCATGTTCACTCTACAGTTACAAAATGTCAGGACTACCACCCTGTCAAACTATACTCAAATTTATCTTACCCTCAACTCAAAGCAGGTTTTCAGATAATTTGTTTGAGTGAGAAGGTAATGACAGTGAAATGACAGTCCGTGCAAAGGTAAAGAGGCTGATATGAAGGGACCCACCAAAGGCGTCAGCTACAGAAGCGGCATCAAGTCACTTGTGGTTGTCAAATGCCAGGGCAGGACAGAGACATGCACAGCTGTTACTAGGCTATGAGACCATGGGCCCACTAAGTAACTATTGCCTGTACTGCTTTTTCCAGCCCCACCCGCGGATGCCACGGATGGAAGCTGGGAGTTTTGGTGCGCAAAGCATGCACCCTGCATTTTGTCCCCCAAGCACAGCTCTGATAAGCATGCAGAGACACTCCAAACATGAGCCACTTTGTGTTAGGTAGTAGGAAGCAAGAGCTCTATCTCAAGTATTTAGATCAGTTGCATGATAAGCTCTGTGGAACATTTTCTGCAGAACAAAACTGCATTCGTAGGCTAAATGATGCCCTCTGTAAAGTTTAATATCAATATACATACCTAGGAAATCCCAGAATGTGGTATCTAATGGCTAGGCTAGACATCCACATGGGAAGGAAGTACCAGGCTGATTTGAGCTTTTGCTGGGATAACATGCAAACTCCTCTATCTGGCCACTTAGATGTGCAATAACTAGAGGACAGAATGTGAGCATCACCTACAATGAATTGTATCAAAACATGAAAGTGGGGGAACAGTGAAGATGAAATGGAACAGCTATAGAATGAACAAGGATGCCATGCTTCCTTCATTGCCCTAGGAAGACGTCTCAGTCCAAACCGTGGCTTGTTTGGGCGCAGCCCAATCATCCCAGTAGCAGATGCTCGTAAACGCTGCACCGGGATGCTTCTGAGCATCCAATGCAAGGAGTGCAGCACTGCTGCCACCACACCTCGTACCCTGCACTTCTCAAGATGGCTGTTCTCAATCTTGGCCTAGGGTGGAAAGAAGACCACGGCGCTGGAGGAGGCTAGGGTAACTCCAGGGTTGCAGCCTCCCTCCCCGCCCCACCCCCAGAACACCACATTTCCCCCTCCAAGGCCCAAAGGGGGAGGCAGCAGGTGTGGTTCCTTCCAGGCTGGCTGCAAGGAAGTAGTGCAGGGGCTCAGCCATCGGAGTCCCACCTCCAGGGAGGCCTCTAATTCTGCCCTTGGTGACTTGCAGGAAGAAAAAGGCACTCACTGCAAGTTAACCTCATGCTGCTCCCAGTCATGCATCAGCTGAGCGGGAGGAGAAAGGGGAAAGACCAAGGCCATCTTAAAAGTACTGAAAGCAGAGAAACGGGGGGTGGGCAACTTATGCTCCTCTATAAGTTTTGGCCTACAAACCCGATCAGGCTTAGCCAGCACAGCCCCTGGAAAGGGATGATGCAAGTTGTAGGCCAAACCATCTGGGGGTCAGCCCTGAAAGAAAACAAATAGCCAAGCTGGCCGTCTCACACTGCCGCAGCAGAATGCATTCCCCAGTGAATACTGACGTACACGCAGTCTGTGAAACACGGGAGACCCGTGAAACGTTCAATCCCACCTTACTGGCATGTGCGCCTCCATCATATATATGAAGAACGCACACCAGATGCAGGCATCCATTCTACTTTTAGACATACACTTTAAAATATTAGGTGGTGCCCAGCTAGCAGCATCTAAACAGCACTATAACTGGAAGTTTAGTCCCTTTCCCAAGAATTGTCAGCTCAGATGAATTCTTTTAGAAGAGAATACTGGGAAGAAGAATTTCTAGCCCAGGTCATTCCACAGGTAAGATTTTGCAATATTTTTTGTCTCTCTACCCAAGCAATGATTTTGCTTTTAAAAAAAAACAGAACTTGTGGAGTATGTGCACATGTGGCGGGTGGAAGTCAGGCACTCGCCCTTCCCTTTTGATGACCCCATTATCTCCTCAAGGAAGTTTTTTGCTGCTGCTGCTGCGGCAAAATCAAGGGTGTATCTCAGTGCTGGATCAATAAGGTTTCACCCCCGCAGCCAGGGTAGACTTGGAAGAGTGATTCTTCCGACATTGCTCCAGAGGCGAGGGTGATGGAAGAAGGGCAAGCCCCTGTGCCCTTGGACCAGGAAGAACAGATTAAGGCATTCTAACCCATGGCAAACGGCAGCCCCAGATGCGTGTCCCTGTTTGCACCAGAACATTACACAAAGCTTATGGTTGCTTATCCATGTGGATCTTTTTCCTGGATGAGAATGACAAATGCCCCACCATCACATTAACGTCTCTCCCTTTGTTCAGTGCTCATATTCTCTATAACTTGACCAAGGTCAGTCCTCATGTGACAACTCATTAGATTTCCCTCCTACAACTATTTGAGAAATCACATGCAGAAAATTTTCTCTCACACACATACACACTCCCTTCCTTTTTAAAGCCACATACTACCCTTTTCTTAACTGAGCATGGCAAAAGATTATTCAGCATATGCAAATAAACAACTATACATATGCCCTTATTTGGTTTCTAGTAAAGGTCTACAATGTTTACAAATTTCACATCCAACTTGTCTGGAGTAAAGTACAAATCCAAGGTGAAATGAACAGTTTATCTACATAAATGATCATACACACTGCAGAAAAATGGGACGCATTTCTGACTGGAAGACAAAAGAACCCTTTCCTGTCTTACAAGCAGCACATGGAAAAGGGGAAAAATGGGCTTGGAAGAAAGTGAATACTGCGTTAAATCTGAACTTGTGTCTATGTCAAACACTTAAGTTTTCAGACCTTGGCAAAAAGTTACCTGTTTCTCGAGGTGCAGGGCAAATGCCGATATAGTTGATAGTCAAGGCATCACAGCATTGCAAGGTTAATGCAACTCATCATGAGTTCCTACCAACGGAATCTCTGGAACGGGAATTCTAGGAATGACTGAGGAAATTCAGTAAATTCAAAACCCGAGAATGTCCAAGATTCCAAGAAGAAATCAATTATGAATCCAGGCTAGAGTCACCACAGGTTTGTAACACAGATTGGTGTCAGATGTCTAATAAATGACGATAGTTACAAGCTTTCTTCGTAAAAACATCTCAATGAGCAATCCTCACAGTCTTGGCTAAGGCCCCTGCAAAAATACGTACTCATTTAGACCTCCTGGAATATAGTGCATGTATCTTTGTCTCCCTCCAGTGGCAAAAAAAGAAAATCTAAATGCATTTTATTATTCATTAAAAGGGTAAGTTTGCCAACTGACCTGGCAAAAGTAAACAAACAGCATGCCCTTAAGTAGAAATCAACTCATACATGAAGCAATATCCCGAATGTTAAAGGACATGCAAAACAGGCATATGTTATTTTAAGATTTAAAAACTCCCCACTAGGGGTCCCAAAAACCAGATGTTCCTGCTCAGACAGCACTGATGCATTCATGCAGATGGTGAGTGAGTCTTTATCTTATCAAGTTGTCCACTAAGAACTCCGACTAACATGCTGAGACCAAAATTGCATTGTAATATCCGAATCCTAAACATGTTTATTTGGAAAAAGCCCCACTGCTTTCAGTTGGGCTTACTGGTAGGTAAGCATACATCTTTTGTTTAGCTGTTTCCTCTAGAGCTTCAGAAAATAAGGAATATTTCTTAATTAGTAAATACAGATTTTAATTAAGACATGAAACAGCCGCTCGAGGAACCAGCCCTCCTCTGCCACAAAAAACTGAGGGTTCCTTAGCCTCCCTTGAGACAAGTGGAAATAGTCTCCTAAACAGATTAACGTTTATAAGGGACATTCAGTTTTTTAAACAAAGAATTTGGCCTTATTTGCTGTAACAGTTTATAAAAGAATTTTTGAAAGGCTATTCCACAAGACAGCCAGGCCTCCTTCAGAGTCACTTGCCTTTACCAGACCCAGTTAGCAACTGCCAAACCTCCCTGTGAGGGAGAAAGAAAGGAGGCCTTCACCAGGTAGGTCAGCTTTGCTTCGACTGACTGAAGGGGCTACACGAGGCACTCCTGACAGTGATGAAGGGCCTGACCTGAAATCATAAAAAGCTGGTCTTTACAGAACTACACTGTTCATCTTTTTTTCTGTGAGGAATGCTACACAGACAATGCTCTGGAATTTATTCTCATGGAGATTCAAGGACAAAGGTTTGCATCATTAAACATGTTTTTAATTCATGAAAAAGTCTGCCACCCACTGCCTCCTGTCACAATTCAGGAGATAAGTTCAATTTGCTCAGAGGAAAACTAAGCAAGTGTTTGGTGTAACAACGAACATGAATGCACATAGGATAGTTCTTGAGTATCTGCTAGTTCTATGTTCAAAGATGTCCAGAGGGGAAAGAGAGAGATTCCCCCAACAGAAGTTAAAGTTATTACCTTGACCTATACAAACAAATGAAAAGAACAGGGAATGGAACGTTATTACGGTCATGCCATTCAGTCAACCAAAACCCAAATTATCTCTGCTCTGCCTTCTTTATTTCCCATCTCAATATAAAGGCAAAACCTATGAAACCAAGTTGGACAGTTCACTACTCTGGATCAAATGCTACTCAGAGGCATCATGGATGTGAGACTGACATGAAGTTTGGGAACATAAAGGGAGACGTTTCACATTGCAATCAGTGACCTGTTTTTGGGGAGACGAGCTTGGCCAAAGGTTCAGCACAGGATGGAAGATAGTGGCCTTAGAATCCCAAAGGCAAGCCCTTCCCCTTGCGCTGCAACATCCTCACATGCTGGGGCACTGCTAGGACAAGGAAGGAGGGCTTCCTCCTTTACTGTTGCCCCTTCCTTCAGAACTTTGCTCCCAGGCCTCATGTCCTTTGAGGAAGCAGAAAGGATTGGGAAGTAGTGCAGCAGAGCTGTTATCTGTTCCCCCAAGTACAGACTGGAGGGGACTGACCCTTTAGCTGGCAATAGTAAGGAACCAAGTTCTAAGAACAGTTCCAGACTAGGGCAGCAGGGGGAGGGAAGCAAACCAGGCAGCATTTCCAGGTTCCTGCACATGCTGCACGGATGCAAACAGCCTGAAAAGTGGCTGAAAACGGAACTCTCTGCAGACTCCAGCCCATGTCACAACCACCCATTTCAGAGGCGGCCTCAAAGGAACAGGAGGCGCCCCCACTGGATTCCAGTCTTGTACCTCCACAGAAAGATCTTTCTTTGCGCTGCCGACACTGGGCTGCTCCCACTATGGGAGGGCTGCTCTGGTGGACAGGCTTGGCCTACAGGCAATGGTCTAAACCAGTGGTGGCGAACCTATGGCATGCGTGCCACAGCCGGCACGCGAAGCCCTCTCTGTCGGCACGTGAGTCAAGACGCCCCAACATCGCCCCAGCAGCCAAGCATCAGATAACAGCATACATAGGGGCCATGCGCATGCTCAGAAAGGAGTAGTGGCGCCAGGCGATGATGTCACACGCCGTGACTCATTATCTGCGACTTGTCCAAGCTTTTGCATGGCCGGTCAGAGCACTGCCAAGGATGGATGGATTGCTTGGACTGGCTGTGAGTTGTTTTTTCTAAACCAGAACCTCAGTTTTCAGGTTTTATTGCAGTGTTGGCACTTTGCGATAAGTAAGTGGGTTTTGGGTTGCAGTCTGGGCACTCGGTCTCTAAAAGGTTCGCCATCACTGGTCTAAATTGAAGGGCTGCCATGGAGTAGGGGAAGTGCATAGGTCGAGAAGGCAAACAGAGGGTGCGCACGTGCACCGGAGGATGCAAAGAGCAACAGGAAGGGAATTCACTGCCTTGCTGTGTGGCCAAGCAAGCGTGGAGGGGACGGGGGAGAAAGTGAGAAGGGCGGGATGACATGACAGCAGCACTGGGTTCAGGCCCTTCCCAGTCTGCATTTCTCATGGCACTAGGATTTTTCCACTCTCTGGTATGGACCTGAGGAAAGACTGGATGATGATCAGTCCAAGTTAAAGCCCTGCCTAGGGAGAACCAGATCTGATGAAGGAAGAGGCAGCACTCTGGGACAATTCTTCCCCAGATCATGGACTCCCATTTTTTTGTGAATGGACTTTTTTCCCAAAAGAAAAAAAAATCTACTAAAATATATATCTAAAACAATTAATAGCGCAACAAGGACAAAGGGAAGGTGAAGAGGGGGAGGGAAATGCCAGCCAGAACTGCCACTGCAGCAGCAGGACCTCCCCTCTGCGCTCGTACTAGCTGTGGTGCCTGAGGAAGCAAGGCCCATGTTGAAGAAGATTTCTTGTTTAAAAAGGAGACAGCACAATGCTTTCTTTCCCCTCTGCTGAAACAAAACCAAACCAACAACGAAAAGGAAATGAAAAAAAAGTGGAAAACGATTCTACAAAAAAAAAAAAAAAAATCAAATTAGGAAATAAAAACCATTGATTGGAAAAACCGAGGCGGGCACGTTCTACTGGAGGCCCTCGGTGGAGGTGCCTGCGTCACCGTCATGGCTGCCCGTCTCAAAGCTGTGCTCTACACCCATGATGTCTGGCTCCATCTTGCCAGTGTCATTGATGAAGGTCGTGTAGGTATCGCCCTCGGCCATCAGTAGTTTCAGTTTGGGGATCCAGCTCTTGCGGACGACACGCCGGGCGTTTGTGCACATGTCAGCAGCAATAGCATTCATCTCGCTCTCCTTGAAATTGGGGGCAAAATTCTGGCAATAAACTGAAAACAGGAAAGGATGGTCAGTGCCATGACAGCAGCAGGCAGGAGGCCTCCCACAGCTCATACCTCTCCAGCCTCTCATCACCTGATGGCCACAGCATAATTGATACACAGTTAAGTGTGAAGTCACAGCATGCTTTGGAAGAAAAGACCCGCTCAAACCCTTCACACAGCAATACATTGATTTTTTCAACACCAATCATTCAAGGGGCTGTGTACAAAGTGCATTTGACCTGGTGGCCCATGTATTCCTCCCACTGAGTATGTCTCACTGAGTCTCCAGAGGGTTACAGTTAAGAGTCCCCTTCATCAGTTATGTATGCTAATCCAATATTCATGAGCCAAAGGCACACAGTCAACACCCCTGGTTTTACTTTCCCCCTGTACCATATATTTTCAAGCAACTTACAAATGCTATTGTCTTCAAATGACATAGATAGGATGAATTTCCCCACAGATTAGGCCCTGTACTTTCACAAATCTCTAGCAGTGGTCCTGAAAGACTCTTCTTACTTTTTATCATAGCTCAGAGAAACTACAACTCGCTTCTGTACATTTCTTGACCTTCTCCCAGCATGAAACAGCTTCCCCAAAAGATATGGCATTGTGTCAACATTTTAGCCTGCATTACCCTATACTGAGAAACTATCCGATAATGTCTGTAGGGTGTCTGACTTGGTTTCCTGGCCAATGCAACAAGCTTCCCCAAGTTAGATCTCCTTTCCACCCCTCACCTACTTTCCCACGCAATCCAACCCCAGTAAGAGGAGCTCTTTAACCAATCTTTACTCACATTTCACAGCATGCAGTACCCGGCTGTCCAGGGGTTTCCGACTAGGGTCATTGGTGGAGGAGCGGATTCCAGTGCCACAACTGTTGGCAAGGGTGTTCCTAGCAAGTGGTTAAAGAGAGCAAGTAATTAAGTGACTCTTTCCCTTAACTGCCAACTCTGTCCATCTCTGCCTATCCCAGTCCCTGCCCTGCCATACAAAATAGTACATACTAGGGCAAGAAGGGGAGAAAACAGAGAAACAGAACTGCCCAGTCCCATTTCCCCACACAACAATGGAACACTTACTCACCGGTCAAAGAAGGATGCTAGTAACCGTCTGAGAAGAACTTTGTGCCTTGTCCCAGCACTGACATGACAATTCATCAACTGTGCCCGAGTAATGTACACATTGGTACCTGTGGCGACAACAAAGCACTTTGAAAATCAAGGGAGTCCAATAAAACACCTAGCCAGACATCTAACACATCACAGTACACAATGCTTTGTGGAAACAGCAAGCAGCAGTATACTTAACAATGCGATCCATCCAGTTCCCCTCACCTTCCAACAGTATATTATAATTATAAACATGAGCCCAGCTAAAGACATGTTGCTTATCTGTAACTGTGGTTCCAGTGGTTATCTGTGAACCCACAAACATGGATTATGCACCTGTGCAAAACAGCCATTCGAAACAAGCCAGAATCAAATGGGATTTTGGGTGGGAGCCACACCTACCTCCTCTGCATGCACGCCAGGTGTGGCTTCCACTTGCCTCTCACTTCCTAGTCTGCCACACCACAGAAGAAGAGGCACTGAGGTGGGGAGGAGGTGGGCTGCGTGCATTTGTAAATGCTCACCTAAGAAACCTGGACAGCACAGTCATCTTAAGTTTATCTGGGCAAATTTATCGGTTTACATCACAAAGTTAGGTTATACATCAAAGACTGCCATTTTGGTGGGGGAGACAGTAAAGAATCTGGAGAAGAAACAAGTGATTCTTTGTGCAGCTGGGAATGTTTCGATTGTGCCCTTGCTGAAAAGGGTAATGATTTCTTCTCGAAGAATGTGGTTAGAGCGGATGATCCTAATGTGGCAGCAGCGGGGGGCGGGGGGGGCAGTGCCTTCAAATTTGATGGACTAGTCTCAGGTAGAGACTAGGGAGAGAGTACCCACTTGTCACGAGCATGGAAAAGACTGCATGCATTCTGCAGGAAAGGAGCCAGTGGCTGGGCTCCACTACAGGGTGCCACTTGGATAGGCCAGCGCGGCTTCCACAAGTTGACTGGCACTGTTGAGGACAGCCTTGGATCCACAGTCACCATGTGGCCTGTGTCGATTTGCTGGCCTCCTAATTCCTGGGTGAGATTTCTGATGTCTTCCAGGTGACAGCTGAAGAAAGTTGCTGCTTTTCCTCATAAAACCTGTTCGTTGTCTGCCATGTCTGTTTTGTGGTTTGCTAAACAGAATGCTAAGTTTGCAGTGGGAAAAAAGCATACACCCCACTGAATATAATTTCCTTCCTTCTGAATCCACAGAGGCAGAGCGGAACTTCTCTCTGGTCTCTGACTCGGATGAAGGCACATGACTCATATATGTGAGTCACAGAGAGCATGAAGAAGAACAGCCATGAATAAATGCCAGTTTTGTGGCTTTGGCCCAGTCTTATCTCAGCTGCATGCTTTCACACCTCTTCTTTGATCCTTTTCCTTAACACAGGAAATCCATGGCGGGGGAGGTGGCAGAGCTGTGCCATGCCTTCTGATGGCCAACAGGAGCACTCTATCTGGAGAACCCCTGCCACACTCACGCATGCATGCACAGCTTCGTACCAAAAGATGCCAGCCCATTTGGGATGATTCTCAGTAATCCCAGAAGTAACTGAGATGTTTCTTATTGGCTGCAGTGAGCTTGAAATGTAAGTGCTTACCTACACAACTCTGACCCTACTAGCCCACGTTGCTGATCTTACCTGTTACAAGTTCCAGCTTCTCAGCTGGGTCACCCTCATCATACAGCTTGGGATGGCACCGGTTGCCAATCTGGTTGATGAGCTCAGCAGGCAGAGAAGCCAGGTCCTGCCGCACCCGTATCCGGTTGCGAGACTCCGATTGCACCTGGTCTGGCAGAGCCTCCACTTTCTCTGCTGGGCAAAGAAGAAAGGTGAGGGTGCAGGGGGGAGATATGAAGAACTTGTGTGAAAAGCAAGCATGGAATGGTAGATAAACTTTGTGAAATCTAGGCATGAAGGCCATTTCCCCTGGTTTAAAAGCTTCCACACAGACCCACTGCCTTCTTGAACAGAATTCTTATGTGAGTGATACTAATTCACAGACCTCCTGGATTAATGGAATTTAAGGATTTGGTTATTCCTTTCAAAATGAGATCATACAACCAACCCTTTCTTTCTCAACAGCAGAAAGCCATTTAAGAGCTTGTGTTCTGGATCTTTTCAATGAAAGGATATGGTTATCCTTTTAAAAATGAGATCATACAACCATCCTTTCTCTCTAGAGAGCAGAAAGCAATTTAAGAGCTTGTGAGAGTGGGAACTGCTGACTTGCTGTAGCTTCTAGGATCACCCAAGTCATAGAAAAGGATTTGGCCATCATCAGACAACCAAAGGCAGGATGAGGCAATACCGACAGGTGACCAGGCACCAGCACCCAAAGGGGCTGAATGATTTTATCAGCATTACAAATTCAGCACTATGTAAGGTTGCTGTTCATCATTATTACAGGACATTTTTCCAAAGTGTTTCATATGAATCTCAGCCATCTATACAACAGACACAGAGGGAACACAAATATAATCATTCTCATATTAAGGACTCGGGGAAGGGCCAGTGAGGCTGCAAACTGCAACTTTCATAAGGCTGAGCGAGCTGGTGGCTGAGCTGAGATTTGACATAGGCCCGTAGCCTATTTTATTATTTTCTTTAAAGACATACACAGACACACCCTTTCTTAATAAGTTTCAGAGTGGAGTACAAAAAAAGTTACACAGCAATTTAAACTACCTTAAACAGAACAAGTGAACACACAGATACAAATAGACCTGAAGCAGGAACAAACTATCAACCATCAAAGGCAGACTGAAAAGTCTTCAGGTGCCTCTGAAAGGATGTCAAAGAGGGCATTAAAAATACGTGCTATGGGAAGGCTTTCTAAAATATTGGTGCTCCAACAGAGACGGTTCAGTTGCTGGTGCTGGCTAGCCAATGGGGCTGAAATACTTGGGGATTGGGAGCATTTGAATGCAGCTCAAATGCCTAGAGATGGAGGGGGTATGGGAGGAGTTATCCCTGAAGACAAAGACCACCTACATCATTTAGGGCTTTAAACATCAAAGCCAGCATCCTGAGTTGTGTCTGGAAACCAGCTCATAGCCAGTGAGTTGTATCCAATTTTAGATCTACTTTAACAGACCCAATTAAGTGATGGGATTAAAGTTAGATGAACACTGGATACGACCCAATGTATCCTGAAAAAAGCCAGTTGAAGCCCATTAAACAACGGGCAGTAGTATTCAGTCCTAGTTTCCAAAATTACAGAACACTCTTCATGGGCAATTCCATGTGACATGCATGACAGTATTCTTGCCTGGAAGTCACCAAGGCCTGAACCATCGCCATAGGTCTCTATAACAGCCTCTCCAACTCGGTGCTCTTCAGAAGGGTCATACTAAAAGCCCCATTAGGTCCCCAGTATAACTGGCTGGGAGATTATGGAACATGTAATCCATCATGTCTGAAGGGCACCCGGTTGGGGAAGGCTGTTCTGTGAGCTTAACCACCTTACTGCTTCCTGCAGGCTGCAATATGCATTTTGTGGACTCAGAAGAAATCTTGAGTATCTGGCCTTTGCAAACTAGGCTGACAAGAAAGAAAAAGGCCCCAAGGACACAAAGCCAGCCCTCATTCTCCACTGACACACAACTTCATGGGTATGACAGGAACCTGAGAAAAACCACAAAGCAAGGACTATCCTTGTACACTTGCTCTTAAAAGTAGCATTTCAAAGCATGGTCACCAAGTCACACCTTCCAGATTCAGGAATTATTCACATCTTTAGGTTGCCAATATTATTAATATATAGACATTTTCAGTTATCTCTAAATTATACCTTCTTAGAATGTTTCCAGACAAAGGAAACATTGAGTGTGGGCACTACCAGTTAGATGGTATTCTGCAGTTGCTCTGTCCCTATAACAGATTTTCTTAAGTAAAGAAAAAGATATAGGTAAGAGTGGAAAAACATGGGGGAATTATGAGTGGAAGACAATGATGTCTGAACCCCTCCCCAATAAAATTCCATGAACGAGGCATGGCAATAGTGAGATAAAAGTCTCATCTGGGAGGACCCTTCACTAGGTCTGGAAAGGGTAGCACATTACAGAAAATAATTCTAGGCAGATTCTAAAGCTGGGAGAAATAAAAAAATATTTTTTAAATGCCAGAGACTCTCCTTCCTTTGATGGAAACCTTTAACACTGGCATCAAGTTCATCTCTCAGGGATCTTCACACATTGCAGTAGAAGCTACTACATGCTAACCAGAATGTTTAGCATTCATCCACTTCTAAACATGCAAGGCTGTTCCTAGTTTCTCTGTATGCTTTTATGCCTCATGAACACTCATGGAAACACTCATCAGGGAGTCTAAAACAACTGCAGCTCCCTATGTGTATTTCCACTGCATATGTGCATGAAACGAGACAAGCCCACAACTCAGAGTTAGACGGCAGGTGTAGATCTTTACTATCTACCCACTTCTGCTGCAAAAATGTGAAGAGTCCATGCTCTTGACAGGCTAAGTAGATCCAACTTCCAGGGTCCCACTGTTACATTTACTTCCTGGAATCCAAGATTCCCCTAAGTCATCTAAGCACTTGTTCAGATGCCTGCCTGACTGTTGGTTTCATCGAGACACAGGCAGGCAACTGGAATGCATTCCCCGCCTTTAAGGAGGAGGCTGAGCATCAATACCGCCATTCCCAAACAGTCCTCGACACTCACCTGTCTGCCCTACATTCATCATGCTGTACATCGTGTACATGTTGCAGATCTGTCGGTACTGCTCATCAGAGCCCTCCTCAGGAGCATCTTCCTCTTCATCTTCCTCATTGTGGTAGGAACTGGGGCTGTCACTGGTATAGGCACTGGAGGTGCCAGGGCTCGTCTGGTCTGAAGTACTGGGACCGCTGACCACGCCAGCCCCTCCGCTGCCTCCTGTTAACGCCCCTTGCTGCTGGGCCGCCTGCTGCTGCTGCTGCTGCTGCTGGACCTGCTGCTGGGTCTGCCGGTTGCTGCCACTGAGCTCCTGCTGAGAGGAGATCTTGGCCATTTTGCGGCTGCCATTACCGCCGCCGCCACCACCTCCTCCGCCTTCTTTCTGGCTGCTTTCCCAGAGCCGCTTAACCACAAATGTGCACTGGACAGAGTCCGAGTCCTGCTGCTCCGTCTTTACACGAGAAACCAGAGGCAAAGGGGTGTTGCCAGAGGGCCAGGTAGACGTCTGTGCCACAGGGCTCTGTGGTTCCGATGAAGGCGCCTCTTCAGTGTGCAAGCCTTGGGAGTCACAGCTAGGTGAGCTGACCTTCAGGAAGAACTCAGTCCCCTTCTCCATAATCTCCTGGATCTGCAAGAACCCGGCTGTGTACATTAGTAGAAACTGGTCGCCCACGTTCATGCTGAGGCGGCCAGTGTAGCAGAAGCTGAGGATCTGCTGGAAGGACTGAGGTTGCACAGCAGCAGGAAGCTCCACCACTGTGCTCTTGCTGTTGTTGAAAAGGTCCCGGAAGTAGCAGCTGCTGGCGGCCAGCACAGCCCGGTGCGCCTTGAAAGCATGGCCTTTCACTACCACTGAGACATCACAGTACAGGCCCTGCAACCGCTGCTCATTCAGGCACTCCAGGATGCTGTTACCAAAGTTGGGGATCTCCATCTGGAGAATCTGAGCCATCCTTTCCTTCTCCTTCTCGCTTGGATGGGTGCACTAGAAAGGGAATAAGGAGCCAGATAGATTGCATATGGGACCAACATGGAAGGACACAAAGAGAGCCAGCAAGAGGAAATGAAGAGAGAGGGAGGGGAAGAGAAGGTCAGGCATCTCCTTTTACTGCCTGGTTGGTCCTCTCTTGTGCCATCAGGAGCAGAAAAGGTGACCATGAAAGGCAGTGGAGAGAACAGATATGCTATCCACCCAATCAAGTATTTTCCATGCTATTTCTAGAAATGGTGACTTTATTATATAATAGTAATAGTAATAGTAGATAATTTAAAGCATTTTATGACTTTCTCTGCCAGTTTTCAGCAGGCAAAGGTTTTGCAACACAAGCTTGAACCTGGGCTAGTTTACCCATTAGGGCACAAAGTACATCAAGCTGAAGCACAGGCTGTATTAGAATTACCTTTCTGCTGAGAATGGGACTACCTGGAAACTCGTGCCTGGGTTCATTTCCCCACGGCTTGGGACATGGCTACATGCACAGGTGTACAACAAGGCTTACAGTGGGCACATTCCCTGTTGTGAATTAGAGCTAACACTATAAATAGGCCAGGCATAAATCATAAGGTGTAAGTAGGGTAGAATGCAGGCACTGGAAAAACTGCTACTTCCAAAATGGATATCTGAAGCACAACACAGTTCTAAGAAAAAAGCAGAACACATTAATTATATACTATTTAGATACTGCTTTTGTGGGTCTTTTTAACTAGAAAGGGTTTTGTTTTTTTTTTTTTAAAGTAGGGAATATAGAAAGAAGGTAAAATATCCACATTAGCATGCATGTACTTGTGAGTGAAATAGAAACCAGGGCAATGTCTTGAAGACTGTGAAGCTACTTTTAATACAAGGGGAATAATGCTTAGCTGGCAACTTCTGTTTGTAACAACACTATGTCAAAATTTGGGAATAGCAAAGTACATTTTCTAAGCATTTAAGTTTTCTTATTTGCCAGGTCACACATGCAGGGGAGGAAGTCTGGAATATGGGTCAACAAGCTGCAAGAGCTCAGGGAAAGGTTTCTCACCTAACTGCCTCCCCCCACCCCCAAACTTCTATCTTTTAAACAAATGCTGAATTGCTTCCCCTGACCATCTTGTCCAGTGGAAGAAAATCTCTGCATTATTTTAAGCATTTCTCAAGTTTGTTCTTAAGTTTCTACAGCTGTAACTCCATCAAGTACAAGAAACCTGCCCCTCTGGGAGGGCAAATCAGCAGAGCTTTCATTTTTAATCTAGAGAGATAAAAGGTCTCAGTTCTCAGTAATTCATTGTGATGGAACTTTTGGTCTTGGAAGAACACAAAGATCATTGCATTCAGCTTCCCGCATCAAATCAAGACTTTCTAAATCCAGTGGAGGTGATGACGACAATGACGATGATGATGATGATGAGTATTGCATTTCTAAACTGCCTCAAAGCCAAAACTCCCTGGATCCACCTACATCCTTTGCCTCAGGTGGCAATAGCTTTTATTGCTGTTTCTCCTTTCTGTATATTGCTGTTTTTATTATTTGATTCCTGCAAATTATGTTAACCTACCTGAAGAAAAGTGGTGCACAAATATTGCAGATAAATAGCTGAATTAAATAAAGGGGCCCCATTAGATGTGTCTGCAAGGAGATAAGTTCAGTCAGGATGGTTTCAGTAGCTGCCACATGTGGACATATCCTTTCATGGTCCTGTAGGGTAGAATATCCACTATGCCATTCTTGGCTTGCCAGTATCATTCCACAGCTGTCACTTGGCTTGACACAGGACTTCTTCCCCATTGGAATGCCATAAATGAACAACTCAATCATAAAGAAACATAAACTGTGGTGGCGGGGGGGGGGGGAGTGCAAGAAAAAGTAGTAATTCACACATGCAAGAAAAAGTAGTAATTGTGTGTGAAAGAAAGAACTGCCAATAGCCTAGCCTTGCGCACCATGTGTGTAAATGTTCACATTGCATGAGAGAGAGAGAGAGAGACAGAGAGAGAGAGAGAGAGAGAGACAGAGAGAGAGAGAGAGAGAGATTTAACGGATGAGAGAGTCATATATGCTAGAAGAGAGTGACAAAAATGCTGCTACAGCAAAAAGAGGCAATCTACTGTCTTTTGCACATGCTAATCCTTTTATCACTCTGTGGCTATTACCAATCATGCAGGACACCACATGCAGGGCATTTCTGCTGCCTGATTCACCCCCTTTTCTTTTTGCTAAACTTATGTTGATAAGCTTCAGCAATTAACTGTCCTGTAGGGACATCACAATGCGATGTGAAATTTCCAAGCTGATTTCTCAGACATTTCTCTTGATATTATCAAGCACTGCAGGGATTATGGAAAAGTGACAAGATTCAAATATGCCCTTTATTAGTCCAGGAAAGGTTCTGGAGGTGGGGGAGGTGGCAGATCAGTGCTTGTGCTGAAACAAGCATACGAAATAGGAGACTGGAAGCCTTTTTATTTGAAAAAAAAAGTGTTTTGGTAAACAGCCACACTGATCTGTAAGCACAATGAAGCTCTCTGACTGTCAGGTCTCCAAAGGCATAGAACCTGGTAAGAGCATGGCTCTTGCCCTCCAACAACACATGGAGCTCTGAATCATGGCTATTGTCTGTTTAAGACAAACAGCATGTGTGTTAAGAGATAAGAAAGGCCATGCATTTAAATGCTAAAATCAGGCAAAACAGTCCTGTGCTTTTTATTCCATTACACTTGCCAACTGTGGGGTGCGGGGAGTTAATGCTGAGCCTTAACAAAAAATAAAAAAGGAAGGTCAATTTTTAGGAAGGAGAAGAGGCATTGTGCTGTGCCAGGAATCAGATTTTCAAATGTGTCTGTCCAAAACATACTGAGGGGAGATATTACTGTGAGAAGCCTACATGAGGCAGGAGAGACGAAGCACAAACGATGGACTCTGGGAATGCAGTACTGTGGCACATACTTTTTAAAATCCCCATTTATCAAAAGGCTAGGTGTGAAACAATGTCTGAAATGTCATTGGGAGATGGTTTGAGCAGGACAATGCAGCCAGACAATTACATTTTAGCTCCCATGCAGTGTTATCTGTGTCAATTCAGCATGTGGTGCTAGATCTGACTGAGATCTCTGGCCCATATCTCAGTTTTCATTAGCAGAAACAACATCTTGTCCTCCATTGCAGTAGAGCAGGAAAGAATTGAAATCTTGCAGTTTTCTGTAGAGTAGCACTGAAAAAATCTTCAGTGTAAATCCTCTCAGAGGAGGAGGGAAGAGAAGGAGGCAATACTTCATTGAGGCCAGTATGAAATCAAAAGCATGGCCCTTGCTTAAAGTCTGTGCTTAAAACTTGGATTGATAGTCATCATTTGTAAGGATTTTGGGATGGTGATTTGAGATTAGAGGTACCCGGCCACACCATGAACGCATACTTTACAAATATCCACTTTCTTGGGAGTTTTTCTTAAAGTAAATTGTATGTGAACTTTCATTTCAATTACTGGAATTAAAAAGATCACCCATACAAATTTTGGTGTTAATTCACCAAATCCTAAAATGGTTGATTCATCTAAAGCTATCATGACTAAGGGACATGGTCGATAGGGACTGAAGATCCAGAATGGGGCCCAATGCAATCCTATTTTCCCTCTCCCTTTACCTGACACATGCTCAGAAAAAGCAAACAGACATGAATAGTGTACCAATACGCATGTCTACTCAGACATTAAGTCTCACTGAGTTTAACAGTACTTAAGCTCACCTACATGTGTATAGGACTGCATAAACGGAAGTCTGTGCATGAAAGAAAGCTAGATGGGAATATAGTGGCACACACAGGCCTTTCAGTCACCCAAATATCCCTGTGCTTGTATGCACGCCAATACACTCATATACAGGAGGGAAAGGCAAAAAACAGGCTCCACCGAACCCTATCAGGATAATCTATGGTATGAGTAGATCATTGCCCCATGAATGTTCTGGTTTCTGATCTTCTCCACCACTACTGCAAATAAATGAGCTACCTTAATACTTCCTAGCCTGCCTGGAAAGTGGTCTGAATGTTAGTATATTATGTTTCACTAAAAAGCCATTATTTAAATATGATATGGCCGAAAAGGAACAAATGAGTTGTTTTAATAGCATTCTGAAGCAGCTATCAACAGCACGGTGAAGTCTAAAATATTCAAGACTGTTATCCAAAGCATACTTGTGTCCAAACAAATGTATTTAGAACTGGGGTATGAGTTACCCATTGACAGGAAAAAAAAACCTTCAGAGAATGCATTTTCTATTTTGAGAAGTATGTTAGATTCCCCCCATCCCCCCACTTTGTTTCCTTATTGTAACACACTCTCATTTACTGGTAGAACTGTGTTGTTAACCCTTTAGTGAAAACAGGAGATAGCACTTGTTGCTACAACAGGTCCAACAAGTTAGAATCAAAAAGGCAGCAGAAAGAGTGGACTGGGAAGACTCCCTAGTGGTGGTGACCTGCAGTGTCTGTGCAGAGTTTGCTTTCTTGCCGGAGGGCAACATGACCTACACATGCAACAAGTGCCCTGTGTAGTCGCCCTGTCAGGAGAAAAGGAGAGAACACTAGAGCAGTGAGTGTCCACCCTCAAGGCAATTAAAGAAGACGAAGTGGTTTTAGACAGAGTGGTAGAACTGTGACAGCTAAGAGCAGTACAGAAGCGAGAAAGGTACCAGCAAGCTGAGGCAGAAGAGGGGAATCCTGAGGGAAGGGGAAATGAGGAGGAAACTCCCTGGAAAAGAGTGACAGGTGCAGAAGCACTAGCAGGCACCCTGCACCAGTGGAAGCAGCAGAACTATCAAACTGCTTGCAGTTACTCAAGGATGAGACTGGAGGGCAACCTGCTGTGGAAGAACTGCAAGGCGTCCTGGGCAACACTGAACAAGAGGCAAAAGGTCAATCAAGCAGCTGCAATGATGCCAAGGCTTACAAAAACAAGAAGAAAGGAATTTTAGTTGTGGGAGACTCCCTCTTGTGTGGGATGGAAACACATGTATGTCAGGAGGACCTGTAGACTCATCTGGTATGCTGTCTCCCTGCAGGGCAGATTAATGATATAACTGAAAGAGTACCAAGGCTCATATAACCCACTGGTCATATCCCTTCCTTCTTATACATGTGGGAACAAATGACACTGCCAAGCAGAGCTTTGAAGAAACCACACCAGGCTTTAGGCAGGAAAGTCAAGAACTCTGGGGCTCAGATAGTTTTTTCTTCAGTCCTTCCAGTTTGAAGAGGAATTGACAGGGAAAGAAAAATAGTCCAAGTGAATGCCTGGCTATGAAGTTGGTGGCAACATGAGAGATTTGGATACTGGGACCCCATGGGCTATACTTCCTAGAAGATGGACTGCTGGCAAGGGATGTGCTGCACCTTACAAGGCCTGGAAAGAAGGTGTTTGGCCACAGCTAAAGAAGTTTGTTTATTTATTTATATAACATTTGTATGCTGCCGCATAGCCTGAAGGCTCTCTGGGCAGCTCATAATGAAGACAAAAATAATCAGCATGTCAATATAATCATAAAATGGAATAAAATTGTAAAAACCAATGTATAGGATAAACTCCAATTAAAATAATATTCAGTACAGAAGAACGTAATATACAGAAAGCAAGCCACACTAGTAACATAGTAGAATCAAAACAACTACTATAAACAAGCATTAAATAAAAATGTCATTACCTGATGGCAGAAATTAAGTAAGGAGGGTGCCAGACACACCTCGTTGGAAAGAGTATTCCACAAGCAAAGTGCAATCATGGAAAAGACCCTTCTCTTTGCCATCCCCCCCTACTTCATTAGGGGGTAGCTCATGGAGAAGGGCTTCCATGAAAGATCAGAGTGGTCTGGTAGGGATACATGGAGACAGGCATTCCTTCAGATATCCCAGCCCCAAGCCATTTAGGGCTTTAGATGCTAATGTGAACACTTTGAATTGGGCCTGAGGGACAACAGGCAGCCAATGCAACTGATGGAGTACTGGCATGATGTGCTCTCCAGGACCCATCCTCTTTAACAGCCTACTGCTGTTTTGAATTTTAAACTAGCTGGAGTTTCCAGACCATCTTCAAAAGCAGCCCATGTAGAGCCCATTACAGTAATCCAGGTGAGAGGTTACCAGTGCATGGACAACTGTGGCAAGGCTCCACTCATCCAAGTAGGAACAGAAAAATCAGCCAAAGCTGATAGAAGGTATTCCTGGCCACCAAGGTCGCCTGTGAAACAGGACAGGTTGAAAATTTCCCAGTCGGATGGACAGACTGCCCCCCAGCAACACCTGTCCTGTCTGGACTGAGCTTCAGCTTATTAGACCTCATCCAGTCCATTACCAAGTTCAGGCACCGGTTAAGAAATGTCACTGCCTCACCCGGATTGAATGAAAAGGAGAGGTAGGGCTGAGTGTCATCTGTGTATTGGTGACACTTCAGCCCAAACCTCCAGGTAACCTCTCCAAGCAGTTTCATGTTGATGTTGAAAAGCATGGGGAACAGGATGGGGCCCTGCAGAACCCCATGGCACAAATGACCCAGCTCCACCATCTGGAGATGGCCAGGCAGGTAGGAGCAGAGCCACCGCAAAGCAGTGCCATCAGTTCCCAACCTAACCAGCCTCTCTATGGTTGATATATCAAAACCTGTTGAGAGGTCAAGGAGAATCAACAAGATGACACTGCCCTGCCTCTCACCCAGCAAAAGTCACCCCACAGCATGACTAAGGCAGTTTCTGTTCCAAAACCAGGCCTATAACCTTACTGAAATGGATCCAGATAATGTTTCCTCCAAGAGTGCTTGGATCTGCCCGGCCACAACCCATTTAAGCACTTTGCCCATGAAGAAAATATGGTTATAGGTCAATAGTATATATATTTGTATATTTTGTTCTTGTTGTGAGCCGCCCCGAGGTTTTGTTGCAATGGAGGCGGCATAAAAATGTTTTAAATGAATAAATAAATAGTTATTTATGTCCTCCAGATCTAGGTGTAGCTTTTTAATAGGTGGTGTGACCACTGCTGTCTTTATAGGGGCAGCCACCACTCCCTCTCTCAAGGGTTAATCCTCTATCATCAGATCAGTCTTCCAACTCAGTGAAGAAAACCAGATCCAGAGTGTGGCCAGTGACATGTTGAGGCAGGCCCATGGATCCCATGGGTTCCATGAAGTCCGAAGCTGCCCCAGACAAGGCAGTCTTGGAATGGAGGCTGAGGTCACCTCAGAACCATCATCCTGCCGGTCTGCTGGGCAGTGGGGTGTGTGATACAGCAGCAGAATCCCTCGTCTGTCTTAGTCGCCCGGTACAAGATACGGACAAAGTAAAGACCTGCACTTGACTGGTCAGGAAGCCTCGTGAGGGAGATAGAGTCCATATGGACCATGGCCACTTCCCCTCTCCATACTACCAGGCAATGTTGGTGCTGTACCGAGTATGGGGGGTGGGGGTAGCTGGGAGAGGGCAACCACCCTCTTCCCCCCCACCCAGCATGGATACCTCAAGAACAAATCCTGCCAGACTAATCTGATTTCATTTTTTGACTGGGTAACCTCCTTGGACTGTGGGAATGTTGTGGAATGTTGTGGACAGTCAAAAATAATATCTTGACTTTAGCAAGCCTTTTGACAAAGTGCCCCATGATATCTTGATTAGAAAACTAACAAAAAGTGGACTAGATGGAACAATGATCAGGTGGATCCACAGTTGCCTCCAGAATCAGATTCAAAGAGTGTTCTTCAATGGCACCTTCTCAAACTGGGGAAAGGTAACAAATGGGGTACTTCATGGTTCAGTCCTGGGCCCAGAGCGCTTCAATATTTTTTTTATTAATGATTTGGATGAGAAAGTGTAAGGAACAATTATCATATTTGCAGATGACTCAAAACTGGGTGGGATGGCTAATATCCTGGAACACAGAAAGAAGATTCAAGGTGCTCCTGATAGGTTGGAGCATTGGACTGAAAATAACAGAATGAAATTCAATACAGACAAATGCCAAGTTCTGCACCTAGGAAAAAGAAACCAAATGGATTGTTAAAAGATAGGAAATACTTGGCTCAACAATACTGTAAGTGAGAAGGATCTTGGACCTGTTGTAAATCACAAGCTGAGTATGAGACAACACTGTGATGTAGCTGCAAAGGGGACAAATGCTATTTTAGGCTACATTAATAGAAGTATCATTTCTAAGTCCCAGGAAGTACTAATTTCCCTTGACTCAGCACTGGTTAGACTTCATCTGGAGTACTACATCCAGTTCTGGGCACTACATTTTAAGAAAGATATAGGCTAGCTGGAAAGAGTTCAGAGGAGGGCAACAAGGATGATCCAGGAATTGGAAAGAAAGCTCAGTGAGGAGAGATGGAAAGAACTGGATATGTTTAGTCTCAAGAAGTGGACTGAGGGGAGATATGATAGCACTCTCCAAGTAAGGCTGTTACAAAGAGGAAGGACAAGATCTCTTCTCCATCATCTCAGAGTGCAGGACACCAAGTTACAGGCTCAAGTTGCAGGAAACCAGATTCTGGCTAGATATCAGGAAAAAAAATCCTGACTGCTAGAGCAGCACAACAGTGAGACCAATTTCCAAGGTAGGTTGTGGATGTTCCCACACTAGAGGCATTCAAGATGCAACCAGACAGCCATCTGAGAGGGATGGTTTAACTTGGTGTCCTGCACTGAGCAGGGGGTTTGACCTGAAGGCCCTCTGGCCCCTTCCAACTATTTGATTTTATGATTCTATGTATAGCATTCTGCATGGTTCTTTTCACTGTATATGCTATAAAAATAGAGATACTGGGTGGGTTCGCACAACACACTAACAGCACAATCTTATCCAGCTGTCAATGGCCCTCTGAATTTGGAGCATTATAGACATCCTGTCAAGGGTAGGAGCGGTGAAGATGAGAACATGGCCTCAGTTCTTTTTCTATCCTGAAAAAACACACAGCCAATTTTATGAGAAGGAGAGGCTTGAGGCCCCACCAAGATACCTCATATCGTGGTGGTACCTCACTCTTGCCCTCCCTGCCTCTTCCAAGGTCAACTTCTCAGCCTTGGAAGATCACAGCTAAAGGGGAAAAAACTAAGTGTACCAAAAGGGGGTGGCAACAAGATCTCTCCTTTAGCAATGTAAACCTCTACACAATTGAGATCTATGGGTTGGGCTCCCTCTCCTAGTAATACCTTATTTTTAGAGCACCAACTGATGTGGTTTCTGTGAGTGCTTGACAGTCCTAAACAAACCTGGGAGTTAATGGGACCACTTGGAGTGAATGAGTCTCAACAGTGCTGGTGCCCCATTTGCCCCATCCTGATCTGCTACTTCTATGGGTTTCTTGTTAATTGCCTGTCAAATCTGCAGTTTTTTAAAACTGGAAAATATATGCCTCTTTCTTGGCTGGTAATTAAAAGGGAAATATATGCAGATGTCATGGTTGGGAAGTAAACTGGGAAGAAATTTGTTTGATATTTCCTCTCCATTTACTTACCAGGGAAGTGTTAAAAATATGGAGGGCACTCACATACTTTTCCCTGCTTTACTTGGGATTTTCAAGTTACTACTTGGCCAATGTGTGCAAATGAGCCTAGATGCTATCTCAATTTGCCAATTTGTATCTATGTTAACAACTCTGCTTTGTTCTCTTTGACAGCTGAAATGTACAAGGGCAATGACTATGCAAGACTACATATGTCTGACAGCCGTAAGTGCCCACTTGCACACCTCTGAAAGACTGACAAAACAATATGAAGACATTTGTGCACATTTCTAGAGTTGAAAAAATGGTGGTGAACCAGTGACAGTCACTTCAGTACCAATGAAGGGGCCATGACTGGTAAGATTGCAAAGACTAGCAAGGGCTTTTGCTGTTCTTGCTGAACAATTAGCTAGCTGTTCCCTGCAACCCACAATGGAATCAATCTTCTGCACTCAAATGATACAACATCTTGTCATGAGATGAACAACCCCTAGAACAAGCCATGGGTTGCCAGGGTGGCTTGTTACCTCAAAAGAAACCATTCTGCAGGTAGTGGTATGAACTCAGATGACAGGTCAACAGCATCCATGATAAGTTGGCCATATCATGTGAATCCAGACATTAGCACATTCCACCTTGTGGATTTTGTTTTCCTTTGTAAAATTATGATTTAGCAGCATCCTGTTGTCTTTTTCAATGTAATTAATCTAGTACAGGATTATTTTCAAAAATGTAGAGAATTTGCAATGATTTGCAAATACAAAATAGCAAGTACAAGACTAGTATTGTTGAAAGGTCTTCTGATTAGTAGTAAAACTTGGTGTATGTACATACTTTGGAACTAAACAAAGTATACTAATTTTTATTGCGGCTGATCATCAGTTGTGTTACAACAAAATGAGTGAAAGCTCCGCCGTATGGCTGCTGAAAGTCTGGACAGCTTTAGACCTAAAGCTGTAAGGACAGCTTTAGACCTAAGGTGGGCTTCTGCTCTGATCAGGGAAGTCTTGTTCCCCACTGTCCCCTGTCCCCGAAAGGTCTTCCTTTTGTGTCATTTGCCTTAATCCATTCAACCCTTTTGTTTTTACCCTCATGTGCCTCTAGTAAACTGCCCATGTGTTTCCCTCCTCCTTCAAAAGGGCATCCTGGACAGACTTCGTCTTTGTAGTCCCCTTCTGCCTACATGCTGCAAGTATCTCTTGTATGTCTGGAAGAAAACTGCAAATGTTCTTTTTATTGTATACTCTCAGCATACTTCTGTGAACTGTTTCTTGATTGTTACAAGCTATGCCTATTATAACAACAAATGTAGATATATGAGTACCAAAGCAAGCTATTGCTAACTTCTTCGATTTTATATAACTTACATTTTAATGTCTTACCTTACATTTTAATGTAATTCAATGAAACCTTGTTTTTAAGCTATATGAATGATATGTTCAATTCATGTCATCTACCACTTTTGTACAGCATCAAACTGTGAAGGAAGATGGAGAGGCAAATACTGGAATGCTCAAATCCACAGGGAAGTGGTGGGGAAGATAAATCTCATGAATCTCTGCAGTTGCAAACACCTCTACAGAGCTCCTAGATAAGGAATACCAACCAACCTGAACACAACAACCCACAAAACACAATAAAGTACATAGTCCACTCCTCTATAAACCTACCACTCACAATTTAGTGATCTTGGGAAAGATTTGACATTGTGACATTTTTATACCACTCTCATAAATCCCAAGGGAGTGCCTGAGTGTCCAAAAGTATAGAACATGTGAGATAAACACATCATTCCCCTCCACTTTTATCCAACCATTAAGCCCCTCTTACTTGCCCTGCTGGCTTATATGCAGCATTTAAGAAGCTTAACAAACCGTATAACTTCTCAAGAAAAAGGCATACTGTAACCCATCACGACTTTCCAGACAGGATGTTTGGTGCTGTTTTAGAGTGGAGGAGTATGACTACAACACAGGTGCCCCATATTAGCAAAGGATCCAGAGCATAAGCAAAGAGTCCAAAGGGACCACCAATCCCAGTTGTTACCTGCTCCTCCCTCCAGCTAGAGCTGCTGATCTCTCAGAATCTGGAGAGGGCCCAAGAATGCAGCCACCCCTCCTCTAGAGCACCTCTGTTGCTGTTAGCTTTAAACAGCATATTTCATTGTTATGGAAATCTAAGCACTTCAACTGCATTCCAGTTCAGCTGCTGCTCTCCAAAATGGCCCTTGTCAGAGGCAAGATAAACAATTTGGATGACAATTAGGGCCAAGTTCAGCAGTTCAATGTGTGCATGTTGGGGGGGCACACAGGGTAGAATAGTGAGGACTGCATGTGTGCAGTGCTCTTATAATCTGCCTGTTCCCAGCTGACCACCCGAATTTGTCAGGAGGGTGCTACCTATGTAGGCTTTCTTAGCAATAAGTTCCATTGAACTCAATACTTTTGTGGAGACATTTAGGTAATTGTGCTGTAAATATTCTGCTATCTAATAATCATGCTGTAAATAGCTTGTTGTTGAGGCCTAATGGTCAAAACGTTGCTGAACTGAGCGCCAGTGTGGTGTAGTGGTTAGTAGTGCAGAACTGGGACTCAGCACATTCTGGCTATATTCCCCACTCAGCCATGGAGCTCACTGGGTGACTTTGGGCCAGTCACAGACTCTCAGCCCAACCTGCCACTCATGGTTGCTGTTGTGTGAATTGTGAGGAGGAGAGTTATGGAAGCCTCCTTGAGTTTCTTGGAAGGAAAAAAGACAGGATATAAATATAATAAAAAATAAAATCCAGGACCTAGAAACCATGCTTCCATCTCTGCCATGCTCGCCTGATCTCGGCCGAGGGCAGATAACCAAGCTGCTCTATAACTCAGGTCCTCAGCTGTGTATAAGTGAAGACAAGGGGCCTAATATGTGTGGAGATGCATCTTGAGTAAATAATATGAGAAGCACCTTAGAGAGCTATCAAATATTATTTGGACCATCTCTTTCAAAAAGATGCACAGAAACAAGCACAAGCCGCTCCCCTAGGGAGCTACAACTGTCACATCATTTGCTGCCTCTAGCAGAGATCCCTCAGAAATGGGAGCCCTCCTCCTCACCCTCAGAGAGCTGCCCTAGATCAAGGAGTTCCCTACTAAAGGCATGCTTAGGCTTTCTTTTCTCCATCACCTCTATTTATCTTAGAAAACCTGGAGACAAAGATATTAATAGAGACAGCATCACTCCTAACCGACATTCTGTGCTTTAGTTGAGAGTTCAATGGCATGAAAGAGCTCTCTCACTTATCTCTGAGAAGCTAGATCCACAGTGCATTGATTATTTCATGTATAAGCCTGCTACTGTTGTGCACGGGTTATCTCTTGCCTTCACCTCCAAAGTGATCTTATTCCACCCATCATATTGATCAGTATGCAACATCTTTATTGGGAGGTGGGAAGGGGGCAGAGGCTGGTTGTAAAGGCAGATTACTTCAAAAACTTGAATTTGAGCAACCCTCCCCAGCCTGGTGCCCTCCAGATATTTGGGACTATGGTTCTCATTTTTGCTGACCTTTGGCCAAGCTAGCTGGGACTGATGGGAACTCAAATCTAAGACATCTGGAGGACCTCAGGTTGGAGACGGTGGTTCTAGTTTCATTCCACCGAACATGAACTTCAGGTACTCAAGACTAGACATAATGTGGGAATTCCATGACCAGTATTTCTGACATCTTCTTCTTCTATAAAAAGCTTCCTCCTCCTTCCCCAGTGTGCCATTTTCGATTGAAAGTAACCCCTCCCAAAGCTGCTGCTTTCCCCAACCACAAAAGCAAGCAAACAGGCTTTACTAGCTATTTCCATGCCATGTTACGAGTCCAACCCTCACAGTTCCAGATGCCCTTTACCTTTGACACAGCATCCTTACACAGAGGCCCAAGGATCAATTCCCTCTCTAGAATTCCTCACACAACTTCCAGTGCATGGCACTCTCAGTGATCTCCTATCTTGGTGAGGTGGCTTGAGTGCTGAACTGGAGATCTAGTCTCCACTTGATGATGAAGCTCACTGGGTGACTTTGGGCCCATCATGGACTCTCAGTCTAGCCTGCCTCACACAGTTGTTTTTGTGAAGATAAAATGAAGCTATGTCATGCACCTTAGGTTCCTTCACAAGAGGGAAAAAAGCAAGATATAAATGCAATATGATAATGATAGTGTACTAACACTAATGCATCCATGTCTGTGTAGCTTCAACAGATAAAGAAAATCATATATTCTCAGACTGTTCACTGGGTCTACTTTGAGGCCTTTTACTTAAGATCCCTTGTGGACACTAGGCATGGTTGGACACATCATGGCAATAAGCCACAGTTGGCTGGTTGTTGGAAGAACAACCTACAGTGTATGTGACAAATATTCGAGCTCACCATGGGTCGTCACCCCAGCTCCTCCCTGCTTCTTCTGTGGAAGACTGTGTGGCTCTGTCTAGAGTCCATGTTGTGATTAGAAGCCATCTTGGTTTGCTACAGCTGTCCCCACTCCTTTTTTCTTTACAATTTCTCCATTATTCATGATTTCCACTTTGACAGCCACTCACAGCCCCTCTGATACACCCAAGCAGCATATTGGAATGCTTGTCACTGAATGCATCTATCTCTGTAAAGCAACTATGGGGAATACTGTCAATAAAGTGGGGGTATTGGAGTTTTGTCAGCTTGCTGTCAATCCTTTATGCTCAGTGAAAGTGGATGGGTGGTACTTTTCCATCTTCCTGAGCACCTAGAGTCTCGGGAATGGGCAGAAAGTTGGGGGTGCTGAGGCCTTTCAGGAGAGCACCAAAAACTTTGAGGACCCCTACACCAAAGGGAGGATAAATTCCTCCATCCCTCTTTTTGCAAGCAAAAATCACCTTCAGCTGTCAAGACAAAGCGAAGTGCAAAGCAAGCAAACAAACCCCTAATTGGAGCCTCTCTGGGTCAATATCTATAGCTGATACCTGCTGCATTATACAGCAGGTACCCCTAGGCATTAACCAGATGCGGCTCCTCATTTTCAGACTTAAATGCATGCACCAGTGTGCCACCACAATTGCATAGCTCTGGCTAAACATTTTTAATGCAAATTAACTATTTCCATGTATTTGGATGCAAAAAAGGAACAATGATGAACCACTGAGAGCCCCCACACCATGCACCATTTCATCACTTTGGAGGAGCTGCCAGTAGCTGTCAAAATGCAGATAATGAAAAGCAGCATTTGTGGGGCGGGGAAGCTGCAACAAGTCGAAAGAGCTCCCAATCACAAGGAGTAGGAGGAGTAAGCAATTTGCCCTTCATACAACTTGGGCACTGGTGGGGCAGCTGGCACTGACTGTGGCTCAACTGAATTTGGCAAGAATGGCAAGAGGTTTCTGCTGTTTTTGTAGACGGTGAGCAACACTGAACAAGCCAATATATAATGAGGACAATTGTCAGAGTTCAGGCAATTCACTATGGGTGAAACAAAGCCTACTGCAGAGCATGGGTTCTTAGGGTGGCTATTTAGAGAATGGGGTGGGGGAGGAAACAAGCCGCTCTGAGGAAAGCTGCCTGGGTTCAGATGACATAACAATCCACCATGGCCCATAGTTTTGCCATTTTATGTAAACCAAGTCACTGTGATGAATCATGCTATCTATAACACCAGGAAGACAGACAGACAATGTGTGACTGCATGTTTTCTAGCCATGGGGGTCAAAGTTCATAAGCTTGCTTTCTGCCATGCTTCCACCAGCAGATGTCAAGCAGGCCTAACTAAGAAGTCTTCCTAGAACAGACTGCTTCAGTATAAGAAAATCCTTTATATTCTCTCTCATTCTCTCTCTCTCTCTCTCTTTGTTCTAGTGTCACTCAGGAAGCCTCTGCTCTTTTATACCCTTCATGCTAGCCACCTGGCTCAGATATCCAATACCACCCCATTCTTCATAGAAGAAGGTGTAATAGAGCCAGTGGACCAGGGAGGATTTATGCATTCAAGCAAGAAGAAACAAGGAACAAAAGACCTGGGGCTGCCAGAGAAAATCCCTATGGATCACTGCCTGTATTTGTTCTTATTCCAATTTGATGAAGAGGCTACCATGCCTGGCAATGCTCAGATAGCAAAACAGTCTGCAAGAATGCCATCCTAAACCTTAGCAGGATGTTACTCTTAAAGATTAAGCATTTATGCAGAGTTAGGACTTAACCGAGTAAAATTTTGTCTAATGGATAATTTGACAAAGAGGTACAGTTACAAACGCTGAGAATTCAAGAATGGGGAGTTGCTTAAAAAGACCTCAAAGACCTCCATCTTGGGAAGAAAATATACCGAAAGCTCTTTGGAAGGCCAGAAATTTATCTGCATGGATTTGCACTGAGGGACTGTCATGTTCTCTCTTTTTTAACCACTTTAAACTTCCCTTCCTCAAGGAGCCCCTTATGCAAGTTGCTCAGGATGGCACCTGTGGTCACACCTCCTCACACATTATTTTCTCCTCAGAACGATCTTTTCACATAGTTTATGGTGAAAGGTAATGACTTGCCCAAGGTCATCCAGTGAGCTCTGTGGCACAGTGATGATCAGAATATGTGCCAACCCAATCTATTTCCAGTATTTTAGTCACTAAACTGGTTCTCACTTGCTTAGCACCCACCCAGCTGGTCATCTCTGAGAGGCCCACCATGCCAATGTTCAGCCAATCAATGGGATGGAGAAATGTAGGATGAATCCTAGTGATACTTCCTGTTGACAGAGCAAACAGCTGGGGCTAACAACAGTAGGAGACCAGCCCAAAAGAAGTTGGAGGGAGGACTGAAGGAATTTTTGTATGCATGTCTCTCCAAGACAAAGTTATAGTCATCCTAGTTGTGGATGACAAGAATGGTAGTCCAACACTTCTGCAGGGCACTATGGTGGAGAAGATTGTTTAGCAACCCAATGGGAAGAAACTGATAGACATGTAGAACAAACATGAAACTCCAAAATTAGCCATATGCATCATTTATCATCACCTTGGGGACCATGGTGTTTTGTTCATTTCAGATGGAGCTGCGTGTGGGGCAAGGTCTCTGAGGACTGCAGCTCCAGGTATAGCAACTGCTCAGAATTCCTCAGCCAGCCCATAACCACACAAGGATCGTAGATGCAATGGCTGTAATCTCCAGAACTTGTGCTCAATAAACAGGATAATTTCTGATGACACTAAATTCCTTACTCCTTTGAGTAAGGAGGAGTTGCGAAAGGTATTCAAGGGTTAGGTATTACATGGATTATAACTAGAAACTCAGTCTTACAGATAGATACGAACAGCTAACAGCCTGTGCTCCTGGGTAGCCTGAGTAGCAAGTCTGGCAAGTTATTTCCAGAAAGGACTTGCCCTAAATGGAGTAAATGTAAACTTTGAAAATGGAGCCACCATATTCAAAGACGGTATCACTCTAGTCTGGAAGCAAAAATGCCAAAACTGAAGCTGTTATACTTTGAGCACATGTTAAGAAGGCAAGACTCACTGGAAAAGACAATAATATTAAGGAAAGTGGAAAGAAGAGGAGGAAGACCAAATATGAGATGGGTTGACTCTATAAAATCACAGCCTTGAGTTTACAAGAGCTCAGAGGAACTGTGATGGACTGGGTATTTTGAAGGGCATTCATTCTTAGGGTTGCCATAAGCTGGAGACACAAGATGTCATGGACAAATATCAGGGTATGACTCCTTCCATTGCACCCTGCTTTTGAGCTTTGCAGAGGCATCTTGCTAGTTTCTGTTGAAGATGGAATGCAGGACTAGATGGTTATATAGTCTAATCCAGCCATTTAATTTGAAAGTAAGACTCACTGAACTCAGTGGAACCTGATTCAGGCTTAAACAGCACAAATTAATGGAAGAGGGCCTCTTTTCATGCCCAAAGTTAATTAGATTCTTGTTAGAAAAATGCTGTGTGGTTCTAAATTGACCAACAATTGTAGACTTTTTGAAATCTGGGCTGCTCTCTTTCCTTATGCAATCTGCCTTGCTGGTACAAACCAGAAAACCTTTTGCACTCTGACACTATGGTGACAGTCAACAGAGCCCAGAATCTCTACCCCCACCTTGTCACCATAGCCAGAGCTTAAAGTTGTAATTTAAAATCTGTTGTTTCCTTGTTACTGAGAACACACACACACAGAGTGCAAACTGACCATGAGAATAAAGTGGGCTGGTAGTAAATTTTGTAATCCGAGCACTCCAGACTTCAGTTTCATAGCAGTGACTCCACCCATAGCTGGGAAGGTAACTCAAGTTATTAATACATCCTCACTTTCTGTTTTAAGCTTCTTTCTATGTTTAACCCCACCTCTCTTTCAGCAACAAAATGAGGTTTCTCAAACTACAGAATGTTTATAGAGCTCTCCCACAACCCAAAAACGTCTTCTTGTTTTACAGACAAAAATATTTGCTACCTGAAAAATCATCAGGAATGGAATGAAGGGGGAAAATGTATTACATTCAGGTGAAATAACAGAACCAAACCAGTCAAACAAACACAGATACAAGGAAAATAATCAAACAGCAGACCCTAGTAACTAATATTTGGAGTATTTATACCCCACCTACTAACCAATGTTTATGAGGATGTTTCTAATACATTTAAGATAGGCAAGCATCATTTGAGAAAGACGAAGGAATATGAAGTCTCTCCCCTAAACTTTCAGATTGCTGCTTCAACTTTCCTTCTGAACTGCTGACCCATCGCAGATCTTAAAAGGAACAGCTGCTGTTAGCAGCATAATATTATTCCTTACCGAGGCCACCCTGAACACAGACTGGATAAATGCATGCCCCACTCATGACAAAGAGGTTATTCCTCAATGTTCTAAATGACTACGCCCTAGAACTGACCAGAAGGGAAGCAAACCAAGATGTAATCCTACATGGTGTTGTGCATGGCCTAGAATGAGATGGAAATGTTGTACCAATTGGAAACAATGCTATCAGATTTAATATATAAGATGAAAATTGCCAAAGGAGTCCAACATAGTAACATTTGATTTCAAAATAAGAAAATTATCTTAAAATGAAGACACTCATTAAAAAAAAGTTAAAAATGGGAGTCAAGTGGGTGAAATCCCTCCAAAATGCTTGGAGATTACTCAAAGGCATAGTAATAATAGAAGCTCACATAGAATGTATACCACAGGTTAGGAAAGGTAGCACAAAGTCCAACAGGTCACCAGCATGGTCAGGCAGGCATGTCAAGGAAACTACTAGAGAAAGTAAGGCTTTCTTTAGAAAATGGAAGTCTTGCCTGAGGAAAACAGAAGGGACCACAGGCTTGCACGAAGGAGAAGCAAGCAGACACAGAGATAGAAAAAAGCATTCCAAGAAGCATTAGCATCATCAAGGCCAACAGTAAATAATTATTTAAACATATCAGACAAAGGAAACCAGCTAGGGAGTAACTGAACCACTGGACAATTGGGTTAAAGGAGTACTAAAGGAGGATAACATGATTGCAGAGAAGCTGTATGAACTCTTTTTATCTACCTTCACAGCAGAGGATACAGGACAGACACCTGTTCCTGAACTGGCATTTTCAGGGAAAGAGACTGAGGAGCTAAGGCAGATAGTGTGTCAAAAGATGAAATTTTCAACTCTATTGACACATCACAAGTCACCAGCCCAATTGGAATTCAAGCTAGATTTCTCAAAAAACTAAAATATAAAACTGTTTACCATCTAACAAAAATGCATAACACATCACTAAGATCAGCCGCTATACCGGACAACTGGAGAATGGTCATTGTAGTATTAGTTTTCAGAAATGATCAGGAATGATCTGGGAAGTTACAAGCCAGTTAAATTAACATCTGTTCTACATAAACTGACTGAAAGTGTTATTTAGAAATAAAATCAGTAAGTGTATAGAATGACAAGCCTCACTAAGAATGAATCACCGGTTTTACCAACTTTTCAATTTCTTTCAGAATTTCAGCAAACATGTGGACAAGGGTCATCAGGGACCCAGTTTCCTTGGACTTCCAAAGGGCTTTTGACAAAGTCACTCACCAAAGACCCCCTGAGCAGATTTAGCATTCATGAAATAAGAGTAGAAGTCCTGTTATGGATCAGTAATTGGTTAAAGAACAAAAGCAGAGAGTAGGAATAAATGGTCAATTCTCCCAGAGAAAGGACTTCATTGAGATCCCTGTGGGATCCCACTGTGCTTTTCAACTTATTCACAAATGAGCTGGAATTAGGAGTGCGCAGTGAAGTGGCCAAGTTTGCTGATGACACCAAATTATTTAGGTTTGTTATAACAAAAAGGGATTAAGAGGTGCTCCAAAAGATCTCACCAAACTGGAAGAATAAGCATAAAAATAGGAAAAGTGGCTCAGTGTAAGCAAATGTACAGTGATGGCTGTTGGGCAAAAAAATCCTAAATTCAAGTATAAGTTTGCATGATTTGAGCTAGCGGTGACCAATCAAGAAAGAGATTTTGGGGTTCTGGATAACTCCTCAATGAACATGTTAACCCAGTGTACAGTTGCTGCAAAAACAGCAAACTGCATATTAAGAAAGTAATTGAAAACAAAACTGTCACAATTAGCCTGCCCTACGACCAATCTATGGTGCAACTGTTCTTAGAATATCGTATATAGTACTGTTCACTACACCTAAAGGATATTGTAGAGCTGGAAAAAAATGCAGGAAAGGACAACTAAAATGATCAACAGATTGGAGCAACTCTCCAATGAGGAAAGGTTACAACATCTAGGATTGTTTAGCTTTAAAATGGTGAGTTAAAAGAAGACATGACAAGGTTGCACAAAATTATGCATGGTGTACAGTAATTGGATAGATAAATATTTTCTTCTCTTATTTCATAATACTATACCCCAGGGTAATCCTTTGGAGCTGAATGCTGGGAGATTAAAGGACACATAACGTACTTTTTCAGTTAAACTATAGAGTGCTCTTCCACAAGATGTAGTCTGGAGGACTTTAAAAGGGGATTGGAGGAGAAGGTTATCAATCACTACCAGTCCTGACTGGCTACATACTACCTCCAATATCAAAGGAAGTACCCCTGCATACACTAATTGCTGGGGAACACAGGCAGGAGGGTGCTGTTGCAGCCATGTCCCAACTGAGGACTCCTGTGGATAGTTGACTGGCCACTATGAACAAACCATTGGACTAGATGGACCCTTGTCTGATCCAGCCCAGCTCTTGTGTTCTTATATACTGATGTCCCTTACAGTTTGGGGTCTTGGTGGTAGACACAGGAGGCACTGGACAAAGATGGTTTAAATGCCTTCAGATGTTCCAACACTACCAGCTAAGTTCATACAGCAGACAACTCTGCTCTGGAAAATATCCCACGTTCTATTGGCAAATTAAAAGAGACACTCCAAGGCCTGCTGTGTACAGGGAAGAGGAGCCCTCCTCAGTTATCAATACAGAAACATATACCACCAGGCTCCGAGTGGGCTAATTTTGTTTTTAAAAATGGTTACTATCAATCTGTCTTTTCTGCGTCAGCTAGATGAGTTTCACTACTTACCACAAAAGAAAGGGAAGCAGTCTGTCTCTCCTCTACCAGCCTATTCAATTCAGTTCATAGACTTGAGTGCACTTGTCTGATTGAAGGTTACCTATGATGACCAGGCAAGTGGATAAATAAAGGCTGTACTAGATATGCCTGTTTCATTGCATAGGTTACCTGGAAATGACAACTATCTCCCAAAATAAGGCCTCTGGTCTTTTTCTGAAGCCAGATTTTTAAAAATTCTTTAACAGCTGGGACTAAAATCTACCTCTGCTCTATCTCACACTAATTCCTTACTTTTCAAAACTGCATTCTGTTATTGCTACAGAATATCTGTATGCCACAGTAGAAGTTTAAGAGTCCAGGTCAGACCAAACATACACCTGACCATCTGGGAGAGTCTAAATCTGCTCAACTTAGTAGAATTTTCTATGCCTTCTTCTTGGACTGTAGCAATTACAGAACCAGAAGCACTTTCAGCCAAATGAAACACTACCCTGATCATCATATCATCTGTTGATATTTCTATCGCTCATAAGTTGCTCTGAACTTCTCTGTTGAACTTAATTACACAGAGATGGTTATTTTGTTTGCAGTTTTAAATAGTGTAATAGGGTAAACTCTACTATGTGGAAACAAATTGTTGCTATATGATAATTTAAATTAGCAAAGCCACTAGCTATAGTATGTGAAAGAGTCTATCATTTTTACACTGTATTCATTATTTGCATGCATGACTCATACATTCACCTTGGTTTTGCTTATCTGTTCCAATGAAAGGCTTTCTATACCTTTCCATCTCTACATCTTTTCCAGTTCGATAACTTTAAACTGAGATGGCCTTCATATCCAAAGTAAAAATGCATTAATTTGGTTTGGTATCATGTATTACTACATAATCCTATTCTCACACCCAAATTCTCTATGCCTGTGTTTGGCCTTAGGAGGACAGGACCTCAGGCTTAGATAAGGTTGCCACCAGATATCTTCTACAGCAAACATCACACATCTCCAAAGATTACAATGGATGACCATTAATGTCAAAGGCTGCAATCTTACAAATCAGAGAATTAAAGTAACTATCAAACCAACCCTTCACTGTTTTGATTATCTGAAACTTTTCCAGTGAACCTGAACACAGTGTTTTAAGTTTCAACTTATCTGTTCAGGGCATGAAGTTTTAAATTTAAGAAGTGATACAATAGTTCATGTACTTATCACAACCAAAAGTAACCATGAATAAATTAAATCATTACCTGCGAGAATTTTTCTATGCTTGGGATTTGTCCTCTGTACTCTGCCTTCTTCAAGGCATAGAAAAATAGGAGGCAGGACAGAGATTGCTGTTTTAAGGCTGCAATTCTGGATAGAACAGACTACGAAGATAAATAGCCTAGTGGAAGAAAGAAGCAGGGAGGGAAAGGGAACAGCATTTCTGCACCCTGTGATATAGCAGAGCAGTCTCTGTAGGTCTTAAAAGTTGCCAAAACTGTTTCTCAGGGTCTTCAGTTTTCAGGAATCTGGCAGCAGACTCCAGGGTCCTAGTTCTGAAATGAGTAGCTCCAAAAGGCATGAAAGGAGAACTCTAGAGGTATGGGGCCAGGTGCTTGGAAATGAGGAAGAGAATGGAACATTCTTTAAAATGTTCCCCCTAAATTTCATTTTTGTCATATTGTATCTTTTAAGAAAAAAAATCAAGTTTGACATGTTTTTCTGTGTTCCCTCTCCACCACACCTTGCAAAACCTTTCTATCTTCTGTGTTTAATCATATACTATTAAAAACAGACTATTACAATAATGCACATTTTCACATATGCCAATGACAAGGTTTCTTACATAAACTGGAGCTGATCCAGCGAACTGAAGCAGTTAACAAATTTCTACCACGCTGACGCAGAACACCTACCTCAGATTAACATGAACCAAAGGCAAAGGAACAAAAATAATGGTTTATGATTAAAAGATTTTATCCTAGCCCCTTGAATCAGTTGACAAGGTTTTGCACTCAAGCCTGAGCAGTATGGTATCACAGATCTTTATATGAAAGCATTATAGCACACTTCTATACATGTTTAATAGTTAGGAAGTCCAGGTGTACTCACAGGGGCTTACTCCCAGAAACGAGCCAAGGATTCAAATACCCTAGCCAGCTAAAAGTGAGCTTGATCTTTACACTCTAGGAGAAAGCTCTCTACAGATGCATTAGAACGTAAGGTAGAATTAACTTCTGAATCAACACACAGATGTCCTCTAGGTCAAGGATTCTATTATTCCCTTGCACAGAACTCATTATTAACAGAACATGGTTTGGACTACAGTCTCATGATAAAGCCTTGCTTTATATATTACTGCTAACTGTAATTCACTGCTGCAAGTATTGCTAAGGGGCCTCTTTGGGACAGAATTCTACCATCTGTCTATACATTACCTCCTTCCAACTAGTCAGACTTGTTTGGAAAGTGCTTTCTCAGTATAGCTTTACCTTATATAACACTCCTAACGGCAATGTACAGCAGATGCTAACTTCTGAAGACCCCCTAATGCCTTATACCTCTCATCTTCTTATATTTAAAATCAGTTTTGTTGCAACATTGCTGCACTATTTTTAACGAGCTTACATGCTTGTGAAAAAGAGTATTACAGTTCTTCTCTGCTATTAAATCATTATGTTCCAAGGCAATAATTGTATCATATGACAGAATAAGCTTGGCAGTTGAAAGGGCAAACAGGAATTCAGTAAGAAGGGGGGAAAAGAGACTTTGGCAAACAAACAACATACGGTGACCAACTCAGAAGCAAATTACTATGTTTACAATATTTGTTTACCATGAGCTTGCTCCACCACTTCCACAAAAGTGTCTTTAGGAGCTCAAAACAAGGTCCACATTAAGCCCATGTTATTACATTTCACTCCACACTCCATGTCTATAAGGCATTAACCTAGACACAATAACCATAATCCCACCCCGTCCAAGGCAAAACTTTAATTTCACCCCAGGCAAATCAGAGGTTGTAAACCAAGGCTGCAACTTTACTGAGATCAATCCAATCTCAGTGAACTTTCATTTCCAAGTGCCCACCAAACATTCCGCCCTGATCTTTCTTCAGCTCAGCAGCAGTCTTAACTTTCTCTTCTTGCCCCACCAAAAAACCCACAGGTGAAACTTGGCTAACTTTCGTTTCACTTTGGCTTGTCTGTCAAGACCTTTGTCTGACACGGATTTGAACACCGTAAGCTCACACTGGTGGAAAATGAGGCATTCCTCACTTTGGAAGTGGAGAAGACGAAGAGTCGCCCCCTCCCCTATTATTTTCGCACCCCTCCCCCCCCCAGGCATCCTCCAGCTAAGCCCCCGAATTCCGGGTTTCCAAGCCAACCAGCCGGCCGGGCCTTCTCCTCCAAATGCCAAGCGGCTCCAACTCAAACTTTTCCTTGAGGCTGCTCGCCGCTGCGCCCTTCCCCTTGGCGACCGAGTGCGAGGAAGCGAGGCGAGGAGGAGGACAAAGCCCCTGTAGGCAACGTCGGGGAATTTCGGACAGGCCTGCTAAGAGTTGAAGCCCGCACCCTCCCGGCCGTCTAGCGAGGACAGACAGACCCACACCGCGGCTGCGGGGCAAATACGGAGTTTCACCACGTTGCAGGCTCGAAGTGAGGGCGGAGGGCATTATTTCCCCATCCTTTATAAGAAGGGGGTGTCGTAGATGGCAAAAAGGCCTAGCCAGGGGGACGGAGATGCGCACCCCGTCCTGACTTCCGCACCCCCAACACAGGAGCCCTCTAACAGGATTCAATTTGGGGTGCAACTGAGTACAAGAGAAGGGGTGCTTAGGGATCTATGGAGGGGGGGGGAGAACAGAGAAGCGGGAGAGCAGCCAAAGGTGGCCTTCCCAGCTAGGAAAATGGGCGCAGGCAGCAGCCGCTGCGTTAAGGATGCTGCTCCCCGCTCCCACTCTGAAGGATCAGGCAGGCTTGGGGCTTGCTTAATGGGGGAGAGGAAAGTTTACACATCCAGGGTAATGGGGGAGGGGTACAGGCATTTGGAGGAGGGTGGCGGAGGGGTGCCGGCACCACAGTACGGGGACGCAGAGGGACCAGCTCTTTGGAAAGCGGGGGGACATCACTCTCACCTGTGCAAAGAGAAGGGGGGAGGGAAGGTCTCGCTCAATGGAGGGGCTCTGCTCCCCTAGCCCTCCAAGCAGCACTAGCAGCAGCCATTCATTGTCAGCCTAGGCAGGCTCAGCAGAGAGCCGAGCTGCTGGATGCAGCCGCCTGCGAGCCACTGTAAGGCAAGGCACAGCCAAGCCAAGCCAAGCCAGGCCTCCATCTCTGTGCTCCCACAGGCCTGGCTAGCGGAGCTCCGAGCCAGCTGCAGCCTCCTCCTCACCCCCGCCCAGTGCGCTCCTCTACCCTTTCCGTGGAACTGGGAAATGTTCGCTTCTGAACTTGCCAGGCAGCCAGCCTGACTTTGTTCTCAGAGTTGGAACTAAGTTTCCATCTTGGGGCGGAGGAGGAGGAAGAAAAGCTCTGTGTAGAGCCCGAGGAAATAAGTCTCGCAATGTGAGGACCGCAGTAAAACAGCCCCCGAATTTGGGATCATCTCCCCCCGAGGCCTGCCTGGTGCCAACCTTACTCTCCTTCTGTCGGCGGGTTCATCCTCCCCCCGCTTTGCCGAGGCATTTACCACCCCAAATAGTACATATAGGTGGGCTGGGTATAGCCAGCAGGGCATTAATATGGACTGGTTTTAATTATTGTTAAATTGTGGTTTTGATTCTTCAATGTGATTTTATGATGCTTTGTTTTATTTTTGTATCGTATTATATTGCATTTATAAATAGTTCACTGCGCAGAAAGTTTCAGCTGTTGGGTGGTATAGGGAAAAAGGAGGGTGTCTGGATCACAGACCTAAACCTCTTTAAAAAGTTTGGATCCTCCTTCATGTGGCAAATCGAACAGGAGCTTCTACTACACAATTTGCTCAGAATGAGTACTCAACTGAGATTGGTGAGTAGTGTGAGTTGCACGGAAGTCGCCCATAAATCTCAGGCCAAGTAACTCATTGATCATCCTGATTGAAACCAAGGCCAGCTTAGAAATATGTCAAGCCATCAAAGTCAACTAGCCTTTGACAAAGTTTGAGCAATAGACTTAGGAAGAGGAACAAAATGGTCTGTGAGATAGCAACATCAAAGCTCTCCACTGGAGTTTACCAGCCTGAAATTCAGGGCCTACAAGCAGTCAATTAGTCAAGTTCATACAGGCAAGCTAACATCCCAACCCAGGATTTATTTACTTAGAAGGAAGACCTATTAATTTCAGTAGAGCTGCTTCTAATTATTAAGATTGAAAAAATTGTTAGACAATGATTGCTAAACTGAGACAAGAAATAGACCAATTGATGGACAACAATGCAATCTTACTTATTCAAGTTAGAATCCTATGCAAGTTTAGACAGAAAAAGGCATGCAGAGAATTGTAGGGTTTTCCCTCCTCTCTAAACCCACATAGGATTACATCTGTAATTTTTCTTTCTCTCAATTTAATCGGGAAGGCTAGAAAATTCCATTTAAGTTAAAAAGAAGCAAATTTTCCATGAGTTTAGGGATAGCTTGGTATATAGTCTTGGTCCTTGTGCAATTAGAAATTTGTGTATTGTCTGACTTACTTTGTATACTAAAGGCCTATAGTCAGATTTTGGGCAGAGGGCTCACTGTATCCTTCAAGCACAGTCTGTTCCAGCCAGTGTAAGTTTGCCATTAAACTTTCCAACTCATGACAAAATGTTACCTGGCCTGATTTTGTGGTTTTAAGAGCAAGTTGCTGTGAAGCACCTTCAAAATAATGTGGGCATTGTCTTTTGCTAATAATTATAGATTTCACTTTTATAAGCATTATGATCAGTGATAGACAGAGAAACACAGTTAAAAAGTTGGCAACCAGGCAGTAGTGTGGTGGCCTAGGTGCAAAACCCACCTTGGCAATAATAATCATTGGGTTTCTTTGGGCAAGACGATATTTCTGGAGAACCTGTTTCCTAAAATTGCTGTGGCACTGAGACAGTGTTTGGAACTCTTTGGAGGAAGGATAGTAATTATATAATGAGTAAAAAGTTGATGCAACACAGCAGGTGACCAAGGAAGATAGAGATCCTATCTTTATAGAAGAGGGAATCTGGGGAAATACAGTTTTTGTTACCTTTGATTGACTAATTGCATCTGTCATCATTGTTCCACTTCTACAAAGTTAAAGGAGCTCTGTCTTTCCTTGCAACTGTTTATCTGAGCAAGACAAAAGACTTCTAAACACAAATAGTTGAATGCATTTAACAATTTATTGCACACATGTAATAAAATTTCTTCATTACATCCTGTGTGGAGTACATTGGGCTACAAGTGTCTTTCAGAGTGTTCCATCTGCAGCAACAGTTTCTTTATCCTTCCATTCAAGGTTGATAATACTATTAATACAATTTAGCATTAATAAAATTAAATAACTTGCATAGTGAGGATTGTGAAGTCCAAATTGTTTCTCCAAATTATCAAATCAATATTTTGTGATCCAGTATTTAGCCTCTACCAATGGCCAAATATAAACCTGGTTGAAAAACAGCTCCCACCAAGGTAAGACTGGCAGATCAACACCTAGAGGTTATGATGATGAGTCCAAAGTTACACTCTTCATTGCTTGGGACCATTGCATATCTGTCCTGTCTGTGCATGGGAAGAACTGCATCTACTTGATTGCTGCATCATACTAGCAAAAGCCCTGCCTACTCAATTTTTCAATGTCAGACTGTTAAAGGAGCACAGTCAGAAAAACAAGATGGTAGCTGTAGTTGCTAAGAAAAAGGCACATGTACTTTTAATGCTTGGACAGAAGAAATTATTTCAATAAATGCTGTTCTTTGCATCCTTGCATGATAAGGCATGTCTTTTCCAACTCCTTTGTTACAGCTATGAAGGCTGAAATCCTATGTGTCCTATATTTAGGAGTAAGTTCTGCTTGTGACACAGGCTTGCACCACTTATGAACCCCCATATGTTTTATCCTACAATTCCACCATCCCTTCAGTATCAGCAGTACTGGCTAAGGGTAATAGGAGCTGTGAACCAAAAGCACAGCAGTTAATGTGACAGTGCCTCCTTTGCATCTTGATGTTCTCCCTTGTTGATATGTGTCATCTTAAAAAAAGCTTTCTGTCTTGCTAAAAAGTTGCCAAGGTTAAATTTAACATTTCAAATCGCGCATTACAGGGACAGTTTCTTGTTTTCCTTGGAACTATCTACTTAATAATTTTCTTCAGCTTAAAGTTTCAGCCATCAAATGACAGAGATATGCAGAGCACAAGCATAAGTTCTTCATACCCGATACAACATTGTAGCATTTACCCTCCTGTTATAAAAATGAACAAGAAGACCTCCTTCATTTAGATAAAATGGATGTTGATTGGAATATACATGCCTCCTCCCCATGTTTAACACATGATGTGGGGGGAGTACGTCTACAGCAAGGCAGGGTTACAGCATTACTTTTACTGTCATGCTGCTGACCTAGTTCTGCTCCGATTCAGCACATGGGGTACAGAAATCTGAGATGGAGCAGCTATTCATATAAAGAGTTTCTCCCTTAAACATCAGTGCCAGTTTGCAGTGATGCAGCAAGGGAAAGCCAGGCTGGCCCAGCCATTCAAAACTCTTAGCTCTACATGTGGGCTCCTTTCACGTGTGGAGCATGTGAAGGGGACCTATATTATATGCTGGTGAGCTGACAAATGCATTTAAAACACCATTCCTAGTCTGGAGACCTAGTGCCAGTTCTTATCTACATCCCTGAGACCGGAGGTCTAATGTTGCCTTCCCCAGCCTGATATCTTCCAAATGTTGGAGTACAACTTCCAGCAGTCCTAGCTGTTGGCCACACCGACTGGGACTGATGGGAATTCGCTCACAACATCTGGAGGGCTCCAAGTGGGAGAAGGCAAGTCCAACTCATTTCCTTGCCAGTTCTCTGGAGCCTGTAAATCATAGCAGCGTCACTGAATCCCACTCCCCCTGACTTGTATGGCCACTCTCTTTAGTGCCTTCTGCTGTATCTTACTAATTCCTGCCCGTGCACAGGAAATACCAGCAGGTAGAAAGAAGCTTTGGGGCCTTTAGCTTTCCAGAGAATGACCTGGATAAGCAGCTTACTGTCCTGAAGCTTGCTTACTCTATGCTAAGATAATTTCTCTTCTTTTAGTATGAAATGGTAAAAAAGTAACAAAGAAGAAAAATAGTATATACACACATATGCATAGATTTGTATACATCCATATCAGTGTCTGCAGTGAGTTCATGTGAAATGCATGTATATGAAAATACAACTTTCTAGCAATTTTACATAAGCTTCAATGAAAGCAGACCAAATAGCCAAATAGTGTCCATTAAGGTGTATTATGTACCACCTGTTCAAATATTGAAAGTGCTATACACTCCTCAGTCCACTGCATTATCAGAGGTGAGTATTTATCCTTCCAGTGTTGTGATAGCAGTCTTTTAGCTGTCAAATGGCCACAAATAATTTATTTTATGTTGACCATTAATTTCCAAGAAGCTGGTACATAATTTAAAAGAGCAGCACACCAACAAATATTAAAGACTGATCCCAAAATAAGGAGTCATTGCTAAAACATATATTTAAAAGAAGTATTAGCTGTGTTGCATTGCCAGCAGTTTCTTATTAAGAGACATTAGAGAAAAAAATTTTTTTTGCTGAATGAGACATAGCCTAAGATCCATAGAAGCAACAGGTAGATGTTGAAGCAGCAATCCAGATTAGGCAACATGAAATAATCCATTTAATTCCTGCTTAGAACTATGCATGCTGTATTTATTCACCAATAACAAGAATTTAAGGATAGTGCATGGAGAATCAAAATGTTTTTCTGCAGGTAAAAGCATCAGATAAGGGTGTATTTTATCTCCCTGTCTGTTCAGTTTGTATGCAAAACATATAAGGAAAGCTGTATTAGGATGGGAGGAAAAAGGAGTGAAAACTGGAGGAAGATAATTTAAGATATGCAGATTACTGGCTGAAAGCAGCAGTGAAGTGAAATGACACCTGATGAAAATGAAAGAAGAAAGTGCCAAAGCAACTGAACAGTAAGAAAATAAAACAAGACTACAAAAGAATTACACAACTTTCATGTCAACACTGAAGATACTGAAATCATGAAAATGTATTGAGCATACATTTGCTCAATTTAAACTGAGTCTGGGGTCAAGAAATTAGAAGATGACTGAGGCTTGGGAAGGGCAGCAAAGAAGGAGCTAGAAAATAACTACTGTAAGGACATTTTGCTGAAGACCAAGGCCTCAGTCATTCACACTATTGTGTTCCTAATCATTATGTGTAGGTGTGGAAGCTGGACAGTGAAGAAAGGTGACAGGAAGAAAATTGGTGCATCCGAAATATGATCCAGTAGGCAATCTTCGTGAATACCCTGGACTCACAGAAAGACACATGAGTCCTAGATCAAATCAGTTCAGAACCTGTACTGGAAGCAAGATGCTAAAACAGAAGTTATACTTCAGGAACAGCATGAGAAGGCAGGACTCACTGCTAAAGACAATAATTCTAGGGAAAGTTAAAACCAGGAGAAGATAATGACAACTAAATATGGGATGGGATTCCATAAAGGGAGTCTTAGCCTTGAGTTTATGAGAGCTGGGCAGAGCTGTCACACATAGGACATTTTAGAGGGAATTCATTCATAGGGTCACTGTAAGATACACAAGACTTCACAGCATTTCAGTAAACACGTATTTATAAACATGGATTGTGGGACCACCTTCAGAAAGTGCTTCCAATAAAGACAGACTCTGGTGGTGTTAAAGTGACAGGGGCACACCTAGGTACTAATCTTGGCAGCTAAGCAGGGTTGGGCCTGGTTAAAATCTGGATGGGTGACTTAATGTTGTGAACTGCCTAGAGAGCTTGGCTATGGGCAGTATAGAGATGTAATGAATAACAACAAGAGCAACAGCAACAAATACCCCAGTTTCAAGGGTTGCATTCAGCTATAGCTAGCCATTTGTATTCAACATGTTGCATTCAAAGAAACAAGAACTCATCATCATCCACCAGTTGGTGAAAAATCAAAGTAATCTTTTCTGTCCATGCCTACAACAAAAAATAATTTTGTACCAAATGTTGTGTCCCAAAAAATCAGCATAAGAAGTTTGATGAAAGAGTACCTTTTGTGGCATTACACACGACATATCTCCAACAGTAGAACCTTTGGAAATAATTGTATCCAATTTTATATTCCTAGAACCTAATAGCAAAACAAACAGGAAAATATATCCTAACACAGCAACCAAGTGCAGTAAAGAAATTGGCAGGAACAAACTGTTATGCCAGGTAATCCTGGGGAGAGGTAATTTTCAGGTTTCCCAGAACAAGGGGTCACCCTACTTGTGGGGTTGTTTTGCCTAATCTCATTAAGGGGCAAATGTCTGACTTCTCTTCCACAAGAATTCCAGCACTCATTCTTCTCTCATGCTTGCTAGCCCAGGATACTATGAGTAGCTCCTTCTATCTGAATTCAAACAAAGTCAACATGGCCCATGACCCAAAAGCCCATTGTGGGAACTTGTAGTGATGGCACTAATATTGATATATACTTGCATTACAGAACAAGGAGAGAATAACTTTCAGCTAGTCTAATAACATGATTTACCTAAACAAGCTTCAGGCATTCAGTCATAGACAATTAAAAAGAGCTTAAATGTGTTGAGCAATAATTTTGATAAAAAGAACCAATACAGAAATGTCCTAATGGGCTAGAATGTATTTTATTAGACACTGCCTAAGGGGCATAAGATTGCTCTGACCAAGATAAAATGGGTGCATAGAACTTTCAGAGCTAAGTCCAAATTGATTGACAGAACCTTCTTAAGAAAAGAGATGAACTGCAATTTTTCTTGTAGTCACTGCAGTACAGATAACTGCACAATCTCTTTATTGAGGGTTCCTCAATTGTAATACAAAAAGAGTTGCAAATGTCCATGCAAAAAAGTACACACTGGGGTGACAGTAAGAGTTCGCAAAGCCCAGGCTAGTGAACACAAAAGAAACTGAAACTTTTTGGAAAAAGTTGAAACTCAAAGACTACAAGCTACACCAGAAATTCCTACAGAAGGAACTATGTTGGATTTACACTCTGAAGATGAAATCTCTAATTGACTTGAGAGAAAAGGTGGACAGGGTGGTTATGTTTAAAACAAGCCAGTAATAATAGTGTTCTTTCTCTTAATCTGTGTTTGACAATGTTTTATTTAGATTATTAATCTTTGTTACAATATGTTGATACTAGGTTTTGTTGGATGGGTGCCCTTTAAGGAACACCATTATAATTCCATAAGACATCATACACTGTACCTGTGACTGCATTTAAGCACTTGAAGAAGGAATCAGCATCAGGTTCTTACAAGGAAAGCTACCATGGAGCTACCAGCAGCATTTTGATTTACACGGTAAATTATAGTTTTTAATCTGTTTGAAAATGTTACTTTTCTTTTTCGCAAATTTGTTTTCATGGCCAGTTCCTTTCCTATACCAGAAAGCAAAATGGTGAACACATTCAGAACATTCTCTGAGGTCCCTTCTTCACAAGTTCTCTGTGAAGGGAAGAAAAATCTGAGCTGAGGTGGAGGGCACTGAGAAGGGAAAAGCGAAAATGGTGCTCGCAGGAAGAATCAAAAAGAGAGACTGGAGGTTCATTGCTCTTGCTAGGGGACTCTCAAGTCATTCCAAACAACTCATGATAAAATCACCAGGTTCAGACACAAATTATGCTAAGAACAAGTCCCTTCAATCCTACTGCAGGCATGAATTCTCAGGTGCCTTGTTTGCAAAAAACAATGCAAGAGGGAAAGCTTACTGAGTCTAGGACTTTTTCATGCAAAACATTTGCTCCCCCATTGAGTTAGATAGTAATACTGCAGCTGATTAGGTCCAGCAAGCCTCATGAGTTCTTTTGAGACATCCCATAAAGTGTACAATTCCCTGAAGATATTCATACTGGCATTTTGAATAACTAGGGTGGCATATACATTACTGAAATAGATAAAAAATATATACACATACAGAGGTCAATGAATTTGCATAAACATCTTCAAGATTATCTAGAATTTAGTCTGAATATTTTCCCCATGATAATTACCATAATGCCTGAGCTTCACCTTACAGACACTTTGGAAAGTGCATCCATTTCCCTTTTCACCATGCTTGGGCTCTGAAGAAAGGGAGAGTAGAAAGTGAACACTTTTATCTACATGACATGAGAATGACAATTTTTTTGTTGTTGGCTAAGATGGCTAAACATTAAAAATTTAATTCCTAAAGAATTCTCTAGGAAAAATAATGATTTTAACAGCTCCCACTTCTCTTAGTGTAGGACTGTGTAACAAAGTTATATGGACTTATTTTAAACTGATCCTTTCCATATCTACTGAAAAGTAACTTTCCGTGAATTCAGTACGATTTGATTCAGGATGCACTCGTAGCATTATTTACTAGGAGTAAGTTCCGCTGAACTCAATGGCACAATCCTACGCAAGTCTAGACAGAAGCCCCGCAACTCTTAGCGTTTCCCAACCCTAGGAATTGTTTTTGTTAACTGACCATGCAGAGGATTGACCTCTATGGACTGCCTTTATCTTGCAACATGGAAAAGGAACTAATGCTATTCTCCCCAGTGAGGAATTAAGTGTAACATCTGCTAATTCCGAACATCCCCAACATACCTGAATCTTAATCCTAAATAAAAATGAAGTGCTCATTCTTAAAAGCAATGGGTTACTTTAATAAAACAATGGGCGGTCAATGTTTCAGACATATATATCTGATTTCAGGAAGCGGTTGCATTGAAAGGAACGTGAGTTTAAACAGTGTCAGATTTCAGGTTGCTTCTTTGACTTTTGAGAGATCCCCTCTTCTTTTTTCTTCACTCTACAGCCCCCATTCGCTGCTTTAGCTTCATTGGTTGGAAGAGCATCAGCTGATCATTTCTCAGCAACTTTTAATATGGCGGCGTTGGTGTAACCTGTGCTGAAAAGCGTGGAAATTGATTTTGGGGGTTCGGGCTACTTCTGAGAGGGAAGTCTTCGGGGTCGAAAGATTAGTTACGGAGGCTGCAGACAGACTATACGGAAAGTTCATTTGTTATATTATGGGGCTTCTTCCACGCGTCCTGATTTATGGCATGTGACTTCATAATTCAGTTCCTGAATCATTTGCCGGAGATGTTCGAACTAAGTATGTACGTATTCTCTCCATCCTATAGTATTTTCGCCATGTGGATTAGTCTATGATCATAAGAGAAGGATCGTAGGTAAGCTGAGTTAGATTCCCCCCCCCCCTTTTTTTGGTTCGCCTTTTCCGATAATGCAGGGAGCTCGTCGTATCCCAAGCACAATTCTACAGCCAGATTGCAGAATAATGAAAGTAATAATAGCTTGTATGCTGCAGCCTAAATAGCTGTAGGGAAAGTGATAAAGACTATTTTGTTTACGGCTCATGCTTTCTACTAGCGATCAGTGAGTTTTCTTATGTTCACATGAAATTGAGTATTTCTTGAAGATGAAAATGATACATGTCTCTGCGATGGGGACTGTTTCTTATTCTATTGATAAACACAAAATATTAGTACTAATAATGAAAAATAGTAAACATTCTTTAAGTTAGGAGTTATTTTACAGGGAACAGCTCTGTGGTGCTTGTTTCTGCAGTTGCTGCACCAGAAGAGGCAGCAACTGAATATGTGACTGTTTGGTATATGATGTCCTGAAATAAAAATAAAAGTGACTACACTTCACACTTAAGATCAGTGAGGAGCTTTGTAACAGCTTTCCTTCCCTTAAAAAAAGACAATTTCACTGCTACTCACGTCTCAGAAGTCACCAACTGGCAATGATGTACAGTACCTTGCCCTTGCAGGCTGTCACTTATTCACAGAACAGGGATGCTAGGTGGCAGTGTGCAGAAATTCAGGATGTGTGCATTAGAAATATGTTTTCTTCTGTATTTTCAGAAACGAGTTGTAGAGAAACCTGTCTCTAATGACAAGAAAGGCTTTCCTTTGGTTTTTGTACCTGGGACGCACCTTGGCTTCACACAGAAGTGCAGTAATTCTCCAGCTTTGGAAGAACTGGAACTTTGTGCCTTTAATTGCTCCTCGTGTCAGAAATAGTTCTTTTGTCAAAGGCATGGAGGGCAGTGCAGCTCAAGCTATGGAAATACATGGCTCTAACCTGAAGCAAAGTGTGGCTGAGTCATCTCCAGTGGCAACCAGTGGTAGCTCTGAGTCAGCCAAGAATGGTGAGAGTCTGATCACAGAAGGAAAAGCAAAAATAATTTTCCCAAGTGCCAATGAAGTGTTCTACAACCCTGTCCAGGAGTTCAACAGAGACCTTACGTAAGTAGGAATGCAGGGAGACTTGAGCGGCTGTTTTCCATTGAATTTTGCAGAGCGTGAACAGTAGGAATGTGCCTATGAGTAATGGATTTATGGGTATGACTCTGAGTTTTGGCAGAAAGAAGGAGGGGGCTGGGTTTGCAACTTGGAATGAGTAGATGAATTTCAAGTCAGCTTTGGAATTAGAGGACCTGTGAACATTTCAGTTTTTAGTATACCAATCACACACTCTGATGGCACAGGAGAACTACCCAATTTCTCCCAGAGGCACTTCCCAAAGGGTCATGGATAGAAGAAAATTTTTGATGTGTACCGGAGGGTATATGTCCCTGGTGCTCAGCTCCCCTCTCTATCGGTGCCCTGTTCAAAGGTAGCAGGTTAGTCATATTTAGCACCATTTATTTTTATTTTATTATTTCCTTTTTATAGCTCCCCTGCAGTCCAAAGGTTTGGTCTTCCTCTCCATAAGGAATCTGTCCTTTAGCTCTTTCCAGGGGGATCTGCAATGAAGGTGTTGCCCTTCACTGTCAGAAGTTCTTTGCCAGAGATGGATTTGTGCACTACAGACAATTTCAAGAGGGTAGCCTAGTTTTTATCCGTGCTGGAGTGCTTTTGGCAGTGAAGATGGGCTTGCTCCTCTTTTCTGACAAAAACTCTAATGGAATGAGTTATGGGAAGGGTGGCAAGTGGACAAAGATCTTTAGAGCTCTGTTCTTCCTCCCTTTATATTCCTTTTGTTGCCAAGGTGATTCCTGCTGGCTGGTGAGAAAAGATGGGTGAGAGGATACTTCTCAATGTAGAGAGTATGGTTGTGTTCAGTGAGCTTATCCCTAGCTTAAGGAGTGTTATCAAGTTTTTGACTAATTCTATTTTACAAGTTTTCTGAAGTGACTGATAGTTTTGGATGCCTAACTAATTAATCTTTACAGAAGTTAGAGTTTCTCAAGAGACTGCATGTTGATGAGGACCAGTTCTTATGAACACATCACATCTGTCCTCTGTCAGCTGCACTGGCTACCTGTTCCTGTCCTGGCCGAATTCAAGGTTTTAACTATGACATACATAACCCAAAATGGCTTGGGACCACAGTATCTCAGGAAGCACCTTACACCATACATTTTTGCCCATGGCCTAAGATCTTTGACTGAGGCCCTCCTATGAGTTCCTCTTCTCAAGGATGTTAAGGAGGAGGCTGCAAGGAGGAGGGCCTTTTCTGTGGTGGCACCCAAATTATACAATACTGCTGGAGATTTACCTAGCAAAAACTTTCTTTTTCTGTCACCCTTTGGCACCATCTAGACTTCTTGTATCAGTGCACAGTTTTCTGATTGTATTAATGTATGCTTTATTTTTATTTAATTATTTTATGATTTTATTGTGTTTATTATATTTTAATTGTATTTTATTAATATTATTTGATTTTATATTGTAATGACTGTCTAGGCTGCATGTTTGGACAGCTAATGGACAGCTTTTAAACAAATGCAATAATAAATAGGTGCTCACATTCTGGAAAGTAGGTGCTTAGTGCTTTTGTATACCCTGGCTATAGAATAACAAAACATTACTGTTCTGGGTTGTGATACACACTCTCTCCTCTTCTCTGTATAGGTGTGCAGTCCTTACAGAATTTGCTCGTCTTCAGCTTTTAGAAAAAGGAATTCAGAGTGAGTGCCAATGTTTTCCTCTTTATTTTTTTGCAGTCTTTTTAGAAGCACTGACACCCCCTTTACCCCTGTCTGTTGCCTCCCAGTAGTCCAGACACTGAGGTGATTTTCTGTCTGTCCACCATGAACAGTGTTTGCTGCTGCTGCTGCTGCTGCTGCTGCTGCTGCTGCTGCTGCTATTATTATTATTATTATTATTATTATTATTATTATTTAGAAGAAAGGCTCAGCCATGGGTTGAATAAGGAGATACTTCCTGTTTCTTCCCCAGAGTACATCTTTCTCTTTCTCTATAGTGAACATTGCAGAAATGGATGTTGATGCTCCATGATGATCCATTCCTAGTGACAGTTCTGTGTTGAACTGAGGCAGGCTCGTGCCAATTAAGCAGGCTCGTGCATTTAGAGCAGGGGTCCTCAAACTTTTCCAACGGGGCCAGTTGAACGGTGCCGGCGTTGGGTGCGGGGTGGCAAGGTGGAGCCGGCAGGGGGCACAGGCTGGGGCGCATGCACACACATGCATCGAGGCAGGGGTGGGGGGTGCGCGTGCGGGCAAGGCAGGGGCGCAGTGAGGCAGCAGCTTGCTCGCTCGGAGATCATTTTCTCTGAGCGAGCCAAAATGATCTCCGTGTGAGCAAGCCGCTGCTTTGTCCCGTACATGGCAAGGTGGGCGGTGGTGGAGGGCTCGAGCGCAGTGAGTCCAAAACCTCTGAGGCAGGCCAGATAAATGGGCATGGTGGGCCAGATCCAGCCCACAGGCCGTAGTTTAAGGACCTATGATTTAGAGGCCTTAAAGATTGTTTTGCCCTGTAACCAACAGGGTAGAAGGAACAGCAGAGGCAATCTTTACTTCCCTATCCTGCATCTTGGTTGTTCTTTGCTAGATGGAATTCATAGCCCATCTACTGAGGGTGTTTTGGAGGGAGGGGGGAGGCCACAGGAGGCACAAGATAATTTGTATCCTGGCCTCCTTTGCTCCCTGCCTGCTGGAATGCTTCCGGTTCCCCTTCTCCAGAGTTAATTTTCTGACCTGAGAGTGGAAGCAGATGCTGTTTTTTCCAGTTATGAGAGCACGGGGGAAGAGGGCAGACCTCAGTGGTTAATTGAAGGCAGAACATGAGCTTTTGGGAGGCCATGGTCGTTCTATAAACTTTTCTTGCACTTCTGGAAATGGCTGTTAGTTACTGGAGAGTATATGCAGGCCTTCACTAGCAGCTGACTTATACGGAAGAGGCAGCAGGAACAGTTATTCCAGTAGTTAAAATAGCTAAGCTGTAAAATGGAGAATCATAAATTAAAGAATTAAAGGGGCTGCTATGCAATATCTTACAGGCAATATATTTTGGACAGCACTATGCTTCTTAGTATTGAAATATGGCATATTGCAGTTGTATCCTGATTAGGACTTGGCCCATGCATCAGCTTCATATCAATCTTTTTTCCCCTCTTAGTTGCAGTTCCGGGGGAGGAAAATGCCTCAAAAATGATTGTGGATATCTCGAAAGAAGAAAAAGATGATGACTTGGAACAACCATGTGTCCCAGATAAGGAGGATCAGAAAGTTGTAAGAGTGGGAGAGGTTTGCCAGGTGCTGTGTCCTTTGTGTACCTCTGAGTTTTGTGGGTGGTTTGGGAAGCAGTTTGCTTTATTATTTTAAATGCATTGATCCTTTGTTTGCTGTGGTTCTTCTGTTGTGTAAGCAGTGTGTGTTTAAATGTTTTAATTTATTTATATCCTGCCTTTCCTCCAAGGAGCTCAAGGTATTGTACAAGTTTTCTTCCTCCTGCTGCTTCATTTTAACTTTGCAATAACTCTTATGAGGTAGATGGTGCTGGAAGACAATGGCTGATGACACTGGATGAATGGGGATTTCAACAGATCTAGTCCAACACTCCGGCCATGTTATTACACAGGCCACCTTATGGCTTAGATTATAAGCCCTGTATCAGGGACAAGGATCTGTCTTTTTTTTACTTAAGTTGCTCAGTAACGTATTATCGATGAAGTGATAGAAATCACCTGCCTCACTATACGGTGTAGTCTGTGAGGGTCACTCCAGTATGTTTAAAGAGATCCAGTGTGGTGTGGTGGTTACAGGCCTGGATGGGGGAGCTCAGAGATCTGGGTTCTTGTCCCCACTCAGCCATGAGGATCACAAAGTGACTTTGGGCCAGTCATGGACTCTCAGCCCAACCTGCCTCATAGTGGTTGTTAAGAGGCTAAAAATGGAGAGGAGAAGAACCTTATAAGCCAGCTTGGATCCCTTGCAAGAGGAAAAAAGGCAGGAGCTAAATGCAGTAAATGAAATAAAATATCCCATTGCTAACAACTTCCAGTATATGACTGGCCACCAAATATCAACCCGAATAAAAATATTTTCCATTACCTCCCACAAAATGCTTGAGCTTGGCCTTTAAGACTATCTTTTTGGCGGTGGAGGGGGGCTGGAACTTGGGAACAGCTGCTGATGTGCGTGTGTGGAGCAGCTTTTACAAGGCAATACCTCAAGACCTGCAGTAAAAGTCAGGCTGTATTTACTTCAGCATGTAAATTGGTCCACAGACAATAACACACACAGAAAAGGCTTGTCCTGTGCCTTCTGGGATTGCTTCTTGACTTCCTTGGAATGACCATAATGCTGGGCGTTAGCCTTACAGAGGCTGGGATGTGGACTCCTCACACGTTACAGCATCAACCAGTATGTTCCTTTTCAGCACAGCTGTTCCAAGGCCTCCCTCCATTCCTCGTCCCATGTCTTTCCTCTTGTACCTTGCAGGATGGACTCCGAGTGCTGGAAGCCTTGGCTGCTTCTGGGCTACGCTCCATCCGGTTTGCCAGAGAGGTGCCTGGTCTTCACAAGGTGGTGGCGAATGACGTCTCTTCCAAGGCAGTTGATCTCATAGCCCAAAACATTCAGCTCAACGATGCAGGACACCTGGTGGCACCAAGCTTGTCAGATGCCCGGTATGTAAAGGTCTTCCAGTTGGCGCCGGGGTGCTAAACCGCCTTCAAACCACAAGCCAAATCCCATTTCAGAAAAGCTCTGGGAGGCCACATTCCGGTAGTAGGTGGGGTCAAAGAGAAAACAATCTTTAAAATTCTAGCATAGCTTAAAGCTCCTACTTTCAGTAATGAAGCGTTAGGGAAGGTGCAAATTAGACCAAAGTGGCAACTCACCTTCAAGCTGTGGCATTTTTGTCTGGTGGTTCAGCTTGTAGGGAGGCCTACTGTAATTCTAGCAACAAATGGATTTTATTTTTCCGGACAATAACTGAAAACATTTTGTCAGTTTAACGTTAGGCAGTGTCTTGGTAGCATGTTGTTAAACGGTGGAGTTTGCTCCTGCAAGATCTAGGGATGGTCATTGCCCTAAAGAGGTGTAAAAGGGGGGCTAGACAGAGTAGCGCAGGGTAAGGCTGGGGAACGCAAGCACATGCTCTAGCGCTCGCATACTACTTGCTGCCTCTGTTGGGCCACTGTGTGAACAGAATGCTGGACTCAGCAGGTCTTGGTCTGATCAGACAAAATTCTTATGCTCTTAAAGGGCTGTATCTTTTTAATGTGACAATTTGCATTTTGAGTGCTCCCTCTTATACAAGAATGCCTGCAGAAAACTAGCATGCCACGAAAAAGGATTTTAGCATGTCTTCCACTCTGGCACCTGGACTTTATACAGAGAGAAAATTTTAGTGTGGAGGAGCGTTCACTGCTGTGAGAACGCTTCCCTCCTGTGTAGTGCCATCCAGACGCAGCCGAACTGCCTCGTCGAGGCCACCATTTCCGTTTTCCTGGCACTTCTGAGCATTCCTCTCTTTCCGTCTCATGCACAGGATGCTGATGTACAAGAGCAAGGCAGCCAAGGAGCTCTTTGACGTCATCGACCTGGACCCGTACGGCAGCCCTTCTATGTTTCTCGATGCTGCCTTGCAGGCCGTGAGTGAAGGAGGTGGGCTGCTGTCTTCCTTTAGCTACTGATTAGCATAATCCAGGTGCTTTGATAACTGGGCTTCTGCAGTGTTCTTGGAATATAGGATCTTTATAGGCTTTATAGTCCTTCTCTGCCTGGAGCATCTCCTGAGCATCCCCCTCTATTTTTTATTTTGCCAACAGGAAGGAACAGGTTCCCATCCTGTGGATTTCAGAGCAAACTTGGGCCGTGATAGTGCATACCTCACAACTCTCCCTCTTGGGGACTGTTTTGACCCACAAGGGGGAGGAGAGCGCAGCCATTTTCTTTAAAGCAGGGCTGGGGAACCAGGCCTGACGGTCCCAGTCCAGCCCTCCAGGGTTCCTCAGCTTGCCATGGTCACTTCTCATCAGGAACCCAACCACTGATTGTTCGGAGGCTTCCTGCAGTTTTTGTGCAGTTTTTCCACCATTCTAAAAGGTGTAAACGTCTCTCAGAAGGCTCAGTTTCTGGCTTTAAAAAGCATGTTAAGCTACAGAATGCTGGTATTTCTTTATCTTTTGGTACCGTCCCCATTGCCCTCAGTCCTACCCACTGCTGGAATAAACTCCCAAGAGCACCTCTTAAATTGAATTTGGCCCTCAGGCTGACAGAAGGTTTCCCACCCCTCTTCTAAAGCTTGCCAGGTGTCCAAAGGTGTAGATGAGTTTGGGGAGAGGGCATGGAAAACTAGAACTCTGAGGAAGCAGGAGCTGTTTGTTCCTAACCTTGTTAAAAACTTGCTTAGGCAAACTCTGTGTTGGCCTAAGTAGGTTCCCAAAACTCTTTGAGGACTGGGAGACTTCTGTAAAGTGATTTATCTAATTTTAATTGAACCCCTTTCGGCATCTTTCCCTTGCATTTCATTTGCTAGAGCAGAACCCAAGGCCAGCCAGTGTGCTGCTGTGCCTGTGCGTGGCCTTTCACGTCAGGGATGCCATCACACAGCAGAGCACCGGGGAAAGATGGTGTGTTCTGCCCCTTCACCCTCCGTGTGGCAATGCTGTTGCAGGTCTGCTGTGTGTCACCTGCACCGATATGGCTGTGATGGCTGGGAACTCGGGGGAGACCTGCTACAGCAAATACGGAGCCATGTCGATCAAGGCCAAGTTCTGCCATGAGATGGTGAGTGCACGGAGGCGCCCGGAACCGGACTGGCCTCCTGGCTGTGGCCCATTGCTGTAGCTGCCCGCCTTCAGCCCACCTGTTCCCCCACTCACAAGGAGACAGATACATGCCAGCCAGTCCCCTTGTCAGCCACCGGTGCCTTGCAAGTCCTCTCGTCAAGAATAAGGCGATGGTGGCATTCATTCTCCTGCAGAGGCTTCTTCCGTGCAGAAGTTTGTTTGTTTGTTTGTTTGTTTTATTTATATCCTGCCTTTTTCCTACAAAGGGCTCAAGGCAGCTTACGTCATTCTCCTCCTCCATCTTATCCCCACGACAACAACCCTGTGAGGTAGGTTGGGCTGAGAGTCTGTGACTGGCCCAAAGTCACCCAGTTGGCTCCACGGCTGAGCGGGGACTAGAACCCGGATCGTCTGAGTCCCAGTCCCAGGCTCTTAAGCACTACACCACACTGGCTCTCAGTTCCACCCAATAGGAACTTCAAGACAGTGAGAACACATTAAGTAGGAATGCTAATGTTTAAACTTTATAAACCACCATTCTTTCACTATGGATCCCCTGGGAATTGTACACCACGTTACAACCAAACTATTGCAAATCAAAAAGTGGAAAAAAAGAAGGTGGCATTGCGTGAGCACTGTGCGAAGACTCGAAGGTTCCACGAGGTGTCACCCCATTGCGTCAGTGCCCACAGGCCAAGATAGCCGGATGCCGTTCTTCCTTCCCTCCTTCAGGCACTGCGGATCATCCTGCACAGCCTTGATCTGCGTGCCAACTGCTACCAGCGCTACATTGTCCCCCTCCTGTCCATCAGTGCGGACTTCTATATCCGTGTGTTCGTCCGGGTCTTCACCGGACAGGCTAAAGTCAAAGCTTCCGCCAGGTGAGCCAGCCTCAGACGGTGCCCTGGTGGGTTTGCCAAGGCTCGCGTTGTGCTTCCTGGGGAGAGACAGAAACCTCCCACGTGCTTCCCTGTCATGCTCCCTGGGCCTGAAACGGCAGGGAGCTCCTCCACTGCAGCCAGCAGATCTCCCTGGGCCCTTCCTTCCTTTTGCTGTGCAACATGTCTCCTTTCCTCTTGGCAGCAAGCAGGCCTTGGTGTATAACTGTGTGGGCTGCGGCTCCTTTCACATCCAAAGACTCGGCAAAGTGGTCAGCAACGGAAACAAGTAAGCGGGTTGGGGACTTAGTGGGAGCATCCAGCTGCTGTGCAGGCTGCCTTGCTGTCCGAGCTAGTGAGGAGGGTGGCATCTGGGAGCAAGTTCATCACCAGAAGTTGGGTCCAGGGTTCAGCCAGGTCCACCACGCTGGCAGAAGTGGACTTCTCCACCCCTCCTTTCTGTGGCAGCCCCTGAAAATACTACAGAGGGAGAGAGGCCCCCTCGAGGGGGTGACCTGTGGGGTGGTGAATCCCCAGAACTGAGCAGGGGAACCTATGAGGGAACTCTTTCTCCTGCGGAAGGCAGATCCAGGTTCCGACCCCCAGCGTTCCTGTGGCAATCAGCAAAGGCAGTACATTCCCTGGGTGGTTTGCTTAATGGGGTTTCCTCTCCAGGGACCGGTGGTTGCTTTCCTTTGCTCCTTGCTTTGTTTCCCCTCGAATTTGGGAAAGTAAAAGGCTTTGCATGAAGTCATACATCTGACACTCCTGAGAAGCAGGTTCAGAGGATTGGGAAGGGGAGTGTCTATGAGGCGAGGAGGAAGAGACAGCTCTGTGTACCATGAGCTGTAACCAGAGCCCCTTCCGCAGGCATCACAAGTCGCTGCTGCTCCTCCTGAGCGTAGAGGCTGGCCCCGCGCTAACTCTCTGTGAGGGGCTGCCCTGCAGGAGGGGACCTTAGGGGCAGTGCAGGGCAAATGCCAAGCCCCATGCAGGGACCGTATCCTTGTGCCTGCCGGCGGCCCTGCTCCCCACCAGCAGTGCAGGCTTTGCTCTGCCAGTTGGGCTGTACCAGCTGGATGCTGAACAGTGTGAATGAGGAAGCGGAAGCAGAAACCAGCCCCGCTTGGCCTGACCGTGCTGTGACCTGCCGTTGCGGCTGCTTGCTCTCTGACCACACAGCGTCAACTACAAGGCGGCCTGTGGGCCCCCCGTGGGACCTTCCTGTGAGCATTGCCACCAGCGCCACCAGGTGAGCGTGAGGGCTCTCTGAGCGCCATTGCCGGGACGAGCCCCTGGCTTGGCGAGCGACACTGACCCTCGCTCTTGCTCCTCCTGCAGTTGGCGGGCCCTCTGTGGGCGGAGGCTCTCCACGATGTCGCTTTTGTCCAGCGAGTCCTGTCAGCCGTCGGGGGCAACCCGGGACGCTTCCAGACTGGTCCAAGGATCCAGGGCATCCTGAGCATGGTGATGGAGGTGAGGATGAGACTGCCCGGACGGTGGTGACCGTTGCTGGATGGCACGCATCTGCTCTGGTGCAGCTCCAGCAGGAACAGTTTCGCCAGTGCATGACACGGCCTTCTGCCGGGATGCTGCTGCTGCTGCTGGGGAAGCCGGGCTCACCCCTTGTGGACAGCCCGCTGGTTGTGTCGCTTCGCCCCAGGGGACCTTGGCAAGCCTTGGAAACTTACTGGGATCTTTCCAGTGGGAAGTTGAGTCGTGTGGGCAAGCTGACCTGAAAGAGAACTTGCCCACCACTACCCATCTTCCCCTGCAATCCTTGGCAGCGGGGGAGGACCATTATCTGGCTGTCTCTCAGCATGCCTGCAGCACAAGTCTGGTGGGTGCCCATTTGAATGGTTTGCCTGAGGCTAGCGTGCCCCAAAGTTCTCAGCAACCTGCAGAAAAGGGGAAGGAAAAGCAGCAAGTTTCAAAGCCACTCTTGTGAGTTCATTTGCTAGGATTCTCTGTAAGAAGAGCTGGTGCTGTTGCAGCACTGGGACAATACCCTGCTTAACTAGAACCTGTTTCTCTGTGTGTGTGGCAGGAACTCAGTGACGTCCCTCTCTATTACACCCTTGATCAGCTCAGCAAAACCATCCGTTGCAACAGCCCTTCCCTGCTCCAGTTCAGGTAAGACTGGGGCCTGGCGCTGAGAGCCTTTCTGTGCCCCAAAGAAAAGGTATCCCAGGAGGGACTGTGGCAGTAGGTAGGGACTCCCCTCAGTTTCTGACAAAACATTCAAGAGCCGAACGTTTGTACAGATCCCTGCCTGAGGCCTGTGTCCTGTTCTATTTTCCGCCTTTCCTTTGGCGCACACAGCTGTTTTGTCGTGCTTGCAGGTTCTGCTGTGGGACTCAGTGTTTTCCTACAGAGTGCCTTGAAATTCCCTGGCTCCTTGCTGGTCAGTCTAGGGCAGTGCAGTGTGTCGAGGGGCCGGGCAGCTCGGCCCCATTGCCGGAGCTGGCAGCTTTCCTAAGGATCCTCCGCCCTGGGCGGGTTACTTGGCGTATGATGCTGTGCCTGGGCTCAACACATGATGCCTTTGGGCGAGGCCTGGCAGCTTGAGGGTTTTGGGGTGTCACCTTTGGTGGGACATGGAAGGACATTTCACAGAACTGTTAGGAGGAGCAAGTGGACGAATTCTGATGTTCTGGCACTGGCCAATAGATGCCTAGGCTGCTCAGGTGAACATCTTCACCAAGCCAAACTGGACTGCCATGTTTCTTTTCCATGGGCTCAGATAGCGAGTTGCTTAAAAACGGGGAACCCCTCCTGTGGCTTCTCCTGGAGCTTTCCCCTTTGGCAGTCAAAGGTCTCGGTGCAAGTCACCTCTGGGTTCCTTTGCAGATCAGCTCTCCTCCACGCTGGTTACCGAGTGTCACTGTCCCATGCCTGCAAGAATGCCATCAAGACGGATGCACCACCCTCTGTGCTTTGGGACGTCATGCGCTGCTGGGTGAGCAAGGTCCTACTTGGCCTCAGGGGGCTCGCCTTCCTAGAACTCTGGCCCCAGGCACCTCGGGGACTTCTGTGGAGGTGTGCCGGTCTGGAGGCTGCCTGTGCCTTGGGCAATTTGTGGCACTGGGCTCATTCTGCTTAGTCTGCAGCTCTGTACGGTGTCTTTCCATCTGTGTCGATGCCCAACGGCTGCTTACGTTCTCTCTCCCCTACCTTCAGGAGAAGCTGAACCCTGTGAAAAGAGAGCGCCTTTCAGAGAGCAGCCCAGCTGCCTACATCCTCTCTGTGGAACCCAAGTAGGTGCCAGGGGTACTGCAGCACTGGGTGCCGGACGGGCACATACGGACCTTGAGCCAAGTCGGATAAGGCTTGTGGGCGGAGGGCACGAGCGTACAAAAGTATAGGATGCTGTCTAGAAAAAGAAACATTTTAAAAAATAGAGCTGGAATGTTAAGATAGCAAAAACAACTCGGGGAAAGTTGTGGCCATGTGTGTTCTTCAGTCAGTCTGGCCTGACTCTTTGCAGCCCCATAAGGAGGACAGCGTGCCTGGCCCTCCTGTCCTCCACTGTTTCCCAGAGTTCACCCAAATTCATGTTCATTTCATCAGTGACAGTATCTGGCCATCTCATCCTCTGCCATCCCCTTCTCCTTTGCCATCAGTCATTTCCGGCATCAGGGTCTTTTGCAGTGAGTCCTTCTCTCTTACATGGCCAAAGTACTTAAGCTTTGGTATCTGTCCTTCTAAAGAGCAGTCAGGATTGATTTCCTTTAGGATTGACTGATTTGATCTCTTTGCAGTGCAAGGGACTCTCAGGAGTCTCCTCCAGCACCACAATTCAAAGGCCTCAATTCTTTGGCACTCAGCCTTCCTTATGGTCCAACTCTCACAGACATACAACTGGGAAAACCACAGCTTTGACTATATGAACCTTTAGGAAAAGGAAGTGGTAACCTACTCCAGTATCCTTGCCATGAAAACCCCATGGACAGTGAAGTGTATTGTTCCATTTAGAGGCCGAGAAGCACTTGTGAGATGTTATGCCTTCTGGTTTTGATTCTTGCCAGAATTATCTTACCTTCCTTGCTGACGCTTTCTCAACTCCACAGACAACAGATATCCTTCACTGTGAGGGCAGATGCAAATCCTAGTTCACGAAAGCTGGGCCTGAAACGGTTTCAGCTGAATCCTGAGCCCTTTTGGGGGCCAAAAGCAAGAGCCAAAGCTGGGTAAGTTTCAGGGAAAAATTTAGTGTAAGCCATCCTGAGACGTTTGTAGGGGACAGGATAGAAAAGCTTTTAATAAATAAAATATCTAGGTGTTGTTCTCCATTCTGTGCTGGGAAATAAAAAGGGTTTGTGTGTTGTAGGAAAACAGGTTAGAAATAAACTAGAATCTGTTGCTGCCTTCCATGTAAAAAGGCATTAGAATAGTGCTTTTGGCTAGTAATTAAGGCACTTTCACTGTTACAGAAATACTGTTTTTGGAAGTAAGCTTTTATAAAGAAAACTGCATGGTTGCTGCTCTCCAGGGCTGCTGCTCTATGCAAGAAATTCATGTAAATATCAAAGCTGGCTCACGCTCTTGGCCTACATTGCTAACTGCACCCTTTCCTGTGTGAAAGCAGATGGGCACCTTCCATCTCCCACTGTGACTTAACGTGCTGAGCACTGGCGGCAGCGTTGTGTTGCACGCACTTGTGATCGTGGCAGCAACACTGAGCAGCAGCCGCAGCCTCTCTGGCCAACCCTAACAGTCCTGCTTTGGGCAGGGGTGGGATCTCTTCCTCTCTGCAGGACAAGCGAAAGCTACACCAGAACAAGAGGAAGGCATGTGCAGACGAACACGATGCAGCCCACCTGAAGAACTTCCCCTGCAAAAGGTTCCGGGAGGTCAGTAGTCATAGCCCTTTTGTTCCTGGTGGGCTAGCAATTGAGCAGACGGGCTGGCTTGCAAGGTATGCAGAGCTTGTCTACCTTTTATGTAGGTACCAGTAGGGAGAGCTGTGAAAAGGGTTGCTATTTTTGCGATCTATCTGGAGATGCAGACCTGGGTTCCCTGATAACCACACAATCCTCACTGACCCCCCCCCGCCTTTTGTATGCTGGGTCACAGTCTAGATTAGTGGTGGCGAACCTGTGGCATGTGTGCAGCAGCGGGCACGCAGAGCCCCGTCGGCACGCGAGCCACGTCGCCCCAGCAGCTGAGCATCGGATACCAGCGCACACAGGGGCCATGCGCATGCTCAGAAAGGAGCAGTGGTGGCAGGCAGTGACGTCACGAGCCGCGACTCATCTGAGCTTTCACATGGCTGATCAGTGCACTGCCAAGGGGGGGGGGGGGAGGAAGAGAGCGAGCGAGAGATTTACTCGGACTGGCTGTTTTCAGGTTTTATTGCAGTGTTGGCACTTTGTGATAAATGAATGGGTTTTGGGTTGCAGTTTGGGCACTTGGTCTCTAAAAGGTTCACCGTCACTGTCCTAGACTGAATGCAAGGGCCTGAATGCTTTTGTTATGATGTCTCAGTAAGTGCTGTTTTTCCTCCCAGGGCAACTGTTCACTGGGGGACAAATGCTGCTACTCTCACGAGGTGGAAAAAGAGATGGAGCAAAACAACACAACAGCATCATGATGAAACAGTGAATGTCTGCTTTTTTTTTTTTTTTAAAGAGGAGAATCTTTTATTTTAAATTATCCATTTATGATATGCTCACCATTATATAATGATCTTTTAATGGTGTCTCACTTGTGGTCTGGTGGATAGCCAGCTAAATGGCAAACTGCTAGTTTATGATTTTGGGAAATGACAACGGTCCTGTTATTGCGCTAGTTACAGTTGATGAGGAAGCTCCGTCGCAAAGGAGCAGGCGGCCAGGTTCAGCGATGAAATGGACGGACACTGCCCCATCGTTATTGTCACAGGCGCGTGAAGGATGGCCTCCTCTGTGCTTTTCCCCTCCCTTCCTTTTTTAGTAATGCTGGCTAATAGCGGTCGGAACTTGAGAGTGGTGATGACCCTGGTTTTTTTCAAAATATTTTAATATCAGTACTGATATTTGGCGGCAGGACAGACACTGCTATTTCATCTCCCAGGCTTGCCCCAGCAGTCCTGCAGATGGGTCCTGACTTCCTATTTCCATAGTGCTTATGGGAAATAAGACAGTGTGATAAAGCCGTTTTGGGATGTGGAGTTTTAGAGATCCTGGGCTGGCTGGACACCACTAGTCAAAGGTCTACCTACAACAGGGGTAGAGAAACTAGTGCCCACCAGATGTTTTGGACAGCAGCTCCCATAAACCCTGATGGTTGATGGGAGTTGTAGTTGAAAGCATCTGGTGGGCACCATGCTGCTTACCCACAATGTAGAAAGGAAATCCAGCTACTAATCAGCTCCACTTCTATGGAGAATTGACCAACATACTCCTGTCCCACACACACTAAGGCAACTCAGCTTAAGGCAGTTATGGTTTGACCGTCTACAACTTTTTCCCAGCAGACAGCACCACCCCTCCCCCTTCAGTTATCTAGAAAATGCTCTGCTTCCACTGACTGTTGCCAGTGCTTCCAATCTTTCCCGTGTCCTCCAAAAATCAGGTTTACAGATTTTTTTTTAAGCATTATCAAGAACTTGCTTGTGTTAGCAGAACATTTGGAAATGGATATGTGTCGCTTTCAGCAAGTTTTATGTGGGAGTCATTCAAGCCAAATATGTCTCTAGAGTAAGAAATTAACCTAAAAGGGCTTGAAGTGATCAGTGGCTTGGTGTAACTTGATGAGGAGAGAGCTTATTTCCCAGGCTTTGCAGCTTTTTCCCAATTAGGCTTTGATTTCCTGCTAGCTGATAATATGTAAACCTCACTTTGGTCCTGAGACAAAGGAAGAACTGGCAGGAATTTATTTGCATTGCTGTAATCAATGGCATTGTGTAAAAAGATGTAGAAGCATTTTTCTTAAACTGCTGTATCCTGGACTGGTGTGGGAAGCAAAATGGTTGCAGCATATCCTTAAGTGGTTTATTTAAAAGTTAATGATTGCACATAAGTTTGCCCAAATACTCCAGCACTTCTGTACAGGCTTCTGTGTGCGCTTGAAGGAGGAGGAGGGCATTTCAACAATGATCCCTTTTTCATTCACCAGAAGAGAAATCCCAGCAAAGTGCTCAGGACAGGGTCCTGCTACCAGGCCTCAGTCAGGCGTCAGTCACCCTCTTGCCGCAGGCAGCACGACCTCTTTGCTCCCTCTTGAAAGGGGCACAGGAGGCTCCCATGTCCTGCCGCTCTTCAGGCCGTCTCGAACTCCACATGCATGGGATGAAATGGCAGCACATTAGTCCCCTCCTCTGAGCTCTCTCCCAGGCATCATTTGGTGCTGAATATGAACCAGGAAGGTCCGGATCTCCATCGGTTGTAGCGTGATGTGGGCTGGGTCTAGGTGAATCCTTGATTGCCGCTGTGCTGCTCCTGCAGAGAGTTTGAAAAAGGGTGAAATGAAATGCCAGCTCCACAGCAACAGGGCACAGAGTGGAAAAGGACACGCTAAGCTGGCTGATGCAGTACAGCCTGGATCCATTCTCCATTGGACTCTAGTCTATGGAACTAGTAACATAACAAATTCTTACATCTGCAAAGAGCCACTGGATTCTTCACTGAGGCAGGCAGCTGGTGGGCCTTAGTTTACACCAGGTATGGGGGATCTTGCGGCACTCCAGAGCTTGTTGGACCACCACCATTGGCCGTGCTGACTGGGAGATGGAACTGGATAAAGACTGGAGGACCACAGAGGCCTCATTCCTGGTTGCCGCCCATGATGATGCGGGCCCAAACCCAGGGCAGGGAATCCAAGCCTGCAGATTCTGCCTGACATTTCAGAGAGATTCAGCACCACACCTATCACCAACTCCTGAACTGTCCCCATGGGGAGGGAGGAGGTGGGAGAGACTGTGGCTTCACTCCTTCCTACCTGATAAGATCAAGCCCACAAAACACCTTGCATTGGGAAGTTCCTGCTGCATTTGGTGTTTGGTCTCTCGGGAGCAGCCAGGTTCCATTTGGTCCTTCCATTTCTAACCTCACAGCTGCTCCAGGAGATTATTTACTGGGAAAGCAGGATTACAACGTGCTGGTGAGGTGCAGCTTTAAAGCACACGCGTGTGCACATGCGCAGAAACTCCAGGTATGGCCCCATGCAGCCAAGTGAGCTGATCGTTCTGACTTTGGTACAGCCTGAGAGGAACTGGTCCTACAGGGAGAGAAGGGTTCTACTTGACTGGAAGGTGGCAGCAGGAGCCACCTTCAATCGAAGCTTCAATCGAAGAACTCGTGGGAGATGACGAAGTGCTGATGGGGAAACACTTTTTGCCAATCTTCCTTCTCCCCTGCCAGTCAGCATAGGAGGGTTGTGGAACCTGCTGGAGCAGGATGGAAGTTTGGAGGGGTGGAGCTGCAGCATGAGCTGCTGCTCCAGCCTCAGCCAAGCTGCTGTTCCAGCCTCAGCCAAGCTGCTGTTCCTCACATAGCATGGAAGGAGACTTTCCTTTTGCAGAAGAGCAACTAGGGCCAGGCACTTTTGTTCGAATCATTACAATGTGCTATAAGGGGCCAACTTTCACTAAGGGTTGGAAGGTACGGCTAGTGCAAAACATGGCCACTCACTTCCTGGAAGCTATAAACTGACTTTCCAGGCCCCGGATGTTGTGCTGGTGATGACTGTGAAAGGTCTGGAGCTTGGTTAGCAGAGGTTATGCCTCCCCTGAGATCTCACTTTCAGTGGCTGATGACTCTTCCCTGTACCCCATCTTTCGCACAGCTAATTTCTACAAGGGCACAACGCAGCCCCTCTGATGCAGGGGCCGCAATACAGAATTCACTTCCCAGAGAAAGTCATCCCTCTCCATTTTACTTGCTTCCGTAGGATGGTGGCATGAGCATCAAAGCCGTTTGCATTCAGTGACTCAGGCGTCAATTGAAGCCAGTCCAAACCATTAGTTAGCTGCAAGTGCGTCGCCAGCTGCAGCTGATGATTCTAGGACGCTGCCGAATAGTGGAATGCCCTGGCCGCTGGCCAGAGGGCTGCTGGTCACCGTCCTCTTGCAGCAACGGGCAGGGCTGCTGTGACATGGGACAGGCTCAAGGGGCCCCAGCCCCAGTCGCAGACTCACCTTCAGCTGGCCACCAAATGAGCCTGTCCATGTTCTCTCGCTTCTGGTTGGCTGCCAAGCTCATCTCTTGCACGGAAATGATGTTGAAGACAGAGAACAGGTTCTGCCACGGAAAGGAAAGCCACAGAAAGTAGGGTAAGAAAGTAGCAAGTACCATGTCCTGTGATTAACTGAAGCTGTAGCCGAGGGCTAAACGTCACAAGCCTCCGAGTTTGTTGGTTCTCTCTCTGGTTTTCAAAGTGCAACACACCCAACGTCAACCGCAACTCGTACCACCACGCTGCGCATTGGTATTCCCTTCCCATCTTGAAGATGGTCCTTTTGCAAATACAGCAAGCTCTAGGAGCCGGCAGAATAGCGAATGAAGGGAGGTACAGGCCATAAAATCCCTGCTGGAGATTTTAACTCGGCCATGGAAGTCTCTCTTCAGCTGAAGTCCCTCGACTGCAGGACAGGGTAATAACACTGGCCCACGTCATACAGGTGTGTGCATGACTGAGAATGCATGCAGAACACTAAACGTACTGTAGCACAGCTGGATTCAGATTAAGTCCCACCTGGAGTAGAACCACTGAAATTAATGGGGCATAAATTCAACATGTCCCATTAATTCTAATGGCTCTACTCTGTGTTTGGATCCAACTCTTCATATTTTATGCAGGGCCTTTCCTATATGCCTGCTTGGATGACAGCTTAGAGCTACTAGCTTGTTCCCCACTGAAGGCCCAGAATCAGTGTCTTGACTTTGCAGTATTGCCTAAAACGAGAGACCTACCAGCAAGTTAATGGTAACGGGCATGGAGCCATTGGCACTCTCCCCACGTTCAAATTGGTGCTCGAGTCGGATGAGGATGGAGTCAGGTTCCCACTGGGCTAGTGTGAGCAAGTGGATGTTGGAGGGCAGAGCGTGCCGGAGGGCAGAAAACTGGGGATGAAAAGGGACAGGCATACATCACCGCAGTTCACTGATCAGCTGCGTGGTCGGAGCAGCTACTCCAACGTAGCTTACGAAACGCAACAATGTCATCGGACAAGGAAAATCACACATGCAGACCTGGTCAGCATGACACGATGGGGCGATTCAGGCTAACTTGTGACTTCCAAATCCAGAGTGCTTTCCCTGTGCGCTTGTCTTTCATGAACAAGCCAACCCGACAACCCATGGCTTGTCAAGATGTCCAGGGGGACTTGTCATGACCCAAACCTGGCTGGGACTCTTCGTTTTAGGCCGAGGAAAGAGCTATGATCCCGCTAGTGCCACCCAGCTCCTCCCGCACCAGGACCCTCTGCTCCCGCACCTGGAGAAAAAGGGACACAGAAGGTTCCCCAGTGCATTCGCAACCCCTTTTTAAACGGAACTTGCACAACTGCAGGTATTTGAAAGTCTGCAGCTATGAAATTTAAGACTTTCCCTCTCTGCTTTACTGTTCTGCCACGAAACTTACACATTTGTGTATCTATACCCATCCTTGCTCCGGCTCTGTAACCCACACATATATCTGACAGTTTACAATGGATAACAGTAGAGTGAAGTCAGAGGCATTAAAGAATTGGGGGGTGCGGGGGGGGGGGTGAAGGCAGCTGCAAGAGGTGAGATACAGGCTGGTCTAATTGCCTGTACACGGGCCTGTATCACTTTTAGGAAAGAATTTTCCCCCATTAGGCAAAATGAAGGACGATGGCAAGAGGGTGACAGCAGTATGCTAGGCTGAATGCTGAACAGGTAGACTTTGCATTGAAGACCCTGCTATTTTTATGTTTATGAACATTTTTCAATATCCATAATAGCTTAGAAAATTAATTCCATCTGGCAATCCTTTGCTAGAGGATTGTGGGGTGGATTTCCCATGTGAACCAGCAACCAAGCAGTTGCAGACAAGTTGCTACTGCAGTGAATACCAAAATAAGGATTTCAGCTACCAAGGCACCTGGGATCTATGCTGGAAACAGGTGGAAGGACTAAAGGGGGAGCAGTTCATGGCAAGCCACAGGACACCCATCTGTCAGCAATAACATGGGTTATTGAGTGAATGACCTACTGGCTTGTATCAGGTGGCTTAGCATGATTTAGTATTTATTTATATCGTTTATATACTACTGCAAACTCATCTGCACAGACAATTTTTACAAGGTGAGGAAACTTCTCAGAAATAAGGCTGAGAATTAAGCCTCATTTTAAGATTAATACAGCTGCCAAACTCATTTCTTCCCTCTTTAGAATAGCCTTGCACCTCTTTGTAAAAAAAGAAAAAAAGTCTGCCGACTTGGTCAGGAATGGTCTGACGGACGGGGGTTGCCTGTAGACAGTGAGGCGATGCTTATGGCATGGGCCGGGCCAGAGCACGCGGGGAGAGAAGCACGGCTCTTCTGCAGACTCGGCCCGCGGCTTCCTCTAGCTCAGGCCCATCTATGCAGAGCAGCAGCACCCTCCAGACTCTCCAGCAGGGGCTCTGCACTCTCTCTCTCAACCCGCCCGGAGCAGGGACTGGCGGCAGCTGGGCCTGCGCGCCCAGCACATGCCCCACCCCTTACCCCCGGGCAACTCCGCTGCCTTTCCCCGATGTGCCCCTCACCTCCTTCAGGCTGTCCTGGCCAGGCTGGTAGGGCGGCCCCCTGCCAGGCGCCAGCACCACCTGGGGCGCCATGAACTCCTGCTGGGCCCGCAGCCGGTGCTGCTCTGCCGAGGACTCCGTGGTGTCCAGGAGGAGGAGGTGGCGGCCCCGCACCACGAGCCCATCGTAGTATTCCCCCGGCTCCAGCAGCGGCTCCCCCACACCGCGGTGGTCGTCGTACAGCAGCCGCCGATGCACCTAAGCACAGGGCGGCAGGCGGAGAAGACGGGAAGAACGGGTGGCCTCTTTTCTAGCCCACCTGGGTGCTGTTCTTATTTAAGCGGCTTTTCTCACTGCTTGGACAGCCCCCCACCCTTTCGTGGCTGTGGACAATTTCCCATGCAGTTTCTTAGCTTCTCAGGCCTCCACACTCTCCCTGGACCCAACACAGAAAGGTGCTGCCCCTCAGGCCCACCCTGCCCTCCCGGGGTCCAAATCCAGCCCTCTGGTGGCCCCCAGGTGGCAGCACCCACTTTGTTGACAGGCGAGTGCGCACAGAGACCTGGCCTGCCCAGCCCAACGAGCCACAGCGGGTTGCTTCAGCGAAGCCGTTTGCTTCCCTGCTTTTGTGCAGTCCCCCGACCTTTTACTTTTCAAGGACTACAGGCCTAATGCTTAGCGACTGTCATGAAGAGTGTTGAGCTCAAATCTGCTGGTGGCTTTGGCCCTGCCCTCCGCTTGATGCCGACCCTCTGGCCGAAAGCGCTTCGGCAGCCCTGGTCTAGCGGACTGGAGAGACACAGGGCTCTCGCAAGGGTGGTGGCGCCAAGCCGTCCGCAACAGAGAGCACGGCGGGAGGCCCGCTCTGCCCGTTCCATGGACAAACTACTGTGCTCACCATGAGCTCCAGAGAGCCGTCCAGGATGCTGCTGCCCCCCTGCGAGCGGTCCGTCAGCACCGTCAGCTGGATCTTCGGGTCCTGGGAGGAGGAGAGAGAGAGCCGGAGGCTGCAGCTGCAGGCGTGCGTGTGCCCAGAACGCGGTGTGTGCTGCAGACCTGCAGCTCGGGGGCTCCGTGGCACCTGTGCCCTCGCCGCCCCTGAAAGACCGCGGCTGCCGCCCACACCTTCCCTGCGGCGACACAGCATGGGCAGTCCTACAGCCGCACCTCCCAGGAGCAGCCGGCCTGCCACCCCGCTCAGGGCGCTCTCACCTTGATGTAGATGCGGCTGTTCACGGGGTAGTAGTTGCCAGCAATGGGCTCGGTCTGGGTCAGGTTCCACGTGGCCCTGTAATTGCGCCTGACCGGGGGAAGAGGAGAGCAGAAGCGGGAGCTCACTGTCCCGATTTACCTCAGCTGGCTAGAATTTGGGGGAGCCAGGCTCCCCCACACCTGGCTCCAGGGAATGCAACTGATTGCTTGTCTCCCCCCCCCCCACCCACTCCCCACGCACCAGAAGCCAAGCAAAATGGACCCGGAGGGGCCAGCAGCAGCAGCAGCACCAGGAAAACTCGACTCCTGCAGGGGGGCAGCACCTCCTCCATGCCGAGGCAGGAACCGCCTCAGCAGACACGTCCCCATGGTGGGCATGGCCAAAGGCAAAAGGGACGGGGCAAGACGTGCCGCCCTATAATTTTGCCAGCAATGATGATTAAGCTTTAGGAAAGACATTTGGAGCTTTCAGAATGCAGGGAGATTTGCACGAGAGTTGGGGAGCCAGTGAGGGACTGGTGGCTGAGGGGAAGGGCAGAGCCAGCCTGGGGCCCCCGCAGGCTCGGATGAGGCCCCAGGCCTCGATTTGTGCATCCTTGGTGTACACTGTACATTAAGCCTGTACCTTCCCCTATTACAAAGCCCCAGCAACGGGGTGGCAGCCCGTTGCACCGAGGATGAAATATGGGGGATGGCTGAAGGCGATCCCATCTGCTCATTGCGGAGTTTCTTTAGTTTTTTTAAAAAAGGACTTTCCAGCTCCAGGCCACGGCACCACATCAGCCCCCATGTCTGTGCAATTGGCTCCTGTTCAGCCTCACCGTGGGCCACTGCAGTACCCAAAGAGCCCGCTCCTCCGGGTTCCCCCGGCAGTACCTCCTCTGCAGGATCTCGCGCCCGTTGGCATCAGTGTAAAACAGCCCGTCGGTCTGCAGGTTTGTCTCAAAGCGGCTGATGATCTCCTTGCCGAGGCCGTCCCTGCGGCAGCAGAGCAGGATGGTCAGCGGGGCGCCCCAGGGAGCTGGAGGGAGGGAGGGTTCCCCCACCCCAGCCTCCTGTGCTCACCGGATGGGGATGGGTCCGACTGTCCACTCGAGCTCCACATAGGGCTGCCCAGGATAGAGGCGCACCACCTGGGAGCACCAGTCAGAGAAGTTCTGGTACATCTCCTGCACCACCTGGGTCTGCAGGGTAAAGACCTAGGATGTGGATCTTGTCCTGGCACTGACACACAACCCTCGCTGGCAAAAGGAACAGCACCCGCTGGGGCTCATGTACAGAGGGTGCAAACGGAACTGGGGAAGGGGAGGGAGGCTGGTTTCAGATGCACAGGAGCCACAAACGAAGCGCTACTGGATGCTCCGTAATCCTTAGGCAGAGGAAACCTTTGTGGAAACAAGAAACTCAGCATGGCATGGCCATAAGAAATGATGCTTCGGAGCTTACATGCCTTGGCTCTTAGGGACTGACGCATTCTTCCTCTTCTGCTCACTACAGAGGAACAGAGCAGGTCTTCTCTGCTAATTCTGGCCACTCCACTGCTGCAGAACTTAGAGAAACTTGCTGTTTGTTGCAGAGCCATTGCAAGAAAAGGCACCAGTGGCAGGGACAGAAGTGGGGAATGTGGGGCCAAGCAGATGTTGTACTTGCAGTTACCAGCACCATCCCGTGCCATCGGCTATGCTGCTTAGTGCTGACGGGAGTTGCAGGCCAGCTGCCTCGGCTGCTGCAGTAGGTCCTCGAGGTAATCCCCACCCCAGGACTCCACTGCTGAAAACTAGGAGAGCCCGGGCTCCTCATCTCTGTCCTGCAACTAGGCAGTGCCACCGCCGCCTGGCACCCGCATAGTTCTGGGGCTCCTCAATGCCACCACTCTTCTTCAGTCTACCTACGTCAAGGCATTGTTTGAGATTCCACGGCAAGGCAAAGCAAAAACATGCAGCGTGGTTCCAGCAGGGCCGCGGAAGGTGCCAAGCACATTCTGGGGATGGAATGTGGGATTTCGGGAGCAGAGCACCCAGGGGCACAGCGGCAGCTCGTTCGTGGCTGCTGCGCACGACGGAGGAGGCATCCACGCAGGTCCTCCTACCCAGCCTTCAGTCTCGTGGCCAGCCAGCACTTGTGCTGTCCTACCTTCACAAGGGACACACGGGCTCCGTGAGCAACAGCAAACGGTTCAGAGTGGTTGGGGCGGAAGATGTAGGCTCCGGACGGCTGGCTACTGTCCATGTTCCCAGCACTGGCGTTGTACCTGCAGAGTCGGCCAAGGCATGGAAAAGGTGGCCACAGGCATCGCAAGCAACCTCTTACCAACAGCCACCCACACGCCATCCAGCAGAGGGGAGCCCAGCTGTCCACCGTGGCCCCTGGACACAAGGGGGGAAGCTTCCCGCACAAGCAGGGGGCAGCCACACTGCGCCAGCTTGTGCTCCTACCACCCCCACTTGCCAGAGCGGAAGGCCAGTGTCAATTTGACTCACCAGAAGAAGTTTTGGGATACTGGTAAGGAGATGTTCTTGTCCAGGTTCTCAATCTCCTTCAGGAGCCCTGTTTTGGGGTCAAACAGAACCCGGAGATGCTAGGGGTGGACAAAGGAAAAGAAAGTAAGAGAGATGCAATCCGTAGCTTCAGGAAAATGGGTCTTGGTGTGCCTGGCAGGATGTATAGGAATGAGAGAGAGCTCAGTCCAGGCAAAACTGCTTTCAGAATGATGCTCACACTTTTTAACTAGCAAACTGCATCACTTGGTATCTCACTTGACTCGGTACCTAAGCAAGCGCCCCACCTCTGCCGCAGCACTTTTAGTACTTTCTGGAAAGCCTCCATGAAAGACGACTGCCCATGTCAGCTAGTTTTGTTTCTAAACTGGCATTGTCAAGAATGTACGCCAAATGTATTTCCCCACAAGTTAATCCCACTGTTTGTCTCAGCCTCGAGGATACATTATTTTTAACATAGCCTGGTTTAAAATGTATAACAAAACAGGTATTGGAAACTAATAAACAAACAATAACTCTAAAAAATGTTGGCAATGGGGGCAGCAGAAGCATCATTAGTGCACATGATGGGAAAGTGCCCCGTAGAGGCCCCTTTCTCAACACAAGCAGTTGCTCTTGCTTTGTATCTTCAGCAGTTTTTTGCTGATGTTTGCTGAAATATTGTAAAAATTACATCAAAATAATAAAACTAAAAAACAGATATTTGGGAACTAAGAATGGAAAATCCAGATACCTTTTCTGGTACCTGAAGGTCATGCATCTGGTTTGGGAATCTCTTATTGGCCTATTGCTCAAAGTACTGGATTTTGCCCTGGGGAAATGCAGCTGTCTTTTGAAAGTGAGCCAAGCCAATGCAATCTGAAGTGCTGTCGACAATGTGATTGCCAGTCTTTTGGGTACATACTAGATCGGGAGAAGCGAAAGGGAAAAAACACACGGACACCTTACATGCATGGCAGCAGACAAGAGCACGGCAGAGAGGGAAAGCAGTTTCCTGAAAAACGCCCAGTGCATTTTGGTGTGCAATCCATTATAATCTGTCCTCAGGCAAGTGAGGCACAGCATGGAACGGGGGGCTGCCACGTTCCTGCCTCCCACCCTGTTCATGTCCTGGAAGCAATGCAGGTGAATGTCTCCACCGCTGGCCATAGAAATGCCACAAATACCTGGACAGCCTGCTGTGTAGCAGCCCTTAGCTGAGGCAGCCAACCTGTGGTTCTCCAAATGGCCCGGCCTACAATTCTCACCACTGCTCATCACTGCCTATGGTTTTGGCCCACAATTTACCTAAACCTGCCTTAGATGGCAGAGCAGCCTTTCCCAGCTGGCCCCTTTCGGGTGGAGTGTGCAACAACTCCCATCACGCAGCAAGAAGGCACCCAAGCTGGGGGAATGGGACGGGACATGCGTCTCCCTCGCTTCCAGCTTCCCCCTTCACTTCCTTTGTAGGTGAGGCTTGTACGTAGAAGAGGAAAGGAGTGCAGAACTGGCCAGGCAGCCCAAGGCAGAGCGAGTGCAACGAGAGGGAAGGGAAATGCCATACCTCATTCTCCATCGACCAGGAAAGATGCTCTGCTCCAGGCTGATGGTGCAGCTTCTTCAGAGGCTTGGGGAGCACTGGTTGCCCACCGGGCAACCTGGAGATGGAGTAGGTGGTATAGCCTACTGGTGGGAGGGAGGCTTGGAACACCAGTTCATTGATGGCACTGCCCTGATCACGCCGTACGGCGCGGGTGAAACTTGATACAGGGATCACCTGGCAAGGAGAAGGGTCATTTCCACAATTCATGATTCGCACGATTTTCTACTCAGCAGAGGGCCAAGAAAGATGTTGATCTTTACAAATCCATGGTAGTTAAGTGGACACTTTTCTTGCCACACGTAAGACTGTGGGCACAGGGCAGCTAAGTGAGACCTGGCCCTCTTCTCCACATTTTTTGCTTTCATTTAAAAACCAAAAAGAGGCCTGACTCTTTTGCTTACACAGAACACCAATGGCAATTTTCTATCCAAATGTTGGATAAGAAATAATCCTATTTTCTTGGCCAGTGAATGCAAAACCACCAGGATGACTGATAAGAGTGTCAGCATTTGAGTTTGCATTTTAATAAAATAGTAACTCTTTATTGACTGTCCTTGTTTGAGGTTTAGTTTTGTTTGCAAATGAATAGACTTGCATTGTCCCCTACCCTGCATGAATACATAATCCCCCAAACACAAGGTCACACCACAGATGGAATTACTGGGCTGCTCACAATCCCCTGTTTGGTGAGTGGTGCCCACCAACTCCACACGCTACTTGAAGCATCCCAAGTCGCAGGCGGCCTTCCCACCAGACGCTTCAGACTGCAAATCCCTGGCCACTGCCATGCTGGCTGGGACTGGCTAGTTTTAGTCCAAAACCCCCGGACAGCAGCTGGCTGGGAAAGAATGCCACTGGGGAGCGGAGGCTGCCTGTCTCCTACCTCATTCAGAACAGCCTGGCCGTCCGCGGCCAAGACAGAGTAGCGGCTTCCATTCACTGGCAGGCGGATGTTCCAGCCTACGGGGCGCGCCAGAGGGTTGTAGGCAATGACGATGAACTGCAAGGGCAGAAAAGCGGCATGTTAAACCGGCTGTGGCATGCAGATTTGCTTGGCTGTGTAAGATAGCTAGGGAAGGCCTTCTCCAAAGCAAAGCACGGCCCTCGGGACTTGGAGGTGGCCCAGTGGGCAGCACAGTTCAGGCCTTACGTGGGGCGAGGGCCTAGACAACAGCCGCAGTCCTTACGCTTTGGGCGCCTTCCGTCAGCAGGCAGACGCTGATGTTGAGGTAGGTACAATAGATGAAGTTCTCCTTGCTGCCGGCAATACTGGCAAGGGCATTGCTGACCACAATCTGCAAAGTCAGAGAAAAGGGGAACTTAGGTAAGTTGGCTGCTCCCACCACAGAGACACCCGATGGTTTAGAAATACAGCAAGGGGAACTCGAGTGAAGTTCACGCAAAGGCTTGGGGTCAGGGCAGATGTGTATGCCGTGTCGTACGGCAGGCTTGGGAGGGGGAAGCAGCACCGTCCCTGCCCTGCCCTGCCCTCTTGGCAACGTGCCTCCCAAGCCGGGAGCTCTGGCCCAGTGTGCTCAGCCCCTCCGCTCTTGCCACAGGTTCTGTGATGTTTCACCGTCCTACTGCCCGAGTTTTTCCCCCAAGAAGGGAGCTAAATGGAGGCGGAGCCGGAGAAGGCTGCCTGGGCCAGGGATGGACCATCACCTCGCTGGAGACCGGAGGAGTGAGAGGAGCAGCCGCGGGCCTGTTTCATCCAGCCCTGCTCACCTGTGTGTGCACGCAAGGGAGGAACGGGGGGAAACGAGGCGGGGGCCCCTCTAGGGGCTCCGTGCGCACACCTGGCAGGTGTCCCAGCCCAGGGACAGCTGTTTGGCGTAGTCATTGGTCACATGCTGCTTCGCCGTCCCACTCACTGCATCGTGGTGCTGAGCGACTCCCATGGCCTGGCCTGTATGGAAAAGACAGCTGGGGTGTCGCGGCACACCAGCCCGGGACAGAGGCAGGGGACACTCCCGGCCAGCACAGCCCAGTATGGGCCTCACCATGCAGGAACCCCTTCTTCGCCTTGCCCTCCTGCTGGCCTGTTCCACTGTCCGTCTGCCTAAGCCCACAGATCCCTCAGCTCCGGCTGTGGCTGAAGCCTTCCCACGGCCATTATGAGAGCAGCTGCTGCTGTTGCTGCGCTCTTAGCAGCCGATCCGGATGGATCCAGCCCACCCAGTGATCCCCTCCCAATCCGAGCCACTGGGCGGTGGGTGTGGGCCTGGGTGGCCTCCAGGGGATGGCGGAGGACAGGAGAGCCTGGAGGAATGTTGTCCATGGGGTCCCGATGGGTCGGGCGCGACTTTGCGACTGAACAACAACGAACAATCTGATGGGCCACCTCTTCCCATACTGCCCTGGCCGTGATTAACCTCTTCAGCAAATTCCTTCGCTAAATACTCTTCCAGGGACAGATATAGTATACACCCATGAAGGGACATGATGCGCATTTCTCTGCAGTAGCACCTTGACTCTCAGTGACCAGCCAGAGGAGGCCCAAGTGGCATCAATTTTGTTTTACAACACAAATTAAAAATGTTTCTTCCTTCCTAGGCATTTAACACTGCACGCACGCACGCGCTATTTGAACTGAGTGGCGGTTGTTTGCTTTTAGTATGAAACTGTTTGGTTTCTATACTGAATTTGTCTGTGGATGATGAGCAACTTGTAATTTTAAATACATACGTACGCAGCACAGAACTGTTGGCACTGCCATATGGCCCCACATTTGCTTGTTTACCAGCCAGCACTTCCAGCTGGTTGCAGACCTATGGGAGGGAGGAGGCGGCATCAGAGAAGACCAGCGCTAGCCGGGCTTGAGGCTAAGCAGGAGGCAGAGCAGGACCAGGACCTGGGCTCTCAGGGTCTCCCTTTCTTCTCCCACTAGGAGAAGGGACACACCCAGCTCTTGGTCTCCCGCCTAATAAAAGAGCACGACCACCGACCTGCAGAAAGTTGTTGCTGAGCCGCTCGTAGCCTTTCAAAGCTGGGCGGCTGGTGAAGTAGCCTGTCCAGAACTGGTGGCCCCCGTCCGCGTACGGGAAGAAGTCGTCATATTTTACAGACCTGTCCAATGCAGGTGTTTGGTCAGCGGAACAGCCTATCACCCTCAACTCCCTCTTGAGTCCAATACTGCCAAGTAACAGTCAAGCATTCTTAAAGCACTAACTTGGGCAGGGAGTTCTACTTTAGAGATGTGAAGGCTAGGGAGAAATATTTTTCCCTCAAGTTCTCCAAAAATCTCTGGGGAAAAAGACAGTTTTTCACATTTTTCTTGTACTTTCCATTTTTCCAGGCTTTTAAAGTTCTGTACCACTGTGGCAGCTGTTTACAGGGGGGCTATACAGCAAACAATTCTCCTTCTACTGCAACCCAGGCCCCTCTGCTCTCATTCGGGGATGGACTCCCAGAGGTGGAGCCAAATTAAACACCCGCTTCAGAACGAGAGGGATGAGGCGAGCCCCACCGAAAACGCTCCTGCTACAACATGGCAGCACTGAAGCCCAGCCACTCCCCGCCCTCTCACCATGACATGTTGGCCTTGTTCAACTCCCACAGGTAGCAGCTTGGAGTGGAGTAGAGAACATTGATGCGGCTCCCACTCAGTTGCTGGGAGAGAGAAACAAGGAAATCAACAGGCGACCCACGCACTGCAGGAAGGGTCAGGCATACCGGCAGGACTTGGAGAGTGCGACAGAGCCTGAAATGCCTGGTGCTTGTTTTAGTTTTGATGCCCCCAACAAATGTAGCTCTAGCCTTCTTCTGATATGGTCTGAGCTGCATCAGCCAAAGACACCAGGGCCTGGTTCACACACACATACACAGTAGCCACCCAGAGAACAGGTTGAATGTAGGCTATGTTTGTGTTGTGGGTTGCACTTACATGCACCTCCCTGCTCCACCGTCCACAGGAACACAAGAGTGGCAGGGGCCAATAAGGCCACTGAGTCCGAGTCCCATTCAGTGCAGGACTCCATGGATTTAACCATGGGCTGTTAACCACAAACACCCCCGACTTCGCAATCCAACAAGAAACCATGGATTTGTACAGAGCAACCACGGACAACCCACACTCAGCCTGAATTCCAAGCTGTCATTATATGTGAACCAGACCCGGCCCAAAATCAACCCTCCTCGCAGGAACACAGCAGGGCTGAAGGGCCCACCTATGTCCTCCTTCCCTCTTCAGCCCCCTGAAAGTCGCTTCTGGATTTCAGGGTTAAAGACCTTTGAGAATAGCATGGGAGGCTGCAAATAGAGGCAAGTTATTGGAACTTGCCGCACTTCCACAAACAGAGGGATATAAAGAAGATCCCAGCCCTTGATTTTATGAGGACCAACAGGGGACGTGGCTAGGAAGGAAGAGGACGTGTCCTAGCACGCGGCTAGGACAATCATTCAATTTGTGGAAGGAACAAGACGAATGAAAGCAGCAGCCCTGTTATGCTTGGATTTTTTAGGCCAGCTCTTTCTCTTCTTGCTCCAAGGAGGGAGATACCATTGCTGCCGAGGGAGGGCAGGAAGTGGACAGAGAGAGAAAAGGGCTCATTCTCGATTCCAGGGGTTTGGGATGGGATGAGAAGAGCAGCTTTGCCTTTCCTCTGCTTCCTGCTGCTTGCTGGAGGCAGGGACCACAGGACAGCCCAGGGGCGCATGCATGAAGGGCTCTGAATTTGCTGACAGGTGAATGAGGGAGCACCAGAACCCACCATTCTTCTCCCTGGTTCAGCCCACTGACATATTAGCAAGGAGGTAAAGTTCTCTGTGCATGACAAACCATCAGGCACAGCCAGGGGCCGTGTCCCTCCTCCCTGTGCCCAGTTCTCCTGCAGGATCCCACGGGGAACAGGACGACAGTGGCTGAAACGGAGCCCTCTCAGCAGCTGCCACCTGCTCCCCTGCCCAGCACTCCTGCTAATGCTGACCGGGTGGGATCGCTCACAAGCAGCCCGGCCCTCCCAGCGCTGGCAGGGGAGCTGGGCCAGGGGCTGGAGTGCAAGGGCAAGAAGGGGAGGGCCACCTCATGCTGGGTCGTAAGGGGCAGCTGCTTGCTCTCACGCCCTCACGAAGAAGGCAAGCAGAGCTGCAGGGTCCTGCCTGTCGCTGCTGTAGCAGTGGCGGCAATGGATGGGGGCCAGCCGCACGGCCTCGTCTCCTCGCAAAGAAGCAAGACCAAGCTCTGCTGCATGCCACCTCCCCATGTCCAGACTCTGGGCAGACAGTGTGCTGAGGACACTTGTGGCTTCCCCCAGACTCTGGCTGATGGCAGCGGAGAAGAGGACTGCTCCACAGCAATCCATCTCTCTCTTAAGCATCAGCAGGAACCTGGGAAAAGCTGCACTTTGGTGGCTGTCATCAGCAAGAGTCCCTCGGCCAGAGCAGAAACGCTTTTTTTGGCTGCTCAGACCAGGGAACGCCTAACTTTTGGCTTGGTCAGAGCTTAGGGTGTCCACTGTTCCATGGTAGGTTACTTAAGCCCCCAGCAAGCCATGGGCAACTGGGGTGGTTTGTAAGCCACAGGACATTGCTGCATTTAGATGACATGTTGACCCACCATCAATTAGAAGTCACAGCTGGTTAACCATCAGCGTGCCACCATTTCTGATGGGACGCTCGAGGGCAACACCAGTTCCCTGGACCAGACCAAGATGGGCCGGGCGCTTCGCCTGGACAGCTCTGGGGGGAAGGCTTGTGTCTCGCCCTGCCCAGTCCGCCCCAGCACGCGCAGCCCTGTTCTGTGGCTCCTTCACCGCAGGGCTGAGGCCATGCCCCAGATTACCTGTGCGTTGACATGCTTGATTAGCTTGTCCATGTTCGTGTACCAAAGGTGCGCATTCTCGTACTGGAAGTCAGAGCCCATTGTCATGACAATGTGGTTGGTGCGATAGTATTTGGCCTGAGGGAACAATGTTGGGAATTGGGATGGGAACTCCTTTCCATGCAGGCACCAAGGACCCCTTCCACACCAAAGTTTGCAAAGGGGCTTCCTCTGCATTATCTAGTTGCAATCCTGTAACAACTCTGTATGAGAAATCATATTCTCTCCCTTACTGAAACCAAGAGACAGATCAAGACAGATGACTATTTAAGCTCGTGCTCTCCTGATGTCTTGAACTTCAACTGCTATCAGCCCCCGTCTGGGGGAGCTGGACAAGCATGGTGGGAATCCCAGGCTAAAATATCCAGACGGAATCAGGCTACCACCCAGCAAGTGTAAGTTCCACTTCCGCAGTCAAACCAGGAGTTTCCCAGTTCATCATTCAGACTCTAAGCCGTTACGCTGCACCAGCCTTGAGGAACCATGAGAAATGAGCCACAGGGCACCTTGCAGCTCTGTTCTGTCCAATGCACTTGCATCCCCCAGCCGAGATTCCATCCCACCTGAGAAGAGGGCCCCGCGCTCCAAACCCCGTCGCCCAGCTCTCACCTGAACAGTGGCGACTCCCTGGAAGTAGGCTACTAGCTCCTTCACATTGTTCTCATCACTGTCGTCATCCACAATTGGGTTGTCCGAGCAGATCTGATCCCAGCAGAGCGCGGTGGGCGGGTCGTAGCCATTTGGCAGGACACCTACCAAGGCACAGACAGGAGAAACGGGGACGGCACCCTGAGCAAGCCAGGACTTCCTCCTACCCACTGCAGTCCAGATGTTAAAGGCAGGTGGCCAGGTGAACAACAGTGGTGGGACTGAAGGTGGGGCCTTCCAGGAGGTGGGGCTAGGGAGACCCCAGAATCTCGACCATCAGTGCTCAAGGGCAGAAGAGGGAAACTCAGGTTCCAGAAAAGACTGAGCAGGGCTTCTGCTCAGGGGGTTACAGGAAGCGACACAGCAGGCAGGGGCCGCTCCAAGCACATGTGCTTGTGTCCTCCACAGCAGTGCATGTGTGTACGTGGTTTGCTTGACCAAGCCATCCAAGGCAACTGTGCACACATGCAAGTCACACCTGCATATGCACACACAGCAAGGCACCTACATAGCCCATAGGACCGGACTGCACTCAACACTGAAATTCATTGTGTGAGCTTCATCAAATGTTTTCTCAGCCCGATGGGCAAGTTACAGTATGAGCCAGGGCTCATAACACTGCAACCCAAGCCCTTCATGCTTTCAGACCAGCAGACCAAGCCCAATGCGTGACAAGTCTGTATGCTTAGGCTTGCAGAGTAAATACACTTCCACATGTGGAAATATTTCACAATAGAGGCCATCAGGGAAAATAGTTTGCGTTGCGATTTTGCTTTTTCCTGTGCGCCAACTGACACCTAGATTTGCACTGACTTGCACAAAGTATCCCTGACAATGGATAATGAGAAACACAGAAACAGAGCGAGTCAGAAGGGGCCTCCTGGGCCATCTAGTCTGGGACAGGCAGGAACAGTTAGGCAGAACATGTGTTATTCAGGCATAACACCGCTGGATTAAAGGATCCTCGTGTTTTGAGGACCGGATCCGTTTTTGAAGGGCATTGCCTTGGTGAACACATGCATTTATAGCACAGATGTCAAGCTGCACTAGACCTTCTGGGTACTGTTAAGCTATACCAACTTTGTGCCAGGTGCTGCCCCTCTATGTTGTTGGACTGCAGTTCCCATCAGCCCTAGCAGCACAGCCAACGGTGTGCGTGTGCTCCCTGGGGGACCAAAGCCAGCGCAGTGCATGCGTGGGAGTGCTGGGCAGGGACTCGGAGACCCAGAGCCCAGTCCTGACCTGGCCATGACGTCCACTGGGTGACTCTGGGCCACCCTCTGACCCACAGTCTCACAAGGCGGCCGTGGCAATAAAACGGAAGAGGATCGCAGGTCCCATCGCAGGCTCTTTGCAGACAGGGTGGGATACAAATGCAACAGCTGGAATTTGAAACACGTGGCGGGCCCCACATCAGGGAAGGTCAAGCCGGGGGGCCCCAGACCAGGGCAAGCAGGGGCTCCTGCCTCACCCGTGAAGAGGTCAGCCGCAGGAGGGTCCAGGCTGCCGCTCGCACGCCAGAGCTGCTCCATCTCCCTCAGGGCCTCGCGCCGGGCCTTGTCCTGGTAATCAATGCGGCCCACAAAGAGGCCATCGTAGCCCATCTGGAGGGAACAAGGAGAGGCAGGCCGAGTGCTCAGCAAGCGGAGGAGGAGCCCAGCCACGAAGACGAGCTGCGAGGTTTCAGGCCAGGGCGCCAATTCAAGCGCCACGGCCTGCTGGGCTGGGCTGGGCTGGGCTGGAGGGGGGAAGTGTGGCGAGATGCTTGGGGCAGGCGCAGGGTGACTGCGTGGGGCGGGCAGGAGGAATGTCCTGGGAACCCGGACCGACCTGAGAAAAGAGGGAGGCCTGTTCCCGACTGTGCCCGAAAGGGTCGATGTGCCAGGCCACCCGGGGGCGGCCACACTCGCCAAATGTCTTCTGCAGGAAGTGGAGCCCCAGGCTCATCTGGTCGATGACAGCGCTGTAGTGCACAGAGGCCTCGTCATTCATGCACCAGCCGCCGTTCACAAACTCCAAGCGGCCTGCCAAGGAATGGAGAAGAGGAGAGAACGGCCTGGTGGGACTGGAGCCCCTCAGCACAGCCCCTCCGTGGAAGGCGCCCCTGGGGACGGGGGATGCAGAAGCCGAGCAGGCACAGCCTCTGAAAGTCGGACCAAGGACCCCTGTGGGGAAGCAGCCTTTGGAAAAGGAGTGGGCCACCCGAGGCCCCCCTACAGCTCCCAGCAGCCAGCCCCGTTAGCTGTGCCGGCGGGAGGCCACATGCTGTGAACTGCAGTGTGGAAACCAGATGGAAGACTGAAGCGAGCAGTGTTATTTTACAACCCCGATACACTGCTCCACATCTGAACAAATCCTGGTGCAGTGAACAGCAGAAGACTGCATTCAAACATACCAAAATAAACATTAAAGGCAGAATGCCAATTAAGATATGCGGCTGGTCAATCAAAGAGCGCTTCTGGAAATAAAGGTGCATTCCATGGGCAGGAACAATGACTGTGCTGGTGCCCGTCTGCCCGCCCGCCCTCTGAAGGCTGCAAGGGCCACCCAGCAGGGACCATGCCAGCAGACTCTGGCCAGGCCAAAGGCTAGTGCAGAACCGCCAGGAATGTGCCACCGGAGGATCTGTGACACGCTCTCCCACATGTTTGCCCCAAGGTGCCTGGGGGCTTACGCACTCGCACCCAACCCGTACACCTGGCCAGCGGAAGGGCTCCAGTGCAGCGCCCTCAGCCAAGGAGCTGCATGCCCGGAAAGGGGCAGCTCCCGAGGAGAGCTGAGCTGCTGCACTCGGCATTAGCTCCAGCTTCTGGGCAGCCTTCAGGGCGCTCCCCCAGAGTGTGCACTGCGGAAAGCCGGCCTGGAGGTTACCAGTACTTGTAGCACTGGGGCCAGAAAAGGCTGGTGATCCGGTTGATACTGGGGAAGGCACTCTGGGCCAGAGGGCCTTGGGTCCAACCCCTGCTGAGTGCAGGACTCCCAGGTAAAGCATCCCTCTCCGATGGCTGACCGGTTGCCCCCTGAATGCCTCGAGTGGGAGAGCCCACCACCTCCCAGGGGCACGGGTTCCTTTTGTCTTGCCAGGACGCCGCCTCACTTTACTGGCCCTCGCTCAGCTGCTTGCTGAGTCCAGGCACAGGCCCAGGACTTCCCCGCCTCAGCTGGTTCATTTGTCCCTGGAAGAGAGAGCTGCGTGGCATCAGCAAATCCTCTAACGGCCGTGTCCAGTGGGTTCAGAAAGAGATTAAACAACACCGGGACAAGGTGACATCCTGTAAGCCCCAGACCTCAGTTGCCAAGGAACAGCCACTTGACGTTCTTCTGACATTGGCCCTGCAGGTGAGAGAAGCCCGGCAACACAGAGCCTCCTGGTCCCGCCTGCCGAAGCGATGCAGAGAACGCCGTCCGCAGCGCTGGCAAAAGCTGATGAGAGCCTGAGCAGAGTTAACAGGTCTCCCCTCCCTCTCCTTCTCCCTGACCCAATCAAGGGCACTCCTCAGGGTGACCCAGTCTGATTCTGCCCCATGCCCAGGCTGAAGCCAAGAGGGGCCACAGTTGTTCTGGCAAAGCCTCTCAGGTGCCTTATCTAAGAAAGAGGGACTTGTGGTGATTGCTCAGTCCTGCCGGGTCCAGAGCGGGCTCCTTCAGGAGTGGCCGTAGCACTGCCTCCTCGAGGTCAGCAGGAAGCTCCTCTTCATCCAGAGAGGCATTCGGCACTTCCTGGATCCACTCTGCACCTCTTTGGCTGATTCCAATTGGCCGGAAAGGGCAAGGATCAAGAGGCACCCAGGCGACTGCACTGATGTGGGCACGTTGCCCATGTCGCTAGGGTGCAGCAACTGGAATGGACCCCACAAAGTCCACCTGATCCAACCACTGGATTATGGGGCCACAGGAACAGAAATTCCAACCACCAGAAAAAATAAAAATAAATGTTTAAGAAGAGCTAATAACAAGTCACCCATCACCAGAGGAGGCTTCTCATGGAGCCTCTGCATTAGTCACTGTTCGGGGATTAGCTTCCGTTAGTCGGGAGGCCTGCTCAGAACAGTGGTTCATGCAGGCACACAGGAGTGGATAGACTCCTGTAAGTGTGGGAAATGATTCTCACTTTTTGAAAGGAGAATAGGAAATCTTCCGGGACACACATCCAGAGGGAAAGGAGGGCTGCCCCTTCCGTTCCTGTCTCAGTAGCCGGGAGCCTGTTGAGCTAGCTCTCCTTACTCTCCCCCAGCCTGCTTCTCCCTCAGAAAAGCTCCCCACGACCAGGACCACCCCCCTCCACATGGCCTGCTAGGCCCGTGTGCAGGCCAAAGGGCAGCCCCAACCCTCCGGCGTACCTTCTGCAACAAGCTGCTGCACTGCCTGGCGCATAGCTTCTGTCTGCAGCCCCCACCAGCGGGCAAAGAAGGCCACTTCCACATAGATGAAGCGCTTGCTGGGGTCTGCCAGCAGCTGTGGGATGACCGAGTCCAGGATGTACTGCACCCCGGCATGCTGAATGTCATTGCGGACTGCAAAACAACAGAGGGGGAGAAGTTGAGGAGAGATGCCCCGTGCAGTCCAGGGTCCCTCTCTCATGGACCAGGAAGCCTTGGGCTAGATGAGAGACCTCTGTAAAGCAGGGGGCCACAGCCAGACCCTCACATCCTGTCCTCATCAGCCACACAGTTCTCACAACAGTGAAATGAAGTACTAAGAATGAACTGACGCTCAACCGAGAGACAGCCAGACTTCATCACAATTGCTCCCCCTGCTGCGCCTACAAGCCACAAAGCAGGACAGCCCCCCCCCCCAGCTTTCCTCTTCACCCTCCCATGTGACCAGATGCTGAAGGAAGGTTTTATCTCCAGCAACTGTGCGCTGCTCTGACCTTGCAGGGCAGCTCACTGTGTCCACCCACACAGGCAGGGCTGCAAAGCAGGAAGGCTGCCACGCCATGCTCCAGTGGAAGCACCAAGGTCGATCTGCTAGCAGATACTGCTCAGATTCAAGGCAGAACCACCAGGCATGCCTGGGCCTGGAACACAATCTACTGCTCAGACCACACAGCAGGGCTAACAGCACGGTTAAGAGCAGGAGTTCCAGGCCAAAAAGCCCCTGTCTGAAGAGTCACTTCAGCCACGAACTCCTTGCACGGCTCTCTCAATCTGCCTGAACCCCCATTTGTAACATGTGCATCTGCCAGAAAACTGCCAAACAGTCGATGGTCAGGGACACATGGTTATGGCCACTGGGCAAAGCCCCGGGGGCCAGATTTGGACCCTGGGCTTCAGCTTCCACACTCCTGGTCTAGTCAGTCAAGAGCCTGTTCTAGTCCGTGTGCTCTGCAACTGAACTCCTGCTGCAAGCAGGGAAGAGCATCCGAGAATGCTCGCCCTGGCCCGTGTCTGGAGCCACGGCTGCAGGGGGTCATCTGCACCCACCGCCTTTGCTCCATCACTGCCCCTCCAGGGCCAGCCAAAGGCACAAGGCATTTTCCTAGCAGGCCTGCGCTGAGCTGTGCCGCAACCCCTCTCACACATCTGCCCAGCATTTTTCAACTCACCTCCAAAGAAATACTGGTCCACTGTCTTCAGCCAGCCCACATCATCATGTGTGTGGGGGACCAGATGAACGTTCAGCATGTCAGGTTTCGTCACTGGGCAGGACTAAAAGAGGCAAAGAACAAAAAGAGAAATGAGAGAGATAACAAACATTTCTGAGCCAAGGGAGGCTACCCACCAGGCAGCAGAGTCCGCCACAAGGTGATAGCAGTCATTGAAGCAGGAAAAGCTCAGTATAACTGGAAGGAAGCAGTTATACCAGCCCTGCTAATGGCTAATGGAAGGCCTAACACGAGCAGCTTCAAGGCTATTGACTAAATACTACTGCTTTCATTTGCCACGTCAACAGTATACTAGCCATGCTACTGAAATACAAAACCCTTGCTTACAAAAGCTGGGATCCGGGTTTCTTTGCTGCTTGTAGAGAAGCACAATTCAGAAAGAACTCAGAACGACAGAAAATGAGGTCTTCCATGTTCTATTCCTGCCTTGAATGACCACAGATTTCTAACCCAGCTTTCAGTGCAAGGCTTTCAAGGCAGCTAATGAAATAGAAAATAAGTTGACCAAGCCCACCAATCCACCTCCCATACAACATCAGAAGCAGTTAAAGACCATCAAGTAAGATTCACATATGATCCATTAAAATCAAAGGCAGAGTAAGATGCACCTGCTGCTGCAGAGATGCACAGTTAAGTGCAGAGACTTCGTGATTAGCAGGAACAATTAACAACAGCCACCTCACCTCTTTCAGGCCTCCTCCATCTCTGAGAGCTTAGCTGCAGTTCTCATAGCACAAGGGAAGCAATGGATTTTTCCAGCAAAACACACACAGGGAGAGTTCACACAACACAACAAACAAAGGTCAGGGAGCGTTCGTGTGCCATGACTCCTGGTAACTTAGCACACATTCCCAATAGGCAATTACAAATCCTGGCTCCTTCCACCATCCTCCATCCCCACCTCCATTCTCCTGCTCCCACCACGCATCCCAGCAGCCACTACTAGCAAAATCCCCCTTTTCCTGTGCTGTTCCCTGAAAGTTCCCTGAAAGTGCCATCTGCCTCTTCTTGACTGAGGTTTTGGGGTGGGTTCTCCTTCTTTCCCCTCCTGATTGCATCTCTATCTTTTTAATACTTCCTAGCCAAACCAGGCTCCACAGGAGGGGGCTTTTTTTAGCTTAAAATAAACACTTCTGGAGTGATTCTCCCCTTTCTCTCCATGCTTTTGGCAAGTGATGGCATGAGTGTCACTAGGAGGCTGTGGGTAAACAGACAGGATGCCAGAAGCAGCTTTTTTTTGTTGACTCTCTTTTCGTAGGACTCTACAGTGTTTTTCACCAGAAATGGAAAAATGGAACACCTGGGGCTATGTGTCTTGACAGACAATCACAATGAGCAGGAACAACACATGCAACTGCAGCTTCCTGTTGCAGTTTCTGCATCTGAAACAAGCTCTGGTGATATACCATGAACAGGTCCAGATAAATCCATACATTAAAAAAAAGGATTCCTTGTTGCGATGGGCAAGCCCAGTCACAGAGTGATAAACATGGATCAGCACAGCTGCCTGCATTTTTAGCCTTTCCTTGGGAGCATGGATGAGAAGCAGGATTTCAAAGTGTACCTCTATACCAAGACCACCACTGAAAAGGCTGCCTCCCTTGTTACTCCTCATCTAACTGTTGAAGGGAGCTGGCTTTTAGAACAGGGCCTCCCCAAACTGGCACACTCCAGATGTGTTGAACTAAGACTTCCATCATTGCCAATGAGCATGGCTCCAAAAAGGAATGAAAAGGCCCACATGGGAACTGGGATTCCTTCAGGTTTCCAAAGGATTGGGATCAAGCTAAGAAGTGTGACCTATCTAGAAAGACAAGGTCTTCAGATTGTAGCCATTGCCTAATCCCCCCAGTACTAGGAATATAGTAGACTTTAGTGAAGTATAAAAGCAGTTGCCGCTGGGTGTCCAGTTTCCCCAAATTCTTGTCAAGGATCTGAAAACTGGAATGCAGAAGTAGCACTTGAGATTCAGCTTCCTAAAGGGAGTCCTTGCACAACAATCATAATTTCCAGCATACTGCTTTTGTGCGTGGCTGTTCCTTGCTTGAATTTAAATGCCACTGTGCCTAGCTCTGCATCTCTTAATGGGATCCATCATTCTATACAATGCAAAGGCAAAAAAGCCTTTGCTCACTTACTTTGGCAGGAAGCCCCATTAACCAAATGTTGTAACCCCCCTCATAAGCAAGCACGTAGCCAGGGCATGGCTCATCACGAGTAGCACGTAGCCAGGGCATGGCTCATCACGAGTATCAGGGTGTCCTGTTCGCATGAGAACAAGTACACGAACACGGATGTGCACGCTACGCAAAGCTGACGACAAAGCAGGCTACACTCCAGCATTACCAGTATCACCGCAGCCGTTATGCCCTTGTACCCACGCTTGCTTGCTTTTGCATGAAAAATGTGCTCTCCCCTATTGTTTCTCTGTTGTTCCCCTATTGTTCGCTGTCATTCAAGCATAAGTGTAAAAGAGTATAAAAATCAAATGTCTCTCCTCTGCCTGCTACCACACTCTCACGAGTGCATGGTCCCTGCCGGCAGGTAAAAATAAATCTCTCTCGATAATTCCAACCAGTCTCTGGTCTCGTCCGTAAAATCTCGCCATACAACAATTGGAGGCCCCAGCGAGATCTGAGACTATCTGTCTTGCCTCCCGCCGACACCAGGGATGGGCCCACAGGCATCTTATGCCTCTGCCCCGGCTCGGTGGGACGTCTGACTAGCTGAGAGAGGAATTACCGGTAAGTGCGCACGGCGGTTACCCACCATTAGTATCTGCAGATCTGGTATTGGAAAGAAAAGTCTGCTGGACGCAGCGTAAGGGCTACTTTCCGGTCTGAGGTGAGACGTCGCTTCCGGCCTCAGTTCCTGTTTAGATTGTCTTGTCTTGTCGTCTGTCTTGTTGCTCTCTGTTTTGTCGATGTTTTGTCATCTGTCTTGTCTGTTTTGTCATCTGTTTTGTTGATCTGACACTTGGGATTCTCAGTATGGTTTATGTCCTGTTCTATCGTTGCTGTCTGTGTTTTCTGTTTGCATTGAAATGTGTTCCCCTTTCTGGAAGGTAAGCATAGCATAGCCCAGAGTGGGTTTTGGGGTTCCTCAGGAAATAGAAGCTCCCCACGCAGCCGCACCAATCTGTCCTCTTCAGGGCAGGGTTGAAAGCAAGGGTGTGGATGGGTGTTCTTGCCCCTGAGATGAGAGTGTGTGTTAACCTGGCTTTGATTGAGAAAGATTCATGAGGTCATTTGCCTGAGCCCAGGCATGGCGAGCCAGCCAGGAACATGGCTGAGTCCGGCTGGGAAAAAGGTGATGATCAGGGCATGTGTGTGTGGGATTTTTTCCTTCTCCCATTCCTTGTATATGAGCCAAAACTGGGAAGTAAGGAAATGTGTGGCCCTTGAATTGGGCTTGCAAACACAGGTCCTACCCAGTTTTCTGGACATCCTCAATAAGCTTATCCTGTGTGAAAGCCCTGTGTGCAAGAGGGGTTATATAGAAACATTTTTATGAAGGTCCTTTCCTTGTCAGAAACCAGGAACACTGTTTTAATGTCTTTAATGTAAGTTTTCTGCCTCTCCCATCTGCCTTACAGCCCTCCTAAGTAGGAAAATTCCTTTTTGTGAGATTAAATAATTGTGTTTGAAATTCCAGGAGGGGATGCTGATGGGCAGAGGAAAGATGGGAAAAAAATGTGTATACTGTTGGGAATACTCAGTAGGAATCCTGAAAAGGATTCCCAGTGAGATAAAGAAAGGGTTTTACATTGGGAACATATTGCAGGTAAAGTTTTGCAAATTTAAATTGTTGTGTTTAGCAGTCAGCCTGAGCAGTAGCAGGCTGGAATTCAACAGGGCAGAGTGTAAAATCAGGGGAAGACAGATTGCAGTTGACCATTAATAAATATTTCTGCCAAATTGGTTGGTTTTTCTTCCCCTGTTGAACTTGCAGCTGTTTGGAATGTGAGTGAATTCTAAGAGTTTTGGTAAATGGTGATTTGGTACTTTTTCTACTGGAAAAAAATATGGGAAGAAATGTGTAACTTTTGGAGAAAAACAAATGAAAAAAGAGGAACAGTCTACCTTGCTAAGAGCACTCCCATTATTTAAAGAGATAGTAACTGCAGCCTCTTCTCTGGGTTTGGTCTGGCCAACTGAATTCAGGAGGGATTTGTGCTGGAAAATTTGGAGTTCTTGACTCTGTGGACTTGGCTATTCCACAGAACCAAGAAAAGGGGGGATGCTCTGGCAGGAAGATACCACAAACACCACTTTGTGAGTACTGCAGAAGCAGCACATACAGCCTCTGAGCATGTGCAGAGTTCAAAATACTTTGGGAGGTTGAGCAGCTCCGCTTCCAGCCACAGATTGGAGGCAGGCTTGCACTAGTTCTCAAAGAAAGTCTTTGAGTCTCTAGAAAACTCTAAAAGGAAATCTTGGTGTCTTGAAAATAAATAAAAGTTGTGTAACTGAGGTAAGGCATTTGAGTGTTCAGAGCTTGTACTGCCTCTGGAAAAATTCTGCCTGGGAAGGGTTGGGTTAAAACAAAGACCCTCAAGCACTCTCAATGAGTCACTAGGGTTTTTTTAGGAAGGGAATCCTTCCAAAAAGCAACGTTGTGAGCATGTGATTTGTGTCAGCCATCAAGAGTTTTCCCTCTCCAATAACTTCTATTTTTCTATGCAACATGGATCTGGGTCTTATATATGTGTGTGGGTATAAGTTCTGAATTCTGAGTATACCATTTTGTTATTTTGCTATGTTACAACTGAAGGATTGGGAGGAAATGGATGAAACTCTGGGGCTGTGTATGTGTATGCAGTAGGAAGAGTTTCTTTTCAAATCTATGAGGCTACTTTTCCCTTTGGTGTCCAACAGAAAGTTTTGTTTCCTTTTTCCTTTTGCAATGTGCCAAATATTAATGGTAGTAATATTGCTGTTACTGTTGTTACTGGTACTGATGCCCTTACAGTAGCCTAATGTTTGTTGGGGACTGAGCCCATTTGCCAGCCCAAGGATGCCCAAGGATGTTCATCTAAATGCGCAAGCATTGATTGTTAGATGAAATGTGCATTAGTTCAGGTTTGTTTGTGTTAACAATGGGTTGGTGCGTTTTGCATCTATGTGGAAGAGTGTCATCTCTGCAATCTCATTGTCCAGCAGAAAGCACATTTCTCTTTAGCCTAGGCAAGCAACAGGTTCGTGCAACACCAGTGCAACACCAGTTCAACAAAGGCTTTATTTGGTGTGCATTTTTTTTGCATTGTTTGGATTGATTTATACCTGGAAACAGCAGAACCCCCCTTTCTCTGAAAAACCACAAGGCCCCCGGGAATCCCCCTCCGCTTTCTTGGAACACCTACTTGAGGCATATAGGCAATACACACCTATAGACCCTCCGGCGGCTGAAAACACGCGTGCGCAATTAACACAGCCTTTGTTTCACAGTCAATTAACACAGCCTTTGTTTCACAGTCGTCCCCAGACATCCAAAAAAAAAAAAAATCAGAAGTTAGATGGCTGGGGCCTCCAATTGTTGTATGGCGAGATTTTACGGACGAGACCAGAGACTGGTTGGAAGTATCGAGAGAGATTTATTTTTACCTGCCGGCAGGGACCATGCACTCGTGAGAGTGTGGTCGCAGGCAGAAGAGAGACATTTGATTTTTATACTCTTTTACACTTATGCTTGAATGACAGCGAACAATAGGGGAACAACAGAGAAACAATAGGGGAGAGCACATTTTTCATGCAAAAGCAAGCAAGCATGGGTACAAGGGCATAACGGCTGCGGTGATATTGGTAATGCTGGAGTGTAGCCTGCTTTGTCGTCAGCTTTGCGTAGCGTGCACATCCGTGTTCGTGTACTTGTTCTCATGCGAACAGGACACCCTGATACTCGTGATGAGCCATGCCCTGGCTACGTGCTACTCGTGATGAGCCATGCCCTGGCTATGTGCTTGATTATGAGGGGGGTTACAACACCAATGAGGGTTCTGTCTGAGTAAAGGCAGGGAAAGCACTGCCCAGAGCTTGTTCTTTTCCTGCTTTTGTTTACTTACCAGATCAATATAACCCTTGCCTGTCTTGGTTAATAAATAATTCCAAGCACGGGACTGGGACCTGGATCTTGGAAGTGGTTAATGCTTCTCTGAGGGAGGGTCGGGTGCCTGCCCCTTTAAAGGAGGCAATAGTCCGACCGGTCCTGAAGAAAGCGTCACTGGATCCAGAGATGGCCACTAACTATAGACCTGTGGCCAACATCCCGTTTCTGGACAAGGTGTTGGAGCGGGTGGTGGCGGGACAACTCCAAGCACTCTTGGATGAAACTGATTATCTGGATCCTTTTCAGTCCGGCTTCAGACCCGGGTACGGTACTGAATCTGCCTTGGTCGCCCTGTACGATGACCTGTGCAGGGAGAAGGACAGGGGGAGTGCGTCCCTGTTGGTTCTTCTGGACCTCTCAGCAGCTTTCGATACCATTGACCATGGTATCCTCCTGGATAGGCTAGCGGGATTGGGGGTCGGAGGCACTGCTTTGCAGTGGTTCCGCTCCTATCTCAACGGCCGATTCCAGAAGGTAGTGCTGGGGGACTATGGCTCTGCGCCATGGCAGCTATGCCATGGAGTACCGCAGGGGTCCATTTTGTCCCCTTTGCTGTTTAACATCTACATGAAACCACTGGGAGAGGTCATCAGGAGGTGTGGGCTGCGGAATCATCAGTACGCTGATGATACCCAGCTCTACCTCTCGTTTTCCACCAATCCAGGTGAGGCAGTGGCTGTGCTGAACCGGTGCTCGGCCGAGGTAATGGGCTGGATGAGGGCCAATAAACTGAAGCTCAATCCAGACAAGACGGAGGTCCTGTTGGTTGGCGGATCGGGCTTCGGAGAGGGTGGATTTGACCTGGTCCTGAATGGGGTTGCACTCCCTCTTAGGGACAAGGTCCGCAGCTTAGGAATACTCCTCGACCCGGAGCTTTCATTGGAAGCTCAGGTGACAACGGTGGCGAGGAGCGCTTTCCTTCAGCTTCGGCTGATTAATCAGCTGCGCCCCTACCTGGAGTATGACTGCCTGGCGACGGTGACACATGCACTGGTGACTTCCCGCCTTGACTTCTGTAACGTGCTTTACGTGGGGCTTCCCTTGAAGACGGTCCGGATACTTCAATTGGTTCAAAATGGAGCTGCCAGGCTGCTGACAGGGACTGGGCATTATGTTCACATGACTCCAGTCCTCCGTCAGCTTCACTGGCTTCCCATTGAAGTCCGGGCCCAATTCAAGGTGTTGGTGATGACCCATAAAGTCCTAAACGGCTTGGGTCCTGGTTACCTGAAGGAGCGCTTACATCCATATATGCCCGCCCACCCCCTGAGATCTGCAGGAGAGGCCCTTCTCGGGAACCCTCCGTGAAAGAAATTAGGAGGGTAGGTACTCGGAGGAGGGCTTTCTCTGCGGTGGCACCCAATCTATGGAATGCACTTGTATTTATTTTATTTTATTTTCATTATTTGTTTTTCGGCGCCAGGTGAAGACCTTTTTATTTAAACATCATTTTAATTGTGAACAATATTTGCTTATTTATCTGGCCAGGGCGACTTCTTTTATATTTTATATTTATTTTATATTGTTAATTTTAATTTTATATTGTTATTTTTGTATTTTATTGTATTTTATTGTGTTGTAAGCCGCCCCGAGGCTTCGGCAAGGGTCGGCATAGAAATGTTCAAATAAATAAATAAATAAACCCAGCACAGTAGCGACACAGAAAGAAACAGATATACAGAAGTTATCCAGTGGAGCCAGGCTACATCAGGGGGGAAGTGACCTCTGGCAGCCAATTGACAGAGGAAACTAGGAGTATAATTTCTGCTTTCTTTGCAAGGATTACTAGAGGCTTATCTCAAGGGAGGGTAGCATACCTGCAGCTCTTCAGATATTTCTACTGTATATCCAACTTTGCCA